>NW_011889070.1:417682-432306 GCF_000151845.1 Pteropus vampyrus | reverse complement strand
GAGTTTGTGGGAGTCATCCTGTCCTCTGCCCAGGGGCCCCTCGTTCGCTCAGCTTGGCTGGGGACTGGAGAGTCAAGAAGGGTGCTATCTCCCCAGAGGCCAGGTGGCCTGCCTCTGCCCGCCCAGCCCCGGGGGTCTGACAGAGCCCCTGCACCGCCTGGGGAAACAGACCTTGGGGGGGTGCAGCCCCCCGACCCCATCCAGGGCTGCTAGGGAGGGGCGGTGGGGGGGAGAACCACCCGTTACAGAGCACGCTGTCAGGCTGAGCAGACAGGACCCCTCCCCGCGCCCCTCGACGCCCCTGTGCAGGCCCCTGGTACTCACGAACGCTGGGTTCGGGGGCGTGAGGCGTGGGAACGGAAAGCGCTCAGAGCAGAGGGATTACAGTGCAAAGGGGCCAGTGCAGCCGCCAGACCCCACCCCGGACCCAGAGCGCCCGGCCGAGAAGTGGGTGCTGGGCTGAACGCAGAGCCTTCAGCCAGGGCAGGTGTTAGATGGCGCTCCCACGCAAAGCTTTGTCACCCAGGAAAGACAACGGCGAGTGGCCGCTCCCAAGGGTGTCCAGCCCCCGGCCCAGGAGGCTGACACTCAACGGCTTCTGACCCCAGGAATCTTCCAGACAATCAGCCAGGCCGCAGAGGGCACTCTGCAGGCTGCGGCCCCACCTGCCCTCCCCACCGTGCCCACGAGTCCCGCTGGCTCTCACACCGGCCTCCCTAGGAAGGTGCGCCGCAGGTGGACCGGCGTCTGGGGAAGCAGCCCCCCATCCCCCACTCCGTGGGCCTCCCAGGGGACGGCTTCTGCCCGCGAGTGGTCAGCAGGGGCCCCGCTGGCAAGGCCGAGAGCAGGAGGCCAGCCATCCAGGGCATGAGGCAAGCCCGGCCCCCTCACAGACTGAAGAGGTCTGGGCTGGAGCGGCCGGGGCTCTGCCGCCTCGAACCTGGGCAGCACACGACCGTGTGGGGGAAGCTGACACAGGACAATGCGGGTAGAGGGTGAAGGCGGGTGGGCGGCCGGCCGCAGGCCGTGCTTGAGCGAGGGACCCCGAACCCTGCGCGGGGCCAGCTCTGGCGCCAGGCGGCTGGGGGGCGGGCTCTTTGGAAAAGGGGGCTGCTCACCCCTCACCGGAAGGGAGGGGACACCCGCTTGCCCAGGGCCCCCTCGTCTCCCCAGGGAGCAAGTACGGTCTTCTGCAACGAGACACCAGCCCCCCACCTGTCCCATCGTCCTGACGGGGACCGAGCTGGCCGGGCGCCAGCACCGACGGGAGGGAAAGCGGGGTGGGGGTCACTCCAAACAGCCTGAAACGCCGAAGACAGCAGTGGCCCTTCCCGCCCGCTGACGCTCCATGGCTGGGGCCTGGGGCCCCACGTGCCCCCCGGGGCTCCCCCGGGAAAGGGCCTGGCTGGGGTCACACCAGTTCGTGCCACTCCGGCTGCCGCCCTGGGAAGGCGACTGCCCTGCCGGGTCCAGAGACAAGCAGTACTGAGAACGACGAGGGGGCGCAGCGCGTCTCAGGCTGAGCAGTGACCGGGCTGGGCCCACGGTCCAGACGGCCGGGCGCGGGCGGGGCGGGGCGGGCCTAGGTCAGCTGGTGCGGGGCCTCCAGCATCTCCATGAGGAAGGTGTCGATGGGCGTGTCCCCGATGAGCTTGAAGAAGAAGAGGTGCTCCAGGCACTTGAGGCCGATGGAGCGCAGGGCCGGCAGGCGCAGCAGCAGCTTGGCGAACCTGCGGGACACGGGCGTGAGCGCGCGCGGGCGGCCCCCCCTCCCACCGGGCGCCCGCTGCCTCCTGGGAACGGCCCTGCCCGAGCTGCGACAGGAAGGAGCGGGCCCGGCGGGCAGCGGACAGAGCCAGGCGGGGCCTGGAGGCGGGACAGCACGGGGCGGGCACAGAGACCCCGGAAGAAGCCCCCCGGGGGACGACTGGGATGAAGAGACAGCCTGGGGCGGCGGATCGGGCCTCTGGGGAGTTAAAACACGCGGCTTCCTCCAGGGGTCGAGGGCGCCTCAGCGGGCTGCAGACGCCGCGGCTGCAGGGGGGAGACCGGAAGTGCGGCCGCCCCTGAGCTGGGGCGAGTCTGTGCCCGAGCAAGCCATGTCCTAAGGCACTGGCGCCCCATGCCCCCGAGCCAGGCTCACCCCATTCCCAGAAATGGCTCTGTTGGAGCGAAGCCTGAGCCCAGGACACCCCTCCAGCCCTGCCCAGCCCCAGGAGGGGTACGGGAGACGTCCGGCTCGGCCGCTGTCGCCAAGGGCAGTGCCATGTGGGGACGGGGCCAGATGTCCCTCCAGGGACATCCATGTCTGCCCGGTCCCCCCACAGGGACCCTCAAGGGGCTGCAGGGCTTTGGGACCTCGTTAATTATGAACCGTGTCGGTACTTCAGGGGCAAACGCGTGTGGCTGACTGCCACGCTACCCACAGTTTCTAGGCAAAAACGCAGCCTCGAGCCTGGAATGGGGCCCGAGAGCGAGCTGTTTTCTGCTGAGTTGGCGGGTGGCTGCGGCGGGCGGCCAGAGAAACAGGCCTGCGCCCTCCATCCGGGAAGTTTCACTCTAAACCAAACCAGATGACGGCTGAGCAGCTATCGGACACAGTTAACCGTGTGTGCGCCAGCCGGCGGACGAGGAGCGGGCACCTGCTGTCCTCGCAGCCCCTAGGAGATGCCCTTCTGCAGGGAGGGAGGAGAATCGCGACAAGGGCCTCGGAACACCACGAAGCCACCTACTGTGCTCCCGGCGCCACGGACCGGGAAATGGGACAATCCCAGCCCTCTGGGGTTCGGCCAGGCAGGCGAGAGAGGCACACCCCACAGTGGGACCACAGAGCTCTACTCCGCAGGCCTTCACAAGGCACCTACTATGCTCTGGCATCCGACCCTGCCAGGCGTAAGAAGCCAAAGCCCTGGCTCTAATGGTTCCCTTGAGATGGCAGGAAGCACAGCCTTCTCCACACCGTCTACAAGGATAAGCACCTACTGTGTGCAGACGCCGGACCCATCTTTTTGGTGGGGCTACAGTGAAGCATGCTGGGGCCTAGCGTGCCCCATCCTCACTCGGAACATGCCAGGTACTCCCCACCCAGGCTGCCCTCGACCCAGGAGGAGCGCTACCTCCTAATTTATACAGAAGTGTCCTAACAGCTAGTGGCGGTCTTGCTCGGGCAGGCAGGCTGCACCCGAGCTCCTGAGGTCCTGGCAGGACCGAGGCCACAGCCAGGGCTCACCTCCCTGGCTGCTCGGGGTACTTGTGTTTGCAGTAGGCCTCCAGGGACGCATACACCTTCTCCCGCAGTGCCTCCACCTCGGCCGGGTTCGAGAGCCCCTTGGAGTCTGCGAGGAAGAAGGGGTCGTTGGTGAGAACCCCTCGCCCAGGAAACCACCCGGGGACCTGGGCACTTGGGCTGGCTCCCTGCAGCCCCCGGCTCAGGAAGCGGGCAGCTCTGAGAACGGTCCCCTCCACGCAGCGGCTAAAGCCCCACAGCCCCCGGGGCAGTCTGTCCACCCATCTCTGACACCGCCTGGACAGTCCGGGCTCCAGACCCTCGGTGCTAGAAGCTCATGGGGCCTGCCCCTTCTGGCGCAAAGCAGTGCCACGCTTTGCACAGCAGCTCCCAGGAGGCCCAGCCAGGGGCCTCGCCAAGCCCCCAGGACGAGGGTGGCACATGGAGCCCCACTGTGTGCAGAAGCCACCTCGTGGGACCCTCACAAAGGCCACGAGAAGGTGGAGGCACGGCCATTCCCCGTCATAAACAGCAGACCGTAGCTCAGCGTGGGGAGGCCGGGCGGCTGACGCCGTGGTGCCCGTGAGCAGGGGCGGGAGGGGAACCGCGGCGCAGACCACGTCCCGGTGTGGGGGGGACCGGGGGCGGGGGCCATACCGGGGTGGGGGACCGGGGGCGGGGGCCGTGCCGGGGTGGGGGACCGGGGCGGGGGCCGTACCGGGGTTGAAGAGCACGATGGCGCGCAGGCAGCCCAGCTCCGTCTTGTCCATGTGCATATCTCGCATCTTGGACACCAGCTCCGTCAGCACCCTGCAGCGAGGCGGCGAGCACCAAGGCCCAGGTCAAACCGTGCCCCTAGCCAGGGCCCCCACCAACACCCGCAGGGCTTGGGGAACCCGGCGTGGCCCCGCAGGGCAGCGGAGAAGGGTTAAGGCCACACAGGAGCTGCCCAGACAGGGCCTGACGCCTGCCGTGCAGCCCCGCCCAGTCTCACCCAGGGGAGGGCGCTCTCTGCCTGCAGAGGGTCTGCGTGCGGGCGTCTACTCTGAGACCCTGGACATGAAGAAGGGACCTCGTGGCAGCCGAGCCAAACCGAGCCAGGGGCCTGGACACTGGGGGCGAAGTCCACGGCCGCCGGACCTCAGCTGCAGACGGGGCAGGGCAGCCTGGGGCTCAGCCGGGCACCACCTCATAACCTCTCCCGTCTGTGCCCGCGAGAGCCCTTCCCGGGGACGCGGCTTCCCAGATCTCAGCTAGCCACCCGGGGGGCGCTATGTGCCCCCTCTCGTCACCAGCCACTTCCGGGGCGAAAAGCAACCCACCTACCCTCCGGGGAGCCGTCTGTGGGGAGCCGGTGGGCCTCACGCCTGGTCCCTGCACGGTGGCAGTGTCCTGGACCCCCCTGGCCTATCTACAGCACCCCACACAGCCCGGGCGCCCACCCTCAACAGCCCTCTGCCAGCCCCAAAACTTGACAGTTGTGTCCAGTAAGTGGCAAGGGGTGGGGAGGTCAGGCCAGAGGGGAGCAAGGGGAGGTGGCCCTGGACAGTGCCCCCGAGAAGCTCAGGCCTTTCCCTGTGGGCCAGGGGTCCCAAGTCCATGCAGGATGGTGAAGGACACGCCTGCAGCATGGGAAAGATTTGGGGAGCATGGAGGATGGGGTGGGGCAACATGGGCTCGTGTCATGCAGCCTCGGGCCGTCTGCTCGTGGGCGGGGGCTGGCTGAGAGCTGGGGCGGCGGCCATCTGTGTGAGGGGCTGGGCCTCTCTGTGGCCGCTCTGGGCCACCATCACTGTCACCTCTCTAGCAGCTGGGACCGTGGGGCTGTCAGCTCCGTGCGTGGCTAGCGCTGCGTTGCTAAAGCGAATCCCAGAGGGATCACACTAAAAAAAGCTTCTGCGGACAATAAACACTACACTCACAGCCCCTTTCCGTGGGGTCAGCTTGCTCAAGGCCCTGAGGAGTCCTGCGACAGACACGTCCACGCACTGTTTAGGCCAGCGCCTGCCCACAGCACCTGGCCGCAACACCTTTCTGCACGTGGTGCACCCCGGGCAGGGCCGGTCCCTCAGCTCTACCTGAACCGGCCGCAGAGCAGCGGTTTCTACAACGATCCCTCCCACCCCACCGGGCAAGAGTGGGGGCCTCTGCTCACCTGCAAATCAGGGCTCCGAACTCGGGGCCTTGCCTTGGACCCCTCCCCTTGGCCTTCCCCTTTCCCCCTCACCACTCCCGTGCTGCAGCCCCCCCACCCCACCCGGGGGACCCTGCAATGCCCCTCCCAGCCCCTCCCGCTCCAGCCGGCTGGAGCAGACGCCCAGGTTCCCAGGAGGCCCAGGCCCAGCGTGGACCCTCTGGGCTCACAGGCAGGGCCAGCCGGAGACAGGGGCGGGCAGCTCGTGTCCAGCCCGCCTGCTGGACAGCAACCTGGGTGGACACAGAGCCGGCGGCGGCCGCCCCCGGGGTGGCAGCGAGGAGTGGCATGCCCGGGGTCCAGGCACCGGGAGCAGCGGCTCAGACGCCGCTGACCACACGAGGCCCACGCGGGCTGCGACGTGTCACAGTCACAGCCCAGAAGCGCCTGGCGCGTGACACGTGAGGGACACGGTGAAGCCGCGTCCGCAGCACGACGCACGCCTGCCTTTATGGAAGCGCCCTTCCCACACACGGCTTAGGGAACGAACCGGAAGGGGGACCGCGGGGGTCCCGTCTGTCCCTGCGCGTCTCTGCTCCCGCGTCCGCGGCCCCTGCAGACAGAACAGACGCCCACCTGTCGAAGATGGCGCCCACGCCGGCGCTGTGGGCGCTGTTCCGGTGCACGTGCAGCCCGGTGGCCAGGAGGATCCCGTCCTTCACGGCGATGGACCGGTGGGAGAAGGAGGCGATGAGCAGCTCGTTCCAGCCTGGTGGGGGACGCCGCGTCACTCGGCTGTCTCCGGGCCCGCGGGCCGCCCTTCCCGACCCCCGCGCGCCCCCCCGAAGGCGGCGTGTGCCCCAGGCTACCCGAGGGGCTCCGCAGAGCCCTGACCCCAAGACGGCCGCCCAGGAGAGAGGTCCCTCGGCACCTACGTTCGGGAACGCCTCTGTCTTCCACAGCGCACACGGCACAGTGAAGGCCCTGAGCAGTCCCGCACAGAACGCTGGCTGTGTGACGCGGGCCTGAGCGCGCGTGCCCAGGGCTCGCTTTCTGCAAGCGCAGGATGCTGGTGCCCCCGAGCGTGTGGGGGGACGGGGCTCCGCGTCTCTCTGGGGCGGCCATGATAGCAAGCACTCAGAGACCAATGTGTGTGACGCGGAAGACCCCAGGACAGTGAATTATGGAGCTAGACCAAGCGTGTCAGAGCCGCAGGCCAGCCCGATGCTCCCGGCACATGAGCACGGCCAGATCGGAGCAGGATCGGGGGCTTAGGCCACAGAAAGGAAACAATGTCCGTGCTCATCCTGTGGCCTGGAGGACGTGACCCCACCTTCCGTGAGAACAGCAACAGCGATGCCCACAGGCCGCACCCCGGAGTGCCCAAACGGATCCAGGCTTGAGGCTGACGAGGCTAAACGTGTTACCCCTTTAATCCTGACTGCAACCCGGCAGAGCAAGAGCCAGCCCCGTGTTACGGAAGGGGAAACTGAGCCCCACGGAAGGGAGGGGGCTGCCCTGCCACACGGCACGTCAGGACGCCCGCCCCGACGCCCCCGGCCACTCACCGGCCCTCAGCAGGATGACCTGGTCGTCCAGCGGCAGCTCAGAGAAGTGCGGGATCCGCTTGGCCCACTCGACCAGGGTGAAGAGCTGCTTGTCCGCTGCTTGGCAGATGTTGGTGACGGGGTCGTTGGGCTAGGCGAGGAAGGGCATCATGGTGAGTGCCACGTGGACGGCACCATGGCCCCCGGCCAGGCCCCGCTGTATCCGCGTGGGCTGAGTGACAGCCCCCAAAGGTGCCCACGTCCTAAGCCCCGGAACCTGCGAATGTGCCACTTCACATGGCCAGAGGGACTTTGCAGACGTCATCGAGTCAAGGATCGTGGGACGGGAGAGGACCCCGGGTGACGCGGGGGCCCAGTCCGTCACACGGGTCCTTTCTCGAGGAGGCAGGAGAGCCAGAGAGAAGGGGTGAGGGCGGAGCAGGGGTCGGAGGCGAGAAGACGCTGCTGCCCCCAAACCAGAGAAGGGGCCGCGAGCCGGGCATGTGGGGCCTCCAGCCCCGGGAGGGCACGGAAGCGGGTGCCCCCGGGAGGGGCCGGCCCTGAGGACACCTGGCTGCCTCTCGTGGGACCGATTTCAGACCTCTGGCCTCGGAAGTGCAGGAGCAGAGATGGGCTTTGTTTAAGCGTTTGGTCTGTGGTCACGAGGGCATCCGACCTGAGCCCCATTTAGTCCCACACCACGGGTGGCAGGTGCCAGTGAAGCGAGACGTGGGGGTGGGTGTTAGGGCTGGGGTGGGACTCTGATGGTCACAGCGGCCAGCTGACCGGCGGTCCTAGCTCCTCCTGCGTGGTTCCTTCCTACCAGACGCAGAGGTGGCACGGAGGCTTCTAGCCAGGAGGGCACGCTCCAGTCATTCTCACAGCTGAGGAAACCCCGGCAGGCCCCAGGGCGCCCTGCTCCCAGCTCCTGGCCCGGGGGCTTGGATGGCGGACCCTCTGGGTCCTGAGGGAGGGGGAGGGACCGGCACACCGGGAGGCTGCGGAAAGCCCTCGTTCCGGGAACCACAACCAGGGCTCCTGCACAAGCTCCCTGACAGAAACCCCCCGCCCGTGAGCATCACTCAGTCTAAACACTCCAGGCCGCGTGAAGGGCCAGCTGAGGGCTCTCTGGGGAGGCCCAGTGACAAACTGGCATGAGGCCACCAGGTGGGGCAGGGCTGCCAAGCCGTGCTGAGCGGGACATGGAGCCCCAGGGAGAGGTGTCGGGTGGGTCCACCGGGACACAGGGGGCCAGAGCAGCCCGGGGACCCCCGGTGGGAAGGGGCGGGCCCACGTTCCCTTTTCTGTCCCCTCGTAAACCTCTGGGGACACGGCCTGGACAGCCGAGCACTCCCAGGAGCAGGTCCTGTGCTCAGGCTGGGACATCACAGGCCCACAGCCGGCACCCCTGTGGGCACTCACCCCCACCATCTGTCAATGACCGGCAGCCATGGGCAGAGGGTGGCCTACATGGGGTCCCTGGGCCATGCGTGTGGCACGCCCGGCAGCTAGCCGTGCCCGAGGCCAGGGCCAGGCTCCACTCCTCAGAGCCCCGGTCTAGAAAGGATCGTGTGCCCTGCCTCTCTCTCCGTGCTACAGGGCAGCCCGTGAAGCGGGGGGCCCGGGCCCGGTGTGAGGAGGACCGGGCCCAGTGGGGTGGGGGCGCAGCGAGCCATGTGGGGAGACGGGGTGTGGGGCACACCTGATGAGCGCCCTAGGCTGACACCCCAGGAAACGGGCCTTCCCCTGGCAACTGGCCAGCAGCCCCTTCAGAGCCCCTGAGGGGCCCAGAGCAGGCCCGGGGGACAGGCTGTCACCCTAAGCCTCTCCCAGACAGGCCAGGGCCTCAAAGGTGGGCACGGAGGTCACCCGTCTACTGTGCTCCCAGAACAGGTGAACACAGGATGTGGGGGCTGGAGCTGAAGGCTATGGGCTCTGCATGGGGGGTACAGGGCGGAGCCTGGGGCCCTCCTGCGGAGGAGGGGCTGGGAGAGGTTCCGGCTCCATCTGCCGTGTGGTCGCCAACAAACACTGGACTTCTGGGAACCGCGGTTCTCACTCAGACAAATGAGCCTCGTTCAGCAGACGTTCAACGAGCTCCCACCGTGTACCTGGGCTGCAGGGACAGCCCCTGTCCTGGGAGGTGATGGCAGGACCCCTCCTCCCACAGAGGCTCCAGGCTCCCCAGGGCCAGTGCGGCCATCCTGCGTGATACTGGGTGAGGCCCCCTCCCGGCCTGGGGCCCAGGCCACCCCACAGGAAGCCACGGTGGGAGGCCAGACATGGGGAGGCAGGTACGTGCCAGTCATGGGATCCCGGGTGCTACCCAGGAGTGCCCTGCACCTGCCAGCTGCCTGCCTGCAGCCGCAGCCACGCTGCCCGCTCTGAAACCACAGGGGAGCAGCCTCCGGGTTTGCTTTTCTAAATAAAGTCCTCACAAAATTAAGAGCTGGCAACCCCTCCGTCGATCTCCCTGCTTTCCTGGACTTCCTGCTCAATCAGGAAACCCTCACGGCTGGCAACCCTCCGCTCCCGGGACGGGAGAGGCAGGACAGGCGGACGCGGCACTGCCCTGCACCCAGCCAGGGTTCACGGCGTGGCCCTGCACCCAGCCACGGGGGCCCTGTGAGCAGATACGAGGGGACCCCCCCACTCCTAAACCTGGTGTGAGGGTCATGTGTGAGCGCCCGCCCACAGGGCAGGGTCACTGTCCGTGACGGGAGCTGGCAGGGAGGGACTGTGCAGACGCCACCCTGCCTCCTGGCAAGGAGGGACACTTCACCCGCCACACAAGCCTCCCGGGGAAGGAAGCGATCGGGCTCCAAGTCCACCTGCCTGGGGCCAGGCCCACTTCGGCAGGGGCACGAGCGGACCCAGGGGAAACGGGCTCCCTGAGGAAGTGACACCTTGGCGGAGCCTGAAGCCTGACAGCAGCACGTGCAAGGCCCCGGGGGCGGGGTGGGGGCTGAGCAGGGGCTGAGCCGCTGGGAGCCGGGGTAGGATGAAGGAGAGACAGCAGGGTGCCTCGGGGCCGGCCACGCGGCTCTGGTCCCAGCCCTGAGCCCACGGCGGGAGACACAGATGAAGTCCGGACACGACACTGCCCGCGAGCCAGGGGCAGACACAGGCCCCCGGCACCCGCCAGACAATGGGCCAGTGACGCAGGACGCGCGAAGGAAGTGCCGAGCCCCAGGGGGCACGCCACGTCCGCCGGCCCCCGACACTCGGGGCCTCCCACCCCGGGCGCTTCCCGGGGCCAGGGGTCCCCCGAGCAGCCCGGGCCCTGCCGCCCCAGGGGGAGCCCGCGCAGGCCGGCACTCACCGAGCTGGGGTTCAGCCCCATGTTGGCCTCCACGTACGTCTCGGTCTTGGGCTCGACCGCCAGCTCGGCCTCCAGAATCTTCTCCACGGGCATGTCCTCGTTGGCGCTGCTCGCGGGCTCCGCCTCGGCCTCACTGCGGTCCTTGCCCCGCTGCCTCTCCTCCTGCACAGCTGCAGCGGGGGTGGCTGCTCAGCCCGGGCAGGGGCCAAGCGGTGCCCGCTGAGCCAGCGCGCCCACGCCCGTCCCCCGTCCCGAGCCTGGCCTCTGGGTGGTCGTGCGCTCTGACAACACAGAGCACACCCACCTCTCGCTAATTCACCCAACTAACGCTCACGCCAGCTCCCACCCGGGCCGGGCACAGGCACAGGCCAGGGCCAGCGGGTCCCGGCTCTCACGGAGCTGACGGGTCAGCAGGAATCCCAACAGGGAGGGAGAAGGGCCGTGAGGGCTGTGGACTCAGGCAAAGCCGGGAAGGCTTCCCGGAAGAAGAGGCAACGAGCCCGAAGGAGCAGGAGAACGGGGATAATGGCTCCAACACAGGAGGTGGCACGAGCGAAGGCCCAGAACACAGGCGGAAGGCGGAGCAGGCAGCACCGAGCGGGAGGCCCGAGCAAGCGGGGTGGTCCGGGGTGGTCCGGGGCGGACAGGTTTTGGGCAGCCCAGGAAGAGCAGCCAGTGAGGGAAAGCAGAGACGGAGGGGTTCCCTTCCTCTGTCCCCAAAGAGACCTATGTGGGGGGAAGGTCGAGGCCGGGGCGCCCACGGTGGATGCTCACAGCCCTGCAGCTGAAGCTGCCCTTTCCCAGGCCGGGCTGGGCACCTCTGGGGTCACCCCGCGGGTGGGCTACAACCTCGAACCAGAGCCAGGCTGCCAACCCCCTCGGGGCTCCTGTGGCCTCCTGAGCTGACCCCACGTCTCCTCTGCCTCTCTGGTGGGGGCAGCGAGGACCCCCAGACCAGACAGGAAGGAGTCGGCAGAGGGGAGAAGCCATGGCCTGAGGCCTGGTAGGGGGACAGGGGGTGCTGCTCACACAGCACTGCTGGAGCCTGGGCCAGCCGGTGCGTCAGCCTGGCGTGCCAGGGCGGGGCCTCCCAGGGATGTCCCCGATGCACTGTGTGGTGGGCAGCAGCACCAGGACGGGTGGCCCTCCCTAGGCTGACCCTCCTGTGGTCAGAGAAGCTGTCCTGACGCCCCCAACCCTGCCCTGCCGGACTCCCAGGGCGTCCACAGCCTCCTCGGGACCAGCTCCTCGGTCCCCACCCCAGACGTGGCCCCTGGGGACACACCTGCAGAGCACTGTGTGGGACTTCTGTGCACAGGCCCATCGGCTGCGACAAGGGCCTGGAACAGCCCCAGCCCAGGGCCACGGACCTCTGAGAGGACAGGAGCAGGCAGAGCTGGGCCCTCCTCGGGGGCCGCTCCCCAGTCCACCAGGCTCCCAGTAGGGGATGGGGACCCCCCTGAGCCAGGAGAGCCCCCAGGCCGGGCACGGGAGGCACGGGAGGCACCGGAGGCTCCCTCCCTACAGGAACGGCCGGGGTCGCGAGAACAGAGGGCGCTGGCAGTGGTCGGCCCTCGGGAGAGGGGACGGGAGACGTCTCTGAGCCACGGCGCAGCCCCGACTCCCAGGAGCACCCCTCAGGGCGGACCTCGGGGCGTGCACCCTCGTGCCCTCTGTGGACCCCCGCCCCCACACGCTGGGCCCTGCTGAAGGTGGGGAACGAGCCCCAGCCCACCCTGCTTGGGCCTAGGCCATGTGGTGGCCCCTCCCCACCTCCCCAGTGACTGTGCTGCTCCCTGGGTGACTGAGAGGCCCTAGTAAACAGCCTGCTCCCGGGGGACCCCAGCGTAGAGCGGCTGCAGGAGCCGAACATGCTCCCCCGTCACACTCCCACAGGAGCACCCAGGTCGGCTGGCTCCGACAGCTGCAGGCGCCCTGGCCCACTGCCCCGCCTCCCGCCAGGCCTGGCGTGGGGACTCGGGCCTCCCGAGAACGCCCACTGGGCCAGCCAGATGCTGCAGCCTCCCTCCCTCCCTGTCCCCCGACTCCTAACCCCACCCGGAACCCCCTCCCTGTTTCTGACCCATGCCAGGTTCATGACCCCAGGGCCTGCTCCAGACGGTCCTGAGCTGGCAGCGCCTCCCAGAGGGTGGGAAGGCCCCCCCACCAGGCCTCAGACCAGCTCGTCCGTCCCCCAGCCTGTCCCCGTGGCGCAAACAGTCCTCTGTCCTCACGGACACTGGCTGTCACGGCCACCTCTGCACCTCCAGGCCCACCCCCTGCCCTGGCTCCAAAGGCCGGAGTTTGGGGTGGCCTCCCCCAGGCCCGCCCCCCTTGGATTCTGGATGGTTTGGCCACGCATGGAACCAACAGGAGGGAAGGGGTGCCCAGGGCTCCAGTGCCCGCCCTGCCCGCCAGCTCTCAGCAGCCACTTCTTCCTAAGGCCACAGACCCCCGGCCTCTGCACACCTACCTCCCCTCCCTCCTGCAGGTTGGGGTGTGGGGGCCCCCTGCCTGCAGAGCCCACGGCGCTGTTACAGGCCCTGCCAACACCTCTCCACCAGCCCGAGCCAAGGGTTTCTCGCCGGGCCCCCACTGACAGCCGTTCAGAGATACCGGGGCTCTCTGTGCCCCCTCTGGCACCTCGGGGCTCCCTGAAGGCAGGCCCTGCACCTCTCCCCCACCCCCGTGCCAACACATGGCTACTCAGGGCCGCCCCGGGCCACGGGCTGTGCTCTCCGAGACCCGAAGGACAGACACGAGCCAGGGACTTCTCGTCCAGGTGGCGAGGCTCAAGGACGGCCAGCCGACACCGTCGGAGCTCACCGGCTGGGCTGGGGAGGCCTGGAGCCCACGCGCTCCCAGTCTGGCTCTTCTGGAAAGTGACGGCAGCTGGGGGCCGCGTGAAGAGCACAAGCTGGCAGGCAGATGGCAAGGAGCCGGCGGGGCTATGGAGGCTGGCTGGGCTCCAGCCCGCCCCCCAGCCAGGCCTCCCGACCCCTCCGCATGGGGGCGTTGGGTCACCCTCTGTCACAGCAGACAGGGTCACAGGCCAGCAGAGCCAGCCCGGCGGGAGGCAGCTACACAGGCTGACTGGGCCAGCACCCAGGGCGACAGGAACCCAGAACCCAGCAGGCCTGTGTCCCTCAGATCCTGAGAATGGCTGTGTCCTCGGCGGAACCCTAGATCCTCGGAGCCAGGACACGGGGAGGCACGAGGCTCAGCTTGACCACCAGGACAGAGGGCAGCTTACAGCGGCAGGTTCTGAGCTGCACAGCCCCAGGTCCCCAGACCCCTCTCTACCCCTGACAGCTGTGAGGCTTGGGCCAGACCGGAGCCTCGCTGGGCTCCAGCTTTCTCAGCCCTGGAACACGCGAGACAGCGCCCGTGTGGGGCTGAGTCCACGAGGAGGTGCCCCAGAGACACTCGCAGCTTGTCACCACACCTCCTGCTCCCAGGCTCCCGCCACACCACGTGGCCCGATTACGGGGGACGTGCTCGCTCTCCACAGTCCCGGGGCCCAGGGAGCCCAAGCTCGCAAGGGCGGGGAGGGGGGTTCCTCACACCTGCCTCCTCGGGGGCGGCCGAGAATTAATTAGCGAATTCTTTGTGAAGCACTTTGAAGCCGAGAAAGCCGGCAGCTCTGAGCGGCGTCATTATAAATATTATGGTTTTGTTTACAGACGGCGCAGGGGGCAGGAGCGAGCCGGGACGTGTGCTCTGCCAGCTCCGTCACCTTCTAGCTGCTGTCGTGTCTGACTCACGTGCTGCTGGCGCCGGGAAGCCTCAGGCAGGAGACGTCTGGGGACACGGGCTCCCAACCCTCCAGTCCCGAGTGTGCCAGGCAGACGATGCCGGGTGCCCCCGAGAGGACCCCCCAGAAACACGCACCTGGGAGGAGGCGCACCCCCAACACAACCAGGTCCGCAGCATCAGAGACCTGTGGACCTGAGGAACGGCAGCCCCTCGGCCGGAGTGAGACGCCCCGACCTGCCACAGACTCCGCAGCCCACCCCAGGCTCCCGGGGCCGAGAGGGAAGCTGGGAGGTGGGGAGGGGCGCCCAGGGTGGGCGGGCACCCTGGCCAGCGGACTCCCCTGCTTGGGGCACTGCCAGCCTGCTGGGACCTTCCTCTGTCCCTGGTGTGGTCCCCGGGGCAGGCAGGGCTGGATTTCACCAAAAGGCTCCGGCCCGACCGCCTCTGCTAAAGGCTTGAGCAACGGAGACCAGGAGACGGGCGCCCTGACAGGTCACGCAGCGAGGCAGGGCCTCTCAAGCTCAGAGGATGTGTCCCTCCTTCCCTAAGGGGCTCAATCCAGGGCGAGAATGTTCACGTGACACGCCCGCACCCACATGCACGCACACGCCCATGCCGTGGTCACTGCCCTCCAGCTCC
>NW_011889070.1:411841-416755 GCF_000151845.1 Pteropus vampyrus | reverse complement strand
TGGGAGCGGACAGCTCACATCCTGGGTGCTTCGGATCGGCGCCCCGGCCCCCACTGCCCTGGACGGCCAAACTGGCCCTGCTCACGTGGCCAACTGTGCCACCACTGCCTGGGAGTCCTCGCACTAGTTTGCTAAGACAGCAGAGGGCCACTTCCGGGAGACGGGGGGCAGTGCCCAGCACCCAGCAGCAGGCAGCATGGCGGGGGGCGGCGGGGGGGCCGCCCGTGCTAGGAGACAGTGGAGCTCCCTGCAGGGACGGCACTGAGGTGGCACGGGGGCCGCCGGTCACTCCTCCAGAGTACAGCTGTGGCCTGGGCCCCAGAGGCACCGGGGACCATGACACGCTGCAGCCTCCCCGGGCAGTCGCACGCCTGGGGACAGAGCCCACTTGGCACCAGGCCCTGGCCTGCCTCCTTGGCGCCCTCGGCACTCAGGGCTGCACAGAGCCACACTCCACAGCCGTTTCCTGTCGTGATCAGGGCGTGATTCTCTACTGCAGCTCCTGACTTATGAATCCAGGAGGCGGGAGGGGGAGGCGGGGCCTGGCAGGATCAGGTATTTGTCTAATGGCCCATAAATCAGGTCTCAAGGGCCCACGCTGCCTCTGGAATGTGCCTGAAGCACCGGATCCACCCGTCAGACCTGAGCGGGGGCAGGAGAGACACAGCCCCCACCTGTGCAGGCCCGGAGACCTCCCCGAGCACCCCATCTCTCTCGCAAGGTGTAGGAACAGCAGCACCACACCGCAGGGGGGCCATGTGGAGACGGAGCGGTGCCCAGCGAGGCCCGGACCCAGCGGGACTCCTAACGGCCGCTCGTGGCAGGACCCAGTCACCGGAAGATTCCAGGGGACTCCCGGTCCCCCCAGCACTGACTCCAGAGCTCCGCTGGGGTGAGGTGGGGTGTCACCCACTCTCTCCAACGCCTTGAGGGAACAGAAGGCTGGAATCTGATGACAGCCAGGCTCACAGGTGGACAGGCTGAGTGGGCATAGAAAGCAGTCAGCGTTGACTGGACAATCAGTCCCAAGGGCCTGTGGAAGGGCCCTTCTCTGGGGCCGGGGGTGGCATCTGTGCCCTGCAGTAAGCCACACCTGCTGGCATCTTCGGCCTCTGCACACACTGCTCCCTCCGGCTGGGCAGGTGGTCTGCCCGACACCTTCCCAGACTTCAGGGGTCAGCCTGGCCATCTCCCCCAACCCAAGCCTTGCCTGATGCCCGAGGCTGGGGCAGGTGCCTCCTCTGGGTGCCCATGGTGCCCTGTACCTCCCCTAAGTTGGCACTGATTACACCAGAGGACCTGCCTTAGTTAAATGGCGGTCACTTCCAATGGATGGATACCCACGGCTCACTGCTGTGTGCCCAGCGCTCAGAGTGATGCGCTCAGCACATCAGCGATCTCGGGCGCGAATCCGAGCTTGCTCTGTGCTGCCGTGTCCTCAAGGAAGCCTCGTGCCTCAAGCTACACGCCAGGGTCCCCACTGCCCCCTGGCACACTGATGCCCCGCCTTTTGGCCAGGCTCCACACCGATGCACTTGCCCCTGCCCATTTCCATCCTCCAGAAACAATGCTACACTCGCCACCTCCAGCAAGCCCTCCTGACTACACAGGGTGCCCAGGGGGACTGGGGCTGAGCACGCACCTCCCCTGGCTGGGCACGTGCTTCCTCTGCCCGCTCACCGGCCTAAAGGAACGAGGTCTGCACTGGGAGCCTGAGGCCCAGGTGCCAGTCCTGCCTCGACCCTAAACAAGCCCTAGGCCTGTACGAGGAAGGGCGAGCGGGCCACACGCTATGTGAAGCTTCCACCCCGCTCGGAAGGCCTGGAGAGCAGACACCCCGCACGGCCGCGGCCAGCCCCCCAGCTCAGAGCTGGAACCCATGAGCTCCCGTCTGGGGTCCGTGGACAAGAGGTGCTGGCTGCAGGAGACGGGCCTGTGGCCCAGCCCCCACCGCGCCGCGTGCCCACCCGCCGCACGGCCTTGGGGAGGAACCGTGAGGGGCTGTGTGGCCCGAGGGGTCTCCGTGTCTGAACAAGAGGAACTGGGGCTGAGGGGGTGCAAACAAAAATAGGAAAATTGGGGAAAAAATGAGATGGGAGAAAAACTGCAGCCCCCATAAGAGAACAGCCCTCGGCGGTGAGATGCCAGCGGGGGACCCTGTCCGCGGCCAGCGGGAGGAGGCGGATGCACAGCAGCCCTGCGTGGAGAAGGCCGCAGACCCGAGACCCTGACCCCAGACGGTCAGTCCCCTGTGACCCCACGGGGCCCGGCCCCCGGACAAGTGCAAAGCACACCCTCCAGAGTCCACTCTGGACACAGGGGTCACCCACCTGCAGCCACGAGCGGCGAGGGGCTGGGAGGAGGCCACACCACACATCAGGGCCGGGGACTCGGATGCGGTCTGGCCGCACAGCTTAACGATTTCAGTGACCTCCAGGGCGTGACCTTCCGTGCTGCCTGCCCCCCACCCCGTCCCCGACTTGTGTTGTCGGTGAAGCAGGCTCACAAACCTGAGGCTGACAGTCTGTGGCTCCCAGGACCTGGCCCCTGCAGGTCACCCCCGCCAGGCTGGCAGGAGGAACAGAGCGCGGCTCGACCCCGACGTCCAGCAGACTCGGGGACGTCTGATGGCCCCCAGAGTTCCCTGACCCCCAACGTTCCCAGTCAGCGCCGTTCCCGCAAGGGCCTCCTCGATCGCATCCATAGCGGACTGCTGGAACACGGCCCCAGTGCCGCGTGCTCCGCCATCCCGGGCCCCCCATCACGTGTCTCGGGTCATTCCCGCCCCCACCTGCCACCTCCACCCGTCCCCAGAGCCGCACACTGGGCCCCGCACGCTACGACCTTGAAGAGAGTTGGAGCTGTGCCTGCCCCCAACGGGGCTGGAAGCCGCCAGCCTGCAGGGCCGAGGCTGTCTCTTCCGGAACCCCAGAGCCGGGCACGCAGCAGGCGCTCGGGGAAGGGCCGGCGAGTGAGACCACCGCCCACGGACACGCACGGCCCCCGGCGCGACGGCGCGGCCTCCGGAGGGAGCGAGCGCGCCGTCCCCGGAGGCTGCGGAGCCACAGGCACAGTGGGGGGGGCGGGGGGCGGGCCACCTACCTTCGCGCTTCATGCCCATGGCCAGGCACTTCTGGTAGCGGCAGTACTGGCAGCGGTTGCGCTGGCGCTTGTCGATCAGGCAGTCTTTGTTGTCCCGGCAGGTGTAGGTCAGGTCCTTGCGCACCGTGCGCTTGAAGAAGCCCTTGCAACCCTCGCAGCTGTACACGCCGTAGTGCTTGCCTGCGGGCGGGCGGCAGGTGAGCGTCCCGTGCCCGCCACCGGCCCTGGGTCCCCGCGCCCCGCCCGCCTGCTCCGTCTGCCGGGTGACGACTGGGTCCGGCAGGCTCCTGCCCTCCCCACATCTGAGCTGGCAGGCCCCGGGAGGGGACGGCGGTCCTTCCTGGGGGCCGCAGGGATCGGAGGTTGATGCGCGGGGACCTCTGCCCGCACCCCCTCTGCCGTCGCTGCCGTGAGCTGCTCCTCCCCACAAGCCCCCGGCCCACCTGCCCGCTCCGCTCGGCACCGCTGACGGCCCCCTGGCCTGAAGACACGAGACGGGACCCTGTGAAAGTGCCCGAGCACCGCCTTGTGGGCTGGCCAGGCTCCTGCCCCCACCCCCCCCGCCCCACCAACAGGGCCCTGCAGCCAGCAGCCTACCTGAGGAGCGGTCCCCGCAGATGGCACAGATGTGCTTGGTGAAGGACGCCATGTTCCCTGAGGGGTGGGCGGGGACTTTGAGGACACCATTGAGGCCCAGCGGGGGCTTGATGTCCTCGCTGCTGCTGACGGGGTTCATGGGCGAGCTGAGCTGAGGAGGGGGACACCGAGCTCAGCCCTGGCAGGGGCCGGCATCCCCCAACAGCCCTGCAGCGAGGAAGGTACTGCTGTACCCCCACTTTACAGAAAGAGGGCCTGAGGCTCAGAGGGGCTCCGCCCACTCCAGGCCCCACAGCTGGGAGCAGCAGGACTGAGGCCCTTGAGCACCGGCGGGGTGCCTGGCCCCCGCTGGCTCAGCCTGGCTGGCAGGGACTCCCGCGACCCACCCCAGGCCTCAAGGGAGGACCCCGGTGGCCCCCCTGCCCCCGCCCACTGAGGCGAGAATCCCCGCCCATCACTGGGCGTCCCCTTGACAGCACAGTGTGAGCACCATGACCCTCCGGTGCAGCAGGTGCTTTGGTGACCCCCAACCCACAGATGGGCACTTGGGCCTGGTCACAGCAAGGCCGGAGGAGAGCTGGGCCCCCCAAGAGGTGCGACTGCCCAGGCCTCAGGGGCAGGGTGGGGTCTCTGATCCCGTGACCCGAGGGCAGAGGACGGAGACGCCCCTGGAACACCATCCTGTCCCCACAGCCCTGGGCCCTGCCCGCGGCAGCCTGTCGCCGCACCAGAGGGGGCGTGGGAAACATGCCAGTCGCCCTGGCAACAGCGGCCGCGGCCGCGATGACACAGCAGCTCTAGTTCCGCTGCGTCTGCCCCAGCTCTCCCGCCAGTGCCCAGGGCCCAGAGGAGCTTCCCGCGAGCCAGCCTGGCTCCCCAGGCGCCAGGGCCCGGACTGCGCAGCCCCCCAGCACCCCACTTCTGCAAAGCCCTGACAAAGGCGGAAACTGGGTCACGCAGATGTCTCTGGGGATGGGCAGCAGCCGCCTCGCTGCCCCCTGGTAGCCCTGGGCCCCTCCTGCACACAGGAACCTCAACCCCTCCTTCCCCACGGCCCCCAGCTCCCACCCCCCTTTCCCACGGGACAGGAAGAGCGTGGTGCTCCAAGCACACACAGCAGCCTCCCGGTCCTGGCCACTCCAGGCCCCTCCTCTGCCCAGCTGGGCCGGGGGATCCTGCGGGGACGGTTAAC
Source organism: Pteropus vampyrus (assembly GCF_000151845.1). Lineage (NCBI taxonomy): Eukaryota > Metazoa > Chordata > Mammalia > Chiroptera > Pteropodidae > Pteropus > Pteropus vampyrus. The sequence goes on along the minus strand of NW_011889070.1, from coordinate 411,864 downwards.
CCCCTCGGGACTCAGGGAGCCGC
>NW_011889070.1:399566-410986 GCF_000151845.1 Pteropus vampyrus | reverse complement strand
CTTCCTGTGGTTGTCGGGACCACACCACTGGGGCGGGGGGGCAGGGGCCACCTGCCCTGTCTCCTAGCTCCCACGTGCAGGCCCCAGGTACACTGAGGCAGGACCGCGGCACCGGAAGGCTGGCTAGGGCCCCTCCAGGGAGGCAGTGGCAGGCAGGACCCAGGGAGAGGCTCGTCGCGGTCAGTGCCATGGCCAGGCTGGATCCCGGGCCGTGGGCCGCGCACCCTGCTGTCCGGGCTCCGGCTTCCCCTGGGCACAGCAACGAGCCGGAGCTGCAGGGGACACTGCCGCGAGGGAGACAGACGGAGACTGGCCCACACTCTCTGCAGGCCCTGGGCCACTTGCTCCGTTTCTCCTCAGCTGGTGGACAGTCCCCACGTGGCCGCGAGGGCAAGGCTGCCCGGGGGCCAGCGGGTCATTCCGCCCCCCGCCCAGCTGCAAGCTGCCGAGCCTTGGCCCGGGCTCGCAGCCCTGGAGCGGAGCAGGAGCAGTCCCTGCGGCCTCATATTCACATGCGCAGCCCCCCAGTGGGCTCCGCGGCCCCTACCTGCGGGAGATGCCGCTATCCCGCACGCCGCCCCGTCTCCTAGGAGACCTGGGCACCCACAGGCCCCCCCAGAGCCCGAGGACACGGCGGTGTGGCCAGGGTGGGGGCCCCAGCCCGTTTCCCCTTTCAGATCCTTGGTGCTTATTTCGGTTCCCACCAACCTCCGGGGCTTTACTGAAACGAACACCCGCCCGGCCAACGCCCTGCGCAGGTCTCCCGCCTGCTCCCGCCGTCCGGCTCCCCAGGCCACCACGCCCTTCCTTCCCGAGCCCCGGGAAGGTCCCCCACCACAGGCCCGCACGGGGCAGGCCCTCACCCACACCAGACCTGGGGTGGGAGGCCCCAAGCCACCGTGCACCAAGAGCTGGTCCCTGGCCTCGCCGGCCTCCACCTGCCCAGCAAGGCAGGGGCAAAGCCTGCGAAGTGCACCTGGCCTCATGTGGCTGTCCACTCCAGGAGTCCTCATGGCCACGGTGCCCACGGCCAGGAGCAGGCAGGGCTGGCCACCCCACTGGGCCCAGGCAGGCCCTGCACTAGGGAGGCTTTGCTAGGCTGGCAAGGCCCAGACACCAAGGTGCCCACACATGTCGGGCGCTGTGGGGGGAACGTCCCCAGGCCCTGCGGGATGGAGCCCCAGACCAGGGAGACTCGGGGCAGCCTGGGCCCCGGTGTCTGCGGTCTGTCCTGGCTCGGCCCAGACCCCTATGCATCCACCGCTCTTCAGGACAAGGTCACATAGGGTGGACTCGGGGACGTGGCTGGCCCTCCCTGGGGCGGACTCGAGCAGGCAGTGCTCAGCAGAGCGCCAGACCCCTGCGCCCCTCGCCCCCCAACAGCAGACGTCAGAGAACCTCGCTGGCTCTGGCAGCTGTGACTTCGCGGTTGTGGTTTTCGAGCAGGGGATGGGGGCACGCACCCCCCCAACTCCACCCACACTCCCATCAACACGGAGAACCCCAGGTTTCCAAGAGAAATTGCGTAAGCCGGAAGCTGAACTCAGCACCCAGGGAAGGAGCTGTGGGGGGCGGGGTGAGGCAGGGGGCAGGGGTCAAGGGTCCAGGCAAAACCAAGTGCAGTGCGACCACCAGCAGACAGATGGACGGCTGACCGGCAGGCCAGCTGTGACCACCTGGGGCACAGCGGATGTGCTCCCCCGCCCCAGGCCTGACTCCAGCCCTGCCCGCCTCGTCACCTCGAAGGGGCCCGGGTCCCCTCACACACAAGGAACCGGGGTTCAGCAAGAACCGGCTACGCCAGGAACCCAGCTCTGTGCAGAGAACGACGGAGAACAGGACGGACGTGGCCCCAAGCCCAGCCTCCCGATGGGCTAATGGTCTTGGGGTACCAGGCGCCCCGAGGTCGGGGGCATCCCTACCACCCTCGGGCGGGCACCGGAAGGCCCGGGCCCGGCACGGCCCTGCTGCAGACTCCCGTGCCCAGGCGCCCACTCTGCACGAGCCCACGGCGGGGTCCGGGCAGGCGGCAGGCCTGCGGCCAGCGGGGAGCCTCGCAGGGCTCTGAGAGCCAGCAGCTGCCCGCCTGGGTCCAGGCACCTGGTCTTCGTCGGCCCTTGGCCTTGGCGTCAGCAGGAATGGGGGTGGGGCAGCTACACTAAAGATACCACGGCCAAGCCTCCCTCGAGCCGCACCTCGAGCTTTCTGCCTGCTTCCGGAAGGCCGGGGGCTGTGAGGGGAGCATAGGCCGCCTGTGCTGATGCCCGAGGCCCTAGCCCTCTGTACCTATCTCCCAGGTGCCGAACGGCTGACGAGGTCACCTTGGGAAAAATCACCAAGATTTTCCACCAAGGCTCACGCTAGACAAGCCCAGCCAGACGGGGCTGGCTCCAGACCTCGATGGGGCCCGAGTCCTGGGCCAGGGGGATGGGGGTCTGCCCTGGAAGTGGTGCGGCTCCACGGGCAGCAACGGGCAGCTCCACAGGACACACGCTGACACGCTTGGCTGTGTGGCTCTGCGGCGGGGAGCCGTGCTTTGAGTGCCGAGGTCCCGTGGAGATGGCACACCAAAACCCTACCACAGGCTGTCACCTGCCGGGCTCGCAAGCTAAACTTGCACTTGGACACTGGGAGCAGGAAGGGAGGCCGCCTATGTCAAGATGGACGGCTGGAGCCCCAGAGAGAGGGAGTGCCTGCCGGGGTTCAGGCAGGCCCCCTGGCCATCCAGCGAGCAACCCGCCAGGAACTGGGCCCTGTGGCCCCTCAAAGCCCAGGGATTTGAGGAACTCGGGACAACTCTGCAGGGGTTTGGACACGAGGTGCCCAGGGGAGGGTGCACCAGGCCTCTAGGGTCCCCACAGCAAGAACTAGACTAAACCAGGCCCTTCGAGACACCAGCCACACACAACCCCAAAGTCAGACTGCTCCACAGAAGGCCTGAGTGAACACGCTCCTGGGAGACGCCAAGCCTGGCGGGTGAGCGGGGGCCACCGTGGGACCAGGAGGGTACGTCTGCACCAAGCCAGGACACGTCTCCCCTGTGCGGTCGGGCAGGGGCCGCTGAGGCCCCGTGGCATGGGTATGAGCGGAGACCAGGAGGGGATGGGCCCAGGCCTAAGAAGGGACAAGCCAGGGACGAAGGTGCAGCTGAGAGGAGGAGGAGCTCCAGAGGGGCAGGTAAGCCTGGGGAGCCCCGAGTCATGGAAGCGGGGACCCCCCCCACACGGGAGGGGCCCCCCACACTGGAGCAGAGGAGCAGCTGGAGGACGCCTGGCTGATGACCGCTGAAGGTCACGGGCTCAAACCCAGGCCACGGCCACCTCGGAGGTGCTACTTCCCAGAGGTGCAGAGCGGACACGGGAGCACCTGCCTCCCAGCGTGCACGGGCGAGGCGGACACCCTGCAGGTGAGACCCAGGCCCACCCCCGGCCCGGGCCCGCACTTACCTGGGGGCTGCTGGTGCCGAAGCCCAGCGTGGGTGTGGTGGGCACGGACATGGAGTGGGGGCCCATGGGGGAGCTGATGACCGAGAAGGGCGGGCCCATGCCGTTGACGGGGGAGCTCAGCGTGCTGATGGGTGAGGGCAGCTGTCCTGGGGAGCCCAGCGAGGCGCCGAGGCCAGGCCCCAGGGACGGGTGCAGCGAGGGCGCGGCCATGGAGCTGCGTCCCGTGGGGGAGCCGAGGGACGAGGAGCTCACCTGGGTGGAGAAGTCTGCAAGAGAAGGCACAGAGGGCGGTCAGGGACCCCCGCGGACGGCCCGCTACCCCTGGTCCGCGGAGGCCCCCGAGGCGGTGGAATGGGGAGCACCGGCCCCGGGCAAGGCCGCAGGCGCCCCCATCCTCGTGGCCCACGGATGAGAAGTCACGAAGACACACGTCGGGCCAGGCCAGGGTGCCCGGAGCTCCCCTCCGAGGCACCAGGCCTACCAGGCCCAGGCAGACGCAGAAAGAGCAGGCTGACGGCTGCCGGCAGGACACCCTGAGATGCCCGTCTGGGCAAGGAGACTAGACGGCTGCCGCTCGAACCCTCAAACCCTCAGCGCCCTGTGCCTGTGCACCCGGAATGCCCAGCAGGCAGGCGAGGCCCGCCCCCCGCCCGTGTCCTCGGGGAGTCAGAGTGAAGGTCTGGGAGCAACCACGGGAGATGAAGGCTCAGGGGTCCAGAGCATCCGCTGGCAGAACCAAGTCCATGTCCCCGTACACAGTAACAGCTGCAGCGAGGAGCTAGGCGGGGCACCCCAGTCGCCCCACACTGCCGCTGGCGAACCGAGGCCCCATGCTCTTACAGCTGCCCCAGCAGGGTGTGACTGGCACTGGGAGGCCACACTGCCTGGGGCCGCTCGGAGACCTGCAGCAGAGGCCAAGACACCACGTCCCCAAGCCCCTCTGCCTTGTGGGGCCCCAGGAAGGCGCACACTTCCTGCGTGCCTGAGCCCGGAGGAGGGGCCCGGCTGTGCACCAGGCGTGGGGCTGGGCAGCAGCAGAGGCCATGGGGGGAGGCTGAGGCCTCCCACACCCCGGCCTTTCTTCAAAGCCCCGACAAGCGCTCACCAGGCTCCCAGCCCGGAGAGCTCGGCAGGCAGAAGCACCCCAGCCGGAGGCTCGCAGGCGGTAAACCCAATGCCCACCGGGCTGAGCAGGGCCGAACAAGGCAGCTGGAGCCCAGTGGCGCCCTGGGCGAGCCACGCCCCTCCGGGCCTCAGCCTGCCCACAGCAAAGGGTCTCTCAGGCCTCGCTGCCCAGCCTGCAGTGATCACACCTGCTTCTGAGAAGTCCAGGGCATTGTGCGGGGATGTCCACGCACGACCCAGGCCGGGGCGCACACCTGGCTGCACCCTCAACGGCCCCAGGACGTCTCCGTCCCCCAAAACCTCTGAGTGCCCCCTGGGCACCTGGCCTGGAGCAGGAAGCAGCCTTGAGCGTGTGTGCCTCGTCCCCCAGCCTCTCGTCACTGGTGGCCTGTGCAAACTACGTCCCCAGGGACACGTGCTACCATGCTTCAGGACACCGCCACAGCCAGCACAGGGGCAGGGAGCGGGTCTGGCCCTGGCCGAGGCCTGAGCGCTTTCCAGGTCCTTCCGAACTTGTCCCTGGTACCGCCGGGGGCCACGGGGGTGGCGTGATGGTCCCACAGGAGTCCCTGAGGCTCCGCCACCCGGCCAGACTCCTCCGCTGGCAGCGTTTACCTGTTCCCGGCCCACAGACCCCCGCCTCCTGGGCATGTCCTCCCACACGTCTCCTCTGAGGGAGGACAGGGGCCTGGAATTCCACGAGTTCAAGCCAGGGCCTGGGAGCTGGCCCGCCACGGTGCCCTGCCTGATGCCACAGACAAACGAGCCTCATCCGATCCACCTGACATCTTCGCTGGTCACAAAACCAGAAAGGGCCCACCTCGTGGCCTCGCACGCAGATGCGTAAGGAGTTCCAGAAGCGGACAGCCGTGGCGCCGTGGGCAAAGGTCCACACTGCACACCAGCCCTATTAGTCACTCGACAAACTGGACACGCGTGGTGACCGCCCCCTGTGGGTCCCCACTGGGGCCGACGAGAACAGACAGGAGAAGGTGCCCACGACAGCTGCCCACGCGGGTGTGCAAAGCACTTGCATGTTCTCGATCACACTGAATTCTTGTGACCCTGTCCACACGCCTATGACAGACAAGGTGTGGCTCAGGGAAGGCACATGCTCATCAATCACAGCTGCCCCTAAACTGGGTAACCAGTTGCTTCCACCAAGCAACTGCTGGGACACCTGGGGAGTCCCCAGCTCACCGGGCTTTCAGCCACCCCCAGACAAGGAGCCCTGCGCCGCCCCGCCCGAGAGAGAGAGAGAGAGAGAGAGAGAGAGAGAGACAGAGAGACAGAGAGAGAGAGACAGAGAGAGAGAGAGAGAGAGACAGAGAGAGACAGAGAGAGAGAGAGAGAGACAGAGAGAGGAGAAAGGCTTCGCCAAGTCCATCTGCAGACATCTCCGCTGGGGCCCACAGCAAGAGGGGCGGCATCACGGGAAGGCGCTGTGCCCGGTCCCAGGGGTGCATCCCGAAGCCCAAGGGCCCAGCTGCCCCCGAGGGAGCCTCCCGACTGAGATGGGCCCCAAGGGAGAAGTCGCTCCTGGATTCCTGTAGCTTCCCCACCTCCACCCTCTGCCCTGTGGAATCTTGGGGACTCTGAACTACAGTGCGGGGCTGGGGGCTTCTCCGGGCTGCTCTCCTGCCAGGGGGTCCCGGAGCCTCTCCGAGGGGCCTCTGCTGCTGGCTGGCCACCTGACAGGGAGTGTCCCTGCCTGGGGAAGCGGGGACTTCCAGATCACACAGCTACGGGGGTTCGTACAGGTTCACGCTGGGCAAGCTGGGCCTGAGCTGTGCGGGCTGTTTGTTTGTTTGCTGCTGGTGGGCAGGAAGGAGCGGGGGAGGCAGGAGAAAGCTTGGCCGGAAGGAAGGAAGGAAGGAAGGAGGGAAGAAGGAGGGAGGAAGGGAGGGAGGGAGGGAGGGAGGGAGGTGGCCTGTTTGCCAGCTGCCAGGCTGCACCCCAAAGCTCCCTCCGCTCCCCGAGGCACCACTGGCACCCAGCCCCAGCCTGAGAACCGTGAGGAGGGAGAGCCCACGAGCTGGAGGGGGAACGGCAGGAGGGGGGGAAGGCGGCACAAGGCCGGGCTCCGGGAGGACGGCGGGGGTTGGGGGGGACAACTCTGGGTGCAGCCTGTCCCCAAAATGTGCCCGGTTCCTCAGGCATGTCCCCATCCTCTGCACCCAGGGTCGAGTGTGCAGCAATGACTCCAAACAGGCAGGCTGTCAGCCCAGGGGGGCTGGGCCCCCCACCGTCCCCGGGCCCCTGCACGGGCACTTCCTGTTTACACAGACCGTCCACAGCAGACAGACACTTTCCCGGAGCCTGGGTGACAATGGGCTGGGTGTGTTTTCTGGAGTCTTCTGGGGAGAGACACCGTGGCCGGGAAGGGAACACAGAAAGAAAAGCAAAGCTTGAGCAGCCCGTGCCACAGACAGAGGCCCTCCCGCCGCCCTCCACGTGCTGCCGGCCCGGCCTCTTCCGGGCCACTGATCTGTCCCCAGCCACTGATAAGCAGCGGCTGTGATAAGGCGTTATTCTTAAAAAGTCATACTTTGGACTTGCGGGGGGCCCTGTCACCACACGCTGTATCTGATCCTTGGCTCGGTGGAGCTGGCAGGGCTACAGGACGCCAGGCTCGGAGCCCCAGACCCAGCCCTGGTAGCCGGCCGACGCCCAGCCCTCCCTACTCAAGGGGGTACAGGGGGGCCTCCAAGGGAGAAGAAAACCCGACTGCCGAACCTGCGACCCTCAGGACCTGGGCCTCGCCAGGCTCCGAGCCCCAGCACGGCACGCACACCCCGGCCCCCCATGCCTACCACGCCCACTTTGAGACCATGAGCAATCAGTGAGACTCTGGGGAAGGAGGCCAGAGGCTGGGAACTCACAGGGACCCCCAGAAAGAGCCAGGCCTGGTCCGGGCAGAGGGGACACCGTGACAGCCCCAACACGGGAGAGGGGACCTCACAGGGCCACCAGATCCAGGCTGCATAGAAGAGATAACGGACAGGTCCCTCTCTCGTCACAAAAAAAGTATTTCAGGGTATAAAACTGACTCAAAAATGCAATCTCCGGAGGCCAGACACGGAAGCCGTGGAGCAGGGACAGGAGGGCTCCGATGGCTCAGAGTGGCTCCCCGGCCCCGGCGTGCGCCGGCGAGCGACACTCAGTAAGCTAAAGACTAACAAGAGCACAGGTGCTTCTGAGGTGGTGAGCTCCCCGTCGGAGATGCAAGGACGCAGGAACCACACCCGCCACTCGGGAACGGCCGAGCAGGTGGCCCCTGAGGGCCCTTTGAGGGGAGGGGGACTGCCCCAGTGACCAAAAGTTTTGAGCTCTACAGGCTCCCTGCAGAATGCCCGCCAGGACCCTGCGGACCCCAGCCGGAAGCCGGGGAACCCCCACCAACTCCCTTCCGGCGGCTGCCTGGCAGGCGGGGGAGGCAGGGAGGTGGCAGGAAGCGTCAGACCCACGCAGCAGGGGCGAGGCCAGCCCGCCTCAGCCCCTCCCGGGCAGGCAGGGAACCCCCAGTTCTTGGAAAGGGGACCTCAGGGCTCCCCGGGGACTTCTGAATTTGCAGAGCTAACGAGAGCAGGATCTGAGCAGACCACAGGCGAGGCCAAGGGCCCAGGCCACGTGTCCTGTAGAAGAAGGAGGCTCACCTGAGCAGGAAGCCCAGGGCAGGGAGGGACAGGGCCCAAACAGAGGAGCAGGGGAGGGGAGCCACGGGCTGGGTTGGGCCGGAGAGGGGGTGTCCAGGAGGGCCGAGGGGCACAAAGGAGGAAGGCAGACCCCAGGAGCGAGCCAGCACTGATAGGGACAGGCTCTGAGTGCACGCATCCACTCCCCCGACCCCTGCATCTCAGTGCCCCTGCTTGGGGACCCCCCCAGAACCGAAACCATGCAGTGGGGAGCTTCCTGGGACGCCCACCTCCAGCCCCCCCCTTCCGGAAGGGCTGCTTCCCCTGCCGCCCCAAGGAGAGAGAAGTGGCAAGCTGGCGGCCTGCGGCGGGACCACGGCGCGTCGGGGTTTGGGGGAAGCTGGAGGAGGGGGCAGGAAGCTCCACGGGCCCGTGGGGTGAGGGGCCTTCACCCTGGAACCCCAGTGTGGGAGGTGCTGGCCCTGGGGAGACTAGGCTCCTGCCCAAACCTGGGGCCACAGGGCCCACCAGCCCCTGCCGCCAGAGTCCCCTTCTGTAAGAGGGGGGTGTGCCGACAGCAGAGGCCACTGTCACCGGCCCGGAGAGGTGGGCTCCCGGCATGGGCAGTGTGCCCGCTTCCTGCCCCGGGCAGAGGATGGGCCAACTCGGGGGCCTGTCACCTCCAACCCTGGGGAGCAAGGCCGACCCTCCGCCTTCCGCCGAGTGTCAGTTTACGACTCAGATGGCTCGGGCTGAAATTTCAGCTCCTCTGGGGTCACCCTGCCCTTTGCCCAACCAATGGCCCTAGCCCCAAATCTCGGCCCCTGCTGAAGAGGGCCCCCATAGGTGCTCGGGAGAAACCCCAGCCTGCCTCCAGCCGCCCCCCAACAGCCTGGGGCCCACGCGCAGGGTCCGATGAAAGCACATCAGGCAGCCAGCCTCAGCAACCCCTATGAAGAGACCCCCCACTGGCCAGAGGGGACCCAGGCGCCTCTCTCTGCCAGGCCCACCAAAATCCGTCAGCCAGCGGGGGCCAGAACTCAGGCCCTGCTCCACCCCAGAGAGTCTCAGGTGGCCCAGACCCACCTGGGCCCCGGAGGGGAGAGGAGGGAGAGGGAGGGCACAGTGAACCGAGACCCGCATCTCATCCCTGCCCCCCGCCCGTCCGCAGGCGCCCACGGAAGTCTCTCTGCGGGATTTTGGCCCCCCGGATACCCAGCAGGGGCTTCGCCTTCCACAGGCTGCATGCAGACCACCGGCTGGCCTCGCCCGAGGACTGCTGTCGAGAGCACTGCCCTACCTGGCCCCCTGTGACACAGACGAGCATGTCCAAGGGCCCAGGAGCAAAAAGATGAGGAGCGGGCAGGTAGGGCTGACGCTGAAGGCTGAGGGACAAGCACCACGCTCTGAGTGAGGGGTGGACACCACTACCCCGTCGGCCCCAAGGTCGCTCGGAGCCCAGTGACCAACCCCGTGAGCAGGGGCTCCGCCGGGGGCTTGGGGAGGGACAGGCACGGCCCTGAGAGGCTCAGGTGCCTGCCCTTGGAGTGACTCCAGGACTCCAGTCTGGCCACTGCCTCTGTGAGCACGGTCTCCTGGTTCCATCTGAGCATGACACTACAAGGACTCAGGAATGTCAAACCCACCTTTAAGGTCACGACCCTCGCCCAAATCAAGGGAAACGGAGTCTCAGCGCCCTGTCCCCACCCCAGGAGCAGCCACTGTCCTTGAACTCGATTCCCAGCTCCCAGCCTCACTGGCCCAGGGACTAGGCCTCGATGGCGGGGACCTTGTCCAGTTCGCCTCAGGAACCCAACATGGGGAGGGGCTGGCTCGGAGAAGGAGCCTGGACAAGGCAGGGAAGCGAGGGGGTGTGAAGTGGAGGGGAGGGGCCCGAGGTGCTACCCGACACCCCTGGTCCCTGATGCAGGAGGGCAGACAGCACGGGGCACCACCGGCCAGTAGCTGAATGCCCCAGGGGAAACAGACACGAAGGCAGGGTCTTCGACTCAGGCCCTCCCCAGGGACCTCTACAACCTACAGGGCTGTTAGGACATGGAATGGCGACTCAAATACCTCGACCTCCAGGTCCCAGCCAGGAGACACCAACCCAAAGCGCTTCGGTCCTGACCGATCTCAGGCTCCCAGTGCAGAGGCACACGCCCTGCAGTGCCCCACATGGACACAGGCGCCATCAAGGCCCAAAGGGTCCAACCAGGAGAACCACTCTCTGTAACAAAGCTCAGGGTAGGACAGTGTCTGCGCCAGCATCCAGCGAGCACTCAACGACAAGCACAGCGCCATCACCATCACCGCCATCGTCACCACCATCACCATCGTCACCGTTACCATCGTCACTGTCACCGTCACCATCGTCACCACCACCACCACCATTGTCACTATCATCATCACTATCGTCGCCGTCACCATCGTCACTGTCACCGTCACCATCGTCACCGTCACCATCATCACCACCACTACCACCATTGTCACTATTGTCACCATCACCATCGTCACCATCACCATCACCATCGTCACTGTCACCGTCGTCACCATCGTCACCACCACCACCATTGTCACTATCGTCATCACCATCGTCACCGTAACCATCGTCACTGTCACCGTCACCATCACCGTCACCATCACCACCACTACCACCACTGTCACTATTGTCACCATCATCATCACCATCGTCACCATCACCATCACCATCGTCACTGTCACCGTCGTCACCATCGTAACCACCACCATTGTCACTATCGTCATCACCATCGTCACCATCACCATCGTCATCACCATCGTCACCGTCACCATTGTCACCATCATCACCGTCACCATCGTCAACATCGTCACCACCATCATCACCATCGTCACCAACGTTATCACCACCTCAGCAACAATCTGCCCTGCCCCACTGCAGAGACAAAAGGCTGATATCCAGGGAGGCAGATGGTGACGCTAAATGGGTTTTGCCACAGTGGCACAGGGACACTGATTCGAGGCTCTGCTGGCCATACCGAGCAGGCCAGGGCCAGTGAGAGGCAGGGGAAGGAACAGAAAGTGGTGGCCAGGCTAGCAGCCACCCTCGCCGTGCCCACTCCTGGAGGTGCTGTGGTTCGACCCAGTGGCAGCAGGTGCAGCCAGAGCCCAGCCACTCTGGGGGAAGTGGGGAGCACAGCCGGGAGGAAGGGGTGGCCAGGAGGAGCTCCCTAGG
>NW_011889070.1:397068-398446 GCF_000151845.1 Pteropus vampyrus | reverse complement strand
CAGGCCCCGTACAGCAGCACTCCCTTGCAGCTGGTTCCAGAACAAAGCCCCCAATGGTGGGGGGGGGGCGGGGGCGGGGTGGCTGCTGGGTGAAGGCAGGCACGGGGCGCCTACCCAGAACGATGCCGAGGGGACCCAGAGCGTCCCTAGAATTGGTTTCCACCACTCCCCCCCCACACCCCGCCAGAGGCCCTCCACGGCCCTGCCCTCCCCCAATGTGCTGCAGGCCAGCTGGGCCACGCCTCCTGCTCATGGCATGACATGGGCTGGGGGGGGGGTAGCAGTGAATCCCCAGACCTGCTGGGATCCCCAGGGAGGGACCAGAGGCACAGAAAGGGGGTGGCGGGGAGCTGGCTGCGGCCAGCCTGCGTGCGACGCTGTCAGCACCCTGGCCCGGCCCAGAGCGCGGTCCTGCGCCCAGGGGCCGGCCCGGCCCCACTGCCACGGGCTGCGAGGGCCACACGCGAAGACACGGTCTGTGCAGCAGCACCTCTGAGCAGCCGCTGCGGCCACACTGCGCTCACATCTGCCACAGGACCTCCGTCCCGTCCCGCAGACGAGGAAAGGGGCTCGGGCACGGGATGGCCATCTCCAAGCCTGAGGAGAGCCACCCGGAGCGCGGCCCGGCTTTCTGCTCCTGATGCTCCCAACACATTTCATCCTTACAAAGACCTGCCCACTCCCCACCCCCCACCCCGCCACCACGGCCAGCCAGGGTGGCCAGGCACCGAGCTCCAGACACAGACCCCCGGTGCCCAGCAGTGACGCCCACCGTGGGGACTGATGGGAGTGCAGGGAGCTGAAGGCACGCTCACCTGTCCGAGGCCAGGCAGGGGCTCTTGGGCGCAGCAGCCTCCTCCAGGCAGTCCCCCTGAACTGTCCCCAACACCTCCCGGGTGCCTGCCCAGACGGCGGAGGAAGGTGGGCAGAGAGGGGGGAATTCCTGGTGAAACCCCGCCTGTCCCGCTGCAGCCTGGGGGGCGCGGGGGCCCTGAGCCTGCGGCTGGCTGAGGCGGTTTCTCTTCAACAGGAAAAGCAACGATTCTTGTTTCATTCTGAGCCGTGCTGCTTTCGCTGGCTCGAAGGCCCGCCGCCCCCCGCGGCTCTGTCGTGGAACGCCCGTGCTTCCGCCCCTCCGGCTGCTCTCGAACGTTCAGTGCGTCCCCCGGCGTCTCCGGGGACACCCTTGCAGACACTCGGACCGAAGCTCACCCGCACCCCAGCCACCGGTCGCTGTCAGGGAGCTGGGGGCCCCAAACCAGGTGGCCGGGTCGGAGCACCGGGGAGTAGTCAGGGAGAGGGGCCGCTCCGGGCGCAGCTCCTCTGGGCCCGGCATGGGCTGGCTTCTCCGGGGGGCGTCCCCGAGTCCTCCGCTGCC
>NW_011889070.1:393420-395178 GCF_000151845.1 Pteropus vampyrus | reverse complement strand
GTCTGACAGGGTGGAGTGGGGACCCACAAACTTGTCTCCGAGGCTTCGGACGCACCCTAGTTCTCAAAACCCATCCATAGTTCCCAGAGCAGCAGCCCCTTGAGTGGGGAGACTCAGTACCCCCAAAGAACACAGAGCCCACCAGATGCCTGGGGAACCTTGAGCACCTGGCCCTGTGAGCACTCAGCTGTCACCTGGGGTCGTCAGAGAAAGGACAGCAAGCATAACTTCACCCAACCGAGCACAACAATCCTCACTTATCCAGACGCAGGCCGACCGTGGATCTGGGTGCTGGAAGACCCCAGAAATTAGTAAGCGCGCCTAATGTACCCAAAACAGCTGCCGCCGACTCCAAGAGCTAACAGACCTAATGCGTGTGACTCCCAGGGACGGCCTTGCCCACAGCCCGTGCCTCGACTTCACAGGAAATGCCAACTTTGGCGGATTCCCAGAGAACGAAGTGGAAAGCACTGAGTGGCAGCAGGAGGTGACAGGCAGGGGACAACGAACCAAGCCTAGAAGTCAAACACCCAGCAGCCACATGCACATTCTCAGAGAGAAACTCCAAGACCCCGCACTCGGCTCCTGCACGTGGCCAGAGCGATGTTCCCAAGCCACCTGCAGGGGAGGCGGTCGGCATGCTGGCAGGACACTCAGAACGCCTGGCCCAGCCACCAAATGCCCGTGACAAGCCCTTGCCGCACGCACACACACACGGAGAGCAAGGCATGACAGCCCAGGGTGTTTTCTGTACAAAAGCAAATCCACACAACTGTAAGCTTTTTGTCACGTCAAGAGGCTGGCCTGGAAGGTTCTTTCTGCACCCATTTCACAGATAAGCAAACCGAAGCCAAGCGCCGAAGAGGCCTGTCCCCGTCACGCGTGGTGGGGAGATAAGGGACCCCGTGCAGTTCTCACTGTGGAGGAAGAGCTGCCAGAGGGATGGGAGCCCGAACCCCACCGACACCTCCACAACAGGAACACGGAGCCCCAACCCAAACCAGGTGTCGGATGGGTCCTCTGGTGCGGGGCGGAGCCTCGGGCTCAGAGACCAGGCCTGGAGCAAGCCTTGCGGTCTCTCTCCCAGGACGGCCAAGCAAGGACCAGGGAAGCAAGCCGAGGGAGACGCCAGGTCACCACCGCCCACCAGGGCTGGCCCCGGGACACAGTGCCACACACCCTGGGTGCCTGTCCCCTCATTCTCAACAGAGAATGCAGGGGAGCTTGCCGACGGCGCGAACGGGGCAGGCCCCCAGCAAGATGGCACGGCACCCCGCGGTGCTCTGACTGCAAGTCCCCCCGTCCACACGGCCTCCTCCGCGGAGGCGGCAGGCCAGGGGCCTGGACGTGCAGGGCCAACTGCTCACGAGTCACAAAAGGATTCTGAGAGGCTGCAAGAGCGAGGGGCCTTCGGTTCCGACCCAGCCGCTGGGAAAGCCACGTCGCATCTCTGAACCTCAGTTTCCCCCAGAACCTGGGCACGGGAGAGCGAGCCCACCGAGGGACGTCTGCGAAGACAAGTGAGCAGGGCACACGGGCCCGGCGCCGGGGGGAGCCGAAGAAACCAGACGGGCCCGGCACCGGGGGGAGCTGAAGAAGCCAGACGGAGGGGAAACGAGGCACGAGGCCGGGACGGGCACCCAGCAGACAGCACCGGCCCCCGTCAGCACGACAGGGTTAGGCTGGGCCCTCTGGGGCTCCTCCCCACCCCATCCCAACGCACACCCTGCCACAGGGAGCCAGGCCCGGGACCCAGAG
>NW_011889070.1:391477-393370 GCF_000151845.1 Pteropus vampyrus | reverse complement strand
TCAGCACGACAGGGTTAGGCTGGGCCCTCTGGGGCTCCTCCCCACCCCATCCCAACGCACACCCTGCCACAGGGAGCCAGGCCCGGGACCCAGAGTGAACGGGAGTGGGCCCGATCCCGACAGACCCTCCACAGAGTACTGAGGCAAAGGGGGAGAAGGGCCAGCCACTCTTTCACCCCCACCCGGAACCCGCTGGCCGGGACGCCAGGGGCAGGCCAGAGCCCAGGGGTCCTGGCCTCGGGCTGTGGGCAAGGATCAAGACCGAGATGCCCTGGGCACAGCCGGCACCAAGCACACGCCCGCAGCCATGACCCGCTCCGGGAAAGCCAGCACTCACACCTGGCCCCGGGGAGACCTGCCAGGAGCTCCACATCCCAGGAGCAAGACACCGGCGCCCCCCAGGCCATACCGCCCCCAGTGCCCACCAAATCTGGCCCTCACCTGCCAGCCACCTACGGTCCCCAGCCCGCCAGGCCAGGCCACCTCCCGAAAGAGAGGCCAGGAGGTGCAGCCTCATGGCGAGTGCAGGAGAGAGGTCCCACCACGGGGACGGCCCCAGCAGCCCCGGGCCCGCTGGCTCGGGATCCCGAAGCCTCCGGCGATGCAGCATGGCGGCTCAGGGAGCGGCGGGAGGCCCAGAGGGAAGGAGGCTCCGGTGGCCCCTGTCCCTGCGAGGCAGCTGGGAGCTTGTCGGGAGCAAGTGCTGCTCGTGCTGGCCCAGCTACCGAGTTCCCCTTTCCCAGGGCCCGCCCGGTCCACCACCCTCACCCAGACACCTGTGACCACAGGCAGCTCCCATTGGCCAAAGCCAAGAGCTTCTTGGCAGAGGACAGGGACCCCGGCTCGTTTCCTCAATCTGAGACACGACAGTCCCAGCCTGCAGACGGCACGGCACAGGGACCACGACGTGGCCAGGGGCCTGGGGCAGACACAGAGCGCAAGGCCTGGACGGTGGACAGACCTGGGCTCGAATCCGCTCCACCGCTGGCCAGCTGCCAGGCTGCAGGCAAGTCAGGTAACCTGGCCGAGGCCGCTTCCCATCTGCGTGCTAGTGTGAAGACGGGTGATGGGCACCGCCGCCAACAGTGCTGGCTGGCACCCCGGGAACGCTCCGGGAGCCAGGCGCACCGTGCCAGTCTCAGCGTGGCCTGGGGCGGGGGAGTGGCTCTGGAAGAGGCCCAAGTGGCACTCATAGGGGCCGTGCGCCCTCGTCACCCTCGGGTCCCCACGGAGCGGAGCCCCCTGTGCCCCGGCAGAAGGCATTCTGTGCACTGAGCCTGGGCGCCGGCCACGAGGGTCTTGCAAGAACAGCAAAGGGTCAGGCCCAGAGGCCGGGAGTCCAGGGCGGCAGAGGGGTCACCGGGCCTAGCAGGGCAGAGGTGGGGCGGGGCAGAGTCCCACAGCCAGGGAGGCAGGGCCTGAGCTGGCCCGGGGGGGCCACAGGCGGGGGTCTGCAGGAAGCCCGGAGGAAAGGGAGCCCCCTGTGCCCCGACAGCCCTCCAGCCACAGAACAGGGCCATTCTCCCAGGCCCAAACGCCTTTTCTGGCCCATGAGCAAAGACCCAGCCCAGAGCCTGCAAGTGGGAGCAGGGCCACGCAGGCCACAGCACACAGGCCACAGCCTTCAGCCCGCCAGTCCCCGGCAGGCAAATGAGGGGTCCTCAGTCCCCCGCAAGGAGGTCCACGGGCTGCCCTGCCCGGGCTGCAAGGGCCAAGGTGGCTTGGGGGACTGAGCAGCAGACACGGCCCGCACACGCCTGCTGCCCATGGCCGGCGGCAGGGCCAGCCCACTGCCATTTCCACCTGAGCGTCTGGAAGCCCCACTGCCCCCTACGGGCCTGGCACTGGCCTAGGGCACTAGCTGATCTCGGGGTGGGGCCTAGCTCCCCCCAC
>NW_011889070.1:384900-389562 GCF_000151845.1 Pteropus vampyrus | reverse complement strand
CCTCCCCAGGAGCCCCTACTGCGTGCTGGCTCCAGACTGAGGCGCTGCCCCCACTTCTGGTCACAGGACAGGCAGAAGGCCCAGGGAGCTCAGGGCTAGTTCAAGGTGAAGCTACAAAACCTCAACTGGATGCGCAAGGCCAATGGGCTCCCCACCTCTAAAACTGCTGACCGTGAGCCTAGAAAAACCTCGAATTAGCCCAGAGGTCTCGACCAAGCACTGACACCAAGGCCAGCCCCGTTCCCTCTCTCTGAGGGGCCCCATGGCCATGGTTGTAGGGGGGATTCTGCCTCACACAGGCCTCGGTGTCCAGCCCTGCCCAGCCCCCGGCCCTCTCTAATCAGTGTGACCATCAGCTCTTCTTGGCCCCAGCCCTGGCCCTCAGCGCAGGCAGGGTCATTCCCTCTAGGTCTTCCTGCCAAGGACACCTCCTCCAGGAAGCCCTCCCTGCCCCGCCAGACAGAGTAGGAAGGTCCAGACTGTACCCCAGCCCCGAAAGACACCCTCACAGGGAGCAGCCCCCACCCCATAGGAGCTAGCTTAAGTCTGACCCCACCAGCCCAGAAGACTGCAGGCTCTGCAGGCAGGCAGGGTCGTCCCTGGACTCCAGCCTCCCTGGCCAGCCCCTCTGGTCACCAACTCCCAACCACCCTGCCTCTCCAAAGCCTCTGTAGCTTCTGTCCCGCACCAGGAGCTCCCTGCCTCTGCCACAGAGAGGGCAGCGTGGTGCTGACCCTCGGCAGGAGATGGCGCTGCTGCTCCCCTCGGGACCACCTCAGCTCTAAGTCCTCTGACCCCAGGACGGGGTGGGGGGCTGGAGCCCCGCCAAGGAAGGCCCTTCATCTGGCCTGACCCCGAGACCTGGGTGCGGGGAGTCTGCAGGAGCTGCTTGGCGAGGCTCAGCAGCCCCGCTGGGAACAGGAGGTCTGAGGCGCAGGCACAGAGGGCCTGGCCTGGAGGCACTCGGAGGCAGCTGTGGGGAGCTGCCACATCTGCTGCCTGGACACCTAGATGCATTGACCCACACACCAGACCCGAGGCCCCGGCTCCAATGCCAACTGCTTCCCACCGCCCCTCGCCTCCCCCGGGGGCTTGCCGGGGAGGGCATGGGGCAGCGTCGGCTCCCTGAGGAGCACTGGCCTGGGAGGCGCCCGCCCCTCACAGCCACCCGGCCTCCTCGGCCTGGTCCCCCAGCACGGCTGGCTGGGGGGCAGAGTCTCAGGGCCCCATCTCAGCTTCTCCGGGCAGGCCCCCGCACCCCGCACCCCCGTGCCACGTGGGTTCCCACGCCAGGCCAGCGGCGTGCCTCAGCTCGTCGGCTGCAGCCTGGGCCCTGCCACCCCCGCTGCCAGCACCTGCGTGACTCACGGGGTCGGCACGCCACCTCCAGCCCCACCGCGGGCAGCTGCCCTGACACACACACCTGTCCAGACTTGACGCCAGCGGACGGCAGGACAGGCCTGGGAACCAGGCATCTCTGACACTGTGGTGCCAGCCAGACACAGTGCCACAGAGGGGCCTGGGGGGGAAACCCAGGAAAGTCACACTCGGGCCCAGGGAATGCCGCTTTTGAACGGCTGGATCCCCAACCCAAAGGCCCCAAGGGCCCATGGGAACAAGCCTGGGAGCCCAGAGCCACCCGCCTCCTCCTGCAGGCACCCAGCCCAGAGGCCAGCACACTGGGGACCCTCTAGAGCCAGACCCAGTGACCGTCTCTCCCACGTGAGGCGGAGCTTCAGCCTAGGGGGCCGGGTAGGTCAATGGGACCACAGGCTCTGGCCACAGCCACTTGGAGAAGCTCCCCTCAAGGAGGCGCCCGGCCAGAGCCCGGCTCCCGCTAAGGCTGGCCCCGGGTCTCGGCTATCACTCGGGTGTGGCTAGTCACCTCCCAAGAACTAGGGGGACCAAGAAGGAGCACCAGATAGGAGGGCAAGGCCCTGCCAGCGGTCAGGGGAACGTGGACGACGCCTCCAGGGGGCGGCCACACCACAGCCCGAAAGGTCAGAGCAGGGCCCCGACACAGAAGGGCCACCATGCCCCCGGGCGGCGATGACCAGCACCCGACACAGCAGCCTGAGGGCAGGGGCCCCGCAGGCTGTCCCCACAGACGGCCAGAGAGTAAGGCCAGCCACTCCCCAGGAGCCCTCAGCGGCAGGGGCCAGACTGGGCCCCCCACCCTCTGCCCTCAGGGACCCCGCAGGAAGTGGGGAGAAACAGGAAGGCACAGGCCTCACCTAGCGCAGGTGAATGAGAACGAGCATCTGAAGGAAAAGAGAGGTGAAGGGACCAGAGGGGGCGCCGTGAGGACAAGCAGGTGGCGTGGGGAACAGCATGTACGGAGGTGGTGTGCGGGGGGCGGGGGGCCCGGAGTCTGGCCCGGATCCCAAGAGCTGTGTCGGCAGCAGTGACCTGGCAGTCACCGAGTCTGCTGACCCACAGAGGTGGCAGCACAGGCCCCACCCCCGCCCCCAGCAGAGGACAGGCAAGGGGCTTGCGGCCCCACCGGGGTGGACAGTGGGGAGGGTGGCCCTCCCCTCCCACACAGGGTGGGGCAGGACAACCTGACTCGAACAAAGCAAAGTCACAGCCAAGGGCGCCTGGCCCCCGTCCTGCATGGGACCAGGACCCCACACAAGCATGCAGGCCCCATGCACAGCTGTCACACAGCAACACGCATGGTGGCCCAGCACCCTCGGGTACCCCCGGGAGCTCGGGGCTTGCCTTGCCCAGGAGTGGCCGCTTCTGGCTTCCTGCTGAGCGTCCTCCTAGGCCCCATAGCTGGCATAACACCTGCTTGCTGCCCTTGGCACCACCACCCACCAACTGTCCAGGAAGATGGCGTGCTGGCGGGACCATGGGGGTCACCCCACAGCGGGGCCAGGTGCCGCCCCAGCCCCCACTCAGCCCCAAGCTGGGCCCGCCACCCAGCATTCTCCCAGCCCCTCACAGGCTGATGGAGCAGGGGCCTCACTCGGCACCCCATCAGCTCTGTGCGACACCCCTACCCCGTAGACCTCAGGGGGGCGGGACACTGGTCTGGGCCTGCGGCTGATTAAAACACACGCACAAAACTTTAAAAAGAGGAGAAATCGGATCCTGGAATAAAAATCTTAGATCTTTCAAAGTAAGGGTGCTTCTCCCCGACGCCCGAAAATCCTATGTGGGGTGGAGATGGCACATGCGGGCTGCGGCCAAGACCCCGACTTGGCCCAAGGCGCTCGAAGCCTGGGCCTGTGTCCACCACGGACGCAGTCAGGGCCCAGGCCCCCACGTTTACCAATCAACGCGAAAGGCCGAGCCTGAGGGGTATGACCCAGACCCTAGGACTGCAGCGACCCCCCAACCACGCTTCCGGTACGGTGGCACCACACCACACGCAAGAGTGGCCACGGGCGTGAGTCCCGCCGCCACGGCCAGCGACCCCGACGGCACGTTCCTGGGCCCTTTCAAAGTGACCCTGAGCGCAGAGTCCCGACTCCCCGCAGGATGAGACGGTGGGACGGACGGCCCCGCAGGAAGGCTGCGTGACGACGGCCGCTCATGGCAGCTCCCGCGAGTCCACGAGGCACAGCAACGCCACGGCGGAAGCCGGGACAGAGGGGACCTGGGCCGGCTGGGGCCGCGCGGGGTCACGTGTGAGCGCTCCGTGGAGCTGAGCGCCGAGAGGCATCCACTGCGAGCGTGTGACACCCCAAGCCGGGCAGCTCCGAACGGGGGCCGGCCCACACGGGAGCTCGGTGACAGGGACCCCGCTCCACGGCCCCTGTGTGAGTGGAGGGACCCCCTACCCTGTACCTGCCTCCTAGTCACGCGGCCACGAGGACAAGCCGTGACCCCTGGCTGGCCTCAGGTGTAAGGAGCCAGGAAAGTCTGTCCCCCAAGCCCCTGCACCTACGGATGGGAAAAAGGCGACTGCCTGATGCCCCGGAACCACCTGATGCCCCGGAACCACCTGATGCCCCAGAACCACCTGCAGACGGCGGGGGACCGAGGCACTGCCACACTTCCGAGCCATCCCTGGCACACGGGCCCTGCTCTGGGCACTCTGGGACGCGCTTGGTCCCGCTCAGACCCCACGGGCATCAGGACGGGAGTGAGGCCCAGAGACGTGACAAAGCTCAACCTGCCCGAGACCACGCAGCTGGGCGGGGCGAGCCCTCTGGGACCCCAGGCTGCCTGGGGGGCACCGTGGGAGGGACGTAGCAGAAGGGGTGGGGGGAGGGGGACAGCGACCTGCGTGGGACCCTGGGTCCTGGCTCCAAAGTCTCAGAAGAGGCCCTGGCTCTCTCCACTGGCCGTGAAAAGGCCCGGCCAGTCACAGCAACAGGCCGATTTCTTCCTCCCCCAAAAGAGAGGGGGTCCCTCCTTCCCGTGGGAGACCCTGAACCTGACAGAAACCGAAAATCTGGATTCTGTTTTTGTTTAAAAAATAACAAGTACAGAAATCTGCAGGACTGGTCAGCTGTGTGTGTGCGGGGTGGGGGGGTCAGCAAGACGCCAGTGCTCGCCTGCAGGGGGTGACGGGGGGGGCAAGTTCCAGAACCTCGGCATCTCCCTGGCAGCCACACGCACAAACGCCCACAGAGAGCTCGCGCCAAGCCCGGTGCAGACGTGATTTTCTCCAAAACCCGGCCCACCCCAGAGACCCTGACAGCCCCCCCA
>NW_011889070.1:382803-383565 GCF_000151845.1 Pteropus vampyrus | reverse complement strand
GGAGAGGTCAAGGGGCGGGTACTCTGTCCGGGCGCAGACGTCGGGGAGGGTTTCCTTAGGGGACACCACTCACCTCCCTCCCACTACAGCCCCGTGGCCTTCCACGTACCCCAAACCAACCCCCAGGCTCTCTGTGCACGGCTGGGTGACGGCCAGGACAGACCTACACACAGGCCCCCCGTGAGGGCCACCACCCCAGCCAGCCCCGAGGACGGCGGCAGGCAGGCACGGGGGACCCCAGCGTCAGGAGGCGCTGAGGCCAGGGCCCAAGCCGTCTGTCTGTCTGAACGGCAGTGTTCTCATCTGGAAAACGGGCTGACAGCGGGCACACGGGGCTGTCCCAGCACACAAACGTCAGGAGCTGAGCACAGCGCCTGCAGCAGGCACGCCTCCTGGCACACGGGGTCCTCAGCTACCTGGCCGCCAAGCGCCCCCTTCAGGGGTCACGGCTCCTCCACGTACTGTCCCTCCCAGCCCCTGCAAGGCGCTCCGTGCCGCTGGCTGGAACCCACGTCACCTGTCCAGCCCACTGGAAACGTCCACCATACCCGAGCACAGGTGTCCCGACACCCCTCTCTGCGGGCCACTGGCCTGGCCACCCCACTGTGTGGCCCAGGCCTGGCCCCGCACCCTCACTGGGCACCCGCTTCCTCATCCACAAGAAACTTGTCCCCAGGCCCCTCCCCTGCCAACAGGCACGGGCAGGCGGCGTGACCACAAGTTCCAAGAACCCCAGATCCCACCCAGTGAGGGTCGGGGGTC
>NW_011889070.1:371947-382226 GCF_000151845.1 Pteropus vampyrus | reverse complement strand
TCCAGGAGCCCAAAGGGCCCAGCCCGTCGGCACTGCAGCAGGAGAGGTCAAGGGGCGGGTACTCTGTCCGGGCGCAGACGTCGGGGAGGGTTTCCTTAGGGGACACCACTCACCTCCCTCCCACTACAGCCCCGTAGCCTTCCACGTACCCCAAACCAACCCCCAGGCTCTCTGTGCACGGCTGGGTGACGGCCAGGACAGACCTACACACAGGCCCGCCGTGACGGCCACCACCCCAGCCAGCCCCAAGGACGGCGGCAGGCAGGCACGGGGGACCCCAGCGTCAGGAGGCGCTGAGGCCAGGGCCCAAGCCGTCTGTCTGTCTGAGCGGCAGTGTTCTCATCTGGAAAACGGGCTGACAGCGGGCACACGGGGCTGTCCCAGCACACAAACGTCAGGAGCTGAGCACAGCGCCGGCAGCAGGCACGCCTCCTGGCACACGGGGTCCTCAGCTACCTGTCCGCCAAGCGCCCCCTTCAGGGGTCACGGCTCCTCCACGTACTGTCCCTCCCAGCCCCTTCAAGGCGCTCCGTGCCGCTGGCTGGAACCCATGTCACCTGTCCAGCCCACCGGAAACGTCCATCGTACCCAAGCACAGGTGTCCCGACACCCCTCTCTGCGGGCCACTGGCCTGGCCGCCCCGCTGTGTGGCCCAGGCCTGGCCCCGCACCCTCACTGGGCACCCGCTTCCTCATCCACAAGAAACTTGTCCCCAGGCCCCTCCCCTGCCAAAAAGCACGGGCAGGCGGCGTGACCACAAGTTCCAAGAACCCCAGATCCCACCCAGTGAGGGTCGGGGGTCGGGGCTGGGGTCTGCAGCAGCCCTCGCTGGGGAAGGCAGTCCGGGGCCTTCCCCTCGCCCAGCCGGCCAGGCACCGGAAGCTCCCTCCGCCAGCTCCACACCTGGGTCCCGGGTCCCCTCGGCACTCAGAGCCCAGCTCCCCGCCCGAAGTCGCAGAGCTCAGAATGGCAGAGCTGGGACGCCCCTCCACGGCACACTTTCTCGCTGACCCAGCAGAATCCCAGGGAATGAGTGACCTTCCCCAGAGAGCAGGGGGCTCCCCGCCCCGGCTGTGTGCCCCCCGCAGGCCGCTCTGCCTCCCTGAGCCCCCCCACCCACTCCCGTTTCCTCCTCTAAACACTCAGCATAAGGACACCCACCCAGGAGGTTACGGGGAGGGCCCCATGATCCCCAAAGTGGAGTGCCGGGTACACGGGATGAGCAGCGAGTTCACAAATGTCACAGTCACTACCTGCCACTTGCAGGGTGCTCCAAGCGCCAGGCCCTGCTCCAGGGGAACACGGGGGGACGCCGCCTGGTACCACCTCCGGCTCCCTACTTCCCACCGTCTCCTCAGTAGAGGAGTCAGCCCAGGAAGGGCCCACACCCCCGGTTTGGGGCAGCCCCTCAGAAGGTGCGAGGGGCTGGGACACTTGGCCACCGCCCTCCGCCATCAGATTGGTGTGTGCCCACGAGGCTGGGGAGAGGTCCATGGGCTGAGAGCAGCAGGAGCACAGAGGCCACGGCCTGGGTTCGAATCCCACCTCCACTCTGAGGCCGTCTGCAATGGGCAGGTCATGAGGATTACACGGGCCCAGAGTCATGTCACCGGGCCCTGATGTCACTATCTGCGGCGGCACCCTGGGCAGCGGCGGGGGAGGAAACGGGAAGCCAGGCACCCTGAGAGGGAGTGTGGGCTGGGCCGGCACCCGGGATCCTGACGCCCAGTCCTGTGGCGGGCCGGCAGGAAGTTGAGAAACCCACGAGCACTTATTTCAACACCACCAGCCACGTCACCGACTGGTCTGCACATGCAGCAGCGCCAGGAAGAGCCCCTGACACGTCGTGCGCCCGCCCGGCCGTGCGACGGCGCAGCCGGCCTCAGCTCCGGCTTGGGATCACGGCCCCCCTCCCACTCCCACCCTCGGGGACAACCCGTCCTCAGGGACACGAAAGATAGAGGTGGGGCCCCTTGAGGGGCGCAAAGCTGCCCCCGCAGCCCGCTTCCCTGCCCCGGGCCAGGCTGCAGGCCAGGGAGCGGGCTCCGAGGTCGAAAACAGGCCACGGGCTCTGCTCCGAGTCTCCGGGCCGAGGCTGTGAACGGGGCCAGCTCTCTGCGGAGCAGCCGGGACGAGGCTGGGAGGGCACGTCTGGAGCGCGGAGTGCCTCCGAAGCCGGCGGCCTCACCGGCACGGGAAACACAGTGTGTCCGCGACGGTGCCGAGTGCCCCGGGCGCCCCGCAGCCAGGCCCTCGCGGCCCCTGCGGGACTGTCTCACCGTCCACGCACGGCGGGGCGGGCCGAGCGCGCACACGCCCCGCTCCACGGTCCAGCTGCGCCTGGGCTCCACGCCTTGGCTGGATTTCAAGTGAAAAGGGGGAGCAGGGACAGCAGCCACCACTCAAGGGCACCCCGGATCCAGGATCATGGTCCCACTGAGCACTGGTGGCAGTCCCAGCCCACAGGGGAGGAAACCCGGGCCCCCTAGGCCAAGGGCCTGCGCCAGGCCACACCCGGAGGAGCAGGCCAGTGGGGACCACGCTCTGCCCCACGGCCGGCTGCCCCCACTGGGCCAGGGGGAGGGAAGTTTTAGTTGGGCCAGGGGTCTGATGGGGTGCTAAGGTCAGCTTCGGAGGTAGACCCCTTACTCGGGGGACCTCCTGCCGCCTCCCCCGTGACTGCAGCCCCCCAGCCAGCCGTCACGGGGCAGCCTCGCTCCAGGAGGCTGCTCCCTGGGACGTGCAGCCCCGCGGGGTCCACGCCGCCTCTGGCCGCCCCTCCGTGGTCTGAGCTGCACTGTGCAGAGGCCCCGGGTCCTGCCACTGCCGGGTCCACCATCTGTACCCGCTGCCCCCACCCTCCGGTGCAGCACAAAGCCTAGCCGACGCTGGGGGACAGTTCGGGGTGACAAAGAAGGGTGACGGGGACCGACACAGCGCAATGGGCTGTGAAATCCCAAAATGCTCCGTGTGGCCGGGCCGTACCCGCAGACACCTTCCACTGACGCATCCCTCATCAGATGCGGACTGAGGCCTCTGACACCAGGTTCCAGACCTGGGGACACATGGAGAACCCACGAGAGAGACGAAGAGTGAATCAGGGCAGAAATAAGGTAACTGGGGGTCGGCAGGAGGGGAGGCCCAGTCCGGACACAGCGGCCGGGGAAGGACAGCAGGCCTGGGGCACCCTCAACCAGAGCCCTGGGACGGCCAGAGGGACGGCAGCTCCCATCCGGCCCCAAACCTGCGGAGCCGGTGGGGGCACCGGGCGCAGGGGGCGGGGGGAGCGGCTGGGCTGCAGACCTCACCCCGAAGAGGCCCCTCCAGGGACAGGGGCTCACAGAGACGCGACCGGGAAGAGATTTCATTTCAACGTCCCCACCCCCGTGCTGTCCATCTAATGCAGGTGACGATGCGGGGAGCCGGGGTCCGGAGAGAGCGTGAACTGATACACCACTGCTGTCCCTGGCGGAGGGCCTGTGGCTTCCTCAAGCTCAGGACCCCCAGCTCAAGCTGGGGAAGCCCCTCGACCTGGCCCCTCAGATGGTGGACAAGGCCCAAGGGGGCCAAGGGGACCCTAGGTCCACACCCACGGCAGCCAGGCACCCTCTCTGGGCAGCTCGGGCCTGGAGCGCGGCCACACGAGCTGGCACCTCCGATGGGAGAGGGGGAGAGGCGGCCTCGTGAGGAGCCCCGTGTTTGTTTAACAGCAAACCCCGAGCGGGCAGGGAGTGCCTTATCGCGAGCATCTCCAGCACACTGATACCATCGCGAGCTGGGAACTATTAGCTTAATTAGCAGTTCCTGCAGGGTCAGCAAAACCTGCTGGCTGAGTGGCCCAGGAGCCAGCATGCCTGCCGGGGACAGCTGGGCGGGCCCCTGGGTGACAGCCGGCTGAGGGGCAGGAATCCAGAGGTGCAGATGAGCTGCCGAAACACAGCACCGGGTCACCCCTCACAGTGTCCGGTTTCAGGCGCTAAGACCATCTCCGTGCCCCTCGGGGCGCCCCCGCGTGCCCACCGCGCAGCAGGCTGAGCCAGCTGACGTCAAAGGCCGAGACGAGAAGCCACCACAACCTCCCCGAGCAGCCCCGACTGTGTGGCGAGGGGCCGAGCTGCCAGGTTTGCACCCCAGCTCCAGGTGGCTGCTGGTCCCTTGACTGCTCTGGGCCGCCTGCCCACCAAGGCCACGACCACCACCCAAGCTGCCCCTCCAAGGGAGGAAGTGGCCTTTAGAAGGCAGGGGTCAGTGCTCGATCCCAAGGCAGTGCATGACCTCAGACAAGGAATTCACCTCTCTGGGCATTGGGGACAGTCCCTCTGGTACTTCACGCTTCACACTCTAACATCGTATTTCCAGGTGCAGCTTCCGGAAGCAGGAAGACCAGGCCGGCCAAGATGGATTCCCCAGCCCCACCCAGCTCACGAGGAGGCCCACGCCTATTGGTGGGGGGACGGTTCTGCCAGTCCCCCCACGCTGGGCTAAGCCATGCTGGCCCCAGGCAGGCCTCGTCCTGCGCGAGGGGGCTCGGGGCCGTGGCTGGTGCTGGGAGGGGAGCTTCTGCTCCCCTGGGAGCCTGCTGCAGCCCGGCCCTCTGCTGCTGACACCCTGGGTAACTCGCTCCAGATGCGGCCGTGGAACACAGCAGCCCTGCACCCTGCTGAGGAAGCTGGAAGGGCCAGAGATAACGCGGGATTCCTGAGCCCACGCCAAGGACTGTGGGCCCGGGAGGGGCGGCCGCTCCCCAGTCCATGCGTGCCGGAGACCACCCAGGCAGCGCCGATGCTGGAGACACCCCCCGGCCCACGGTCCCTCCCCTGGCCGCCTCCCTGCCGGGGCCTGGCGTCTGCGAGCCTCCGACTCCCGTCTGTGACTGGGCCCCGTGCCTCCCCCAAAGCTGCTACCAGAGCCGGGCCTGCGAGATGCTGACGCAGCATCAACCCCCCAAGAAAGGAAGGGGTGCAGGCAGGCACCCGACAAAACCCTAGTCATAAGGCCCCAGCCGAGACCGAACAACAAAACTCCCAGAGATCAGCCGCCCGGCCCCGCTCCCCACTCTCGGGCCTGCCGGGAGCTCGTGCGGAGGGCCGAGCTTCACCACTGCAGCCAGCCCCCAGGACTGCTCCCCGCCTAACCCTGAACAGCCCCCCAGATGCTCTGGGACTGCGCCCTCTCAGGGTGACCTTGGACAGGGCACACCCTCTCCAGCCTCAGTTTCCCCATCTGTAATAGGCGAGTGGGTGGGAGAAGAGATCCTCGTCCATGATATTCGAAAGGCTGGGGCCATAAACCAGGGCCGAGGCCAGCGTGGTGGCCCCACTGGGTCCCAGACAGCCCCACGCCAGCCAATGCAGGCCGGGCCAGGCACAGCCCTGCAGACCACACTCCCGGAGCACCCCGTTCCACCCCTCGGCTCCCCACACTCCCGGAGCACCCTGCGGCCACCCCTCGGTCCCCCTTGGAAGAGCCCAGCCTACACAGGCGGTGGGGTCCAGGTCCGGGTCCGGGGGCTGCTCCACCCCATCCACACCCCCACCAGGAAGCTACCCAGAGGGTCTGGAGTGGACCCAGGCCAGGAGGGCAGGGCAGGGTCCCACCTAGAATCTTGACCTGCCCTGTCTGAGACTCAGCTTTACAGCTGTAAACTGTCTTCTTGGGCCACCGGCCTGTGTAAAGAGAGCATGCCCATGACAGAGAATGCTGTCCCCAGCACTGGCACAGATGCCCACCCAGGCCGTTCCGGGAGCCTCGGGCCGGCCAGCTGCCTGTTCTCACGCGGGTGGGCTGCACAGTGACCACGGCGGACGCGCACCAGACCTCCTGCCCACCCAGACGTACGGGCGGCCCCCACGGCTCCTGCTGCACCTCCCTGAACACCTGGATGTCACATGCAAGACGTGTGCACCTCGGAAGCTCAGCTCAGCAGGAAAAGGTCTCAGTTCAGCCTGACGTTTAGGGAAGCGGAGACCCGCCCCATCGCCATGGCGGAAGAGTCCAGAAGGGCGGGCAGAGCAGGGGCACGGGGAGGAGGGGGCCACTCTGCGTGGGTGCCAGGCGCGTTCCCAGCACCCACGGCTGCTGCACAAACGGCCGTCTCCTCGGGACTGGTTCTTGTCCTAGTTAAGGGAAAAAGCCCTTCATTAAGGGCTTTCGCCCCAAAAAACCTGCTAAAACACGCAGATGACAAAATGTCAGGAGCGACGGAACAGCGCTTACCCAAAACCACACCAATGGGGCCTGCCCAACAGCCCTGCGCCAACGGTACCCCCACATCCCTGGCTTGTGCGGGGCAGAGGTCGGGGCCCCCGCCAGGAAGGGGTGGCGTGGGGCCTTGGCCGGGGCTGTGGGCGGGCGGAGGGGGGCTGCTGTGGTGAAGGGTCAGCCCAGCCCGGCCCCTGGCGCGGCATGGACGCAGGGCCCCTGGGGTGCCACGGCCGCGTCGCACGGCCTCCTGCCCACATGCACTGCTGAGGGCCTTCCTGGGGACAGCGCTGGCAAGTCACAGAAACCGCGACGGGCAGACAGCCCGTGGAGACGGCGCCCCGCAGAGCGGCCGGCGGGCTGCGCCCCAGGCCCGCTAGGGCTGGCGCTTAGATGGGAAACCAGCGAGCTGTGAAATGAATTGATCCTCTAAGTGGACACCTTCCACCTCTCCCCCTCCTGGCAGGGAAGGGAGTGTGACAGGAGGCTGGCCGTGCCTCGGGGCCACTACACGGCTCCTCCTGGGAGGGGACCTCCACGGCAGGACTGTCAGCAAGGGGCCGTGTGGGGCCAGAGAGCAATGGGGTCCACTGCCCACTCGCCTGTGGCCATTCCTCGGGTTACAACCATCACCAGACATGACGCGGACGGCCAGGAAAAGGGGGTGGAGAAAGGGGTGCCAGCTTTTCCCTAATTCACGGTAGGGAAAACGCACCCCAGACTGGAGCTAGGAGCGGGGGGAGGGGCGGGTGGCCGGGAGCCTGGCCAAGAGCAGGCAGGGCCTCTGCTGGAGAAGCCCCCTCCTCGCTGACCTCACCGGCCTGGCTCGGCCACCAGCCCGGGCGTTCACCCCAGCCGGGAGCCAGCCCTGGCCACTCGAAGGGCACTGGAAAGCGGCAGTGGGCTCAGCTCCAGTGCAGACCCTGAGGCTCAGTCCTTCGGGGCCTCCCGTCACTCCTGCAAGCAGGAAATGACCGCAAGTCCTCCAGGGCCAGCACGGCGCCTGGCTCAGCGGAAATGCTGGGCAGCCGCGGCCCACCAGAGGGGGTGAAGGCGGCCTGCTCCCTGGGGCAGCTCTGCCACTGTGGAATGCCACGACCGACTCACTCGGCACGTCCTGCAGGGGCCTGCTGGCACCGTGCTGGGTGTTGGGTGCTGGGTGCTGTGGTGTTGGGGGAGACAGGCCTCGAACAGGCCACCAAAACGTGGAGCTTCCGGCAGGAGGAAGAAACGCAGGGGGCTCCAGGAGCTTCAGCTCGGAACCCCAACTCAGGCAGAAGCCCAGGAGATGCCCCCACCCCAGGCAGAGACCTCTGACCTGAGACGTGAGGTGAGCAGGAGCCCCCTCCTTGAGGAGGGGGGAGATCCAAGCATGAAGGCCGCCAGGGTCAAGGCCGCCAGGGTCAAGGCCGCCAGGGTCAAGGCCGCCAGGGTCAAGGCCGTCAGTGTCAAGCCTGGGCGGGTGGGCGGGAGCTGCAGCAAGCAGCATGGCTCCGCCCTGGAGAATGCGAGTGGTGTTAACCCAGGGGTCATGGGGACCCTCGAACCCTATGAGCCTTGTCCGCTCCCAACCCACTGGGGTAGTGAGACAGAGCCCAGGAAAGGTGCAAGCCAGGGGGCTGCTCGGGGCTGGGAGAGGGCCAGAGAGGGGGCTCCTGCTGCCAGCCAGCAGCCTGCCAAGCTGGACGGCCACAGCGTGGGGGCGTCCCCATGGGAACTAAGGCTATGGGAACACTCTGCTCCCCAGGGAGAGTGTGACAGACCGGCAGGGGAATCCCGGCCCAGGCCAGACCAGAAGGCCCGAGGCATCCGGCCCTGAGCCCGTTCCAGAGCCTGCCGCCTCCACCGGGTGGGTCACCTGCGTGGGCGGTGGGCAGCCCGTCGAGATGCAGGCCTGCTCCCAAGTAAGGAACTGCGGGTCCCTCCGATTTTAATCAGAGCCATTACACGCTTGCTCGGCAATTAGGACACAAATTATAGGAGAGAGCTCATTACCAACACACGCCGGGGACCACGGCGGGGCCGGCACACCTGACCAACGGTTACAGGTGGTCGGCCTGCGGGGGCTGCAGCACCTCCGTGCCCACGGCCCCGTCAACTCCCCAGCTGCCTGCCCCCACCATCCCAGCCCCAGCCGCCAGCCCCCGCCAGCACGGACCCGGGCTGGAGAGAGCAGAGGCCATCGATGACCAGCCAGAGGCAGATCCTTACTCCGGCCTCTGCCCACGGGGGTGTCGCGGGCCAGGCGGTGCCCGGGAGGCCTCATTTCCCTGCCTGAGCACTGAACAGGGTCCCCTTCTGGCTCTGAGACCAGGTGCCTGGCCCGGAAAAGTTCCAGAACCGATGAGCTAATGAACAAATGAGCAAGATGGTCACTGCGTTAACGTGATGACTCCGATGGCAGGGCACATGGGAAAGTCACATCTGCCACCCAAGGGCCCGCTCTGCCATCGATAACACCTGCGCAGAGTGGGGAGAGGGGGCCACATCGGGCCTCTAAGGGAGAAGCAGACCAGAGTCGGGCACGGTGTTGGGGCTCCCCTCGGAGGCATCTCGAAAACCCTGCCAGGCCTCCTGGGCTCCCAGACCACCCAAGGGGGCTCCCAGATCCCAGCCCAGGGGAAAGACAAGGCTCCCCTGGGTGCTACAGGCACTGGGGCTGGGACCTGGTACTAGCTTGGGACCCGCACACACAGCCCCCCCACCCATCTTAGGGCCCTGCCTGCCCAGCCTGCCACCAGCCCCAGTAGAGGCCCCACACTCCCAGGGGGGTAGGGCTATTCCCTCCAGCAGGTTCTCCCCTCGGCACCCCGATCCCGGGCTCAGCCCCCACAAGGCAGGCCCCTCAGAGAAAGCACCTCCCCAGGGAGGCCTGAGGCGGCTTCTCCGTGTGTCAGACACTTTCACCAGACCCGAGAGCAGCGAGCCACGGTGGCGAAGCACTGGACGAGGCGCCCACACCCACGCCATCCCCACCCCGGTCCTCCGGAGAAGGACGCAGGCTCGAGGGTGCAGAGGAGGCCGGTTTCAAACCTGGGACCTCTGACCTCCAACTCCCGCAGGGCGAATCCAGGCCTCCCTGTCACAGCAGGATCCCATGACCAGCAGGGGTGTGAGCAGGGAAGGAACAGCTGCTTCCTGCCCGCTCTGCCCGAGGACAAGCCTAGCGGCAGCCTGTCACTAACTCAGGAGGTGGCCAGACACCAACGCAGGACCCCAAGGCCCTGGTCAAGGCCGCCCGGCAGCCAGTGGCTCCAAGCCCAGCCCGGGGGCCCTTCAGGGCCCCGGAGAGAAAGCAGAGACTCCAGCCAAGGGCCTGGGGGCTCCCACCACCTCCACCCCCTCAGGAAATCAGCCCAGGTGAGCGGCTGCACTCAGCAGGCACCCAGCAGTGCAAATCGTGGCTGCCCCTCCGCCTCGTCTGCGTCCACACCCCCATCCCCAGCCCCAGGGTCCCAGTGGCTTCAGAACCTTCTACCTGCCCTTCCGTGGGGTGACAAAGAGCCCTAGCTGTGTGTGAGCCCCTGCCCCTTGCAGACCAGACCCACACAGAGGCCCTGCCCACTACCTGCCCTGCCTGGCTAGAGAAATGGCCTAAGCTAGTCCCCGAGGCAAATGGACAGACAGGAAGCTGCCTGGGCACCCACGGCTGTCCCTGAAGCCTGCAAACCCCGAGCCATGACCAGGGCTCAACCATGGCTTGTCCAGGACCCCAGGCCCACGTGTACCTTGCCCTCTCCCAGGATACAGGCCACAGTGACTGGGATTCTTATTACTCACTCAGCAGAGCGAGTGAGGGGGCTTTTTTTAAAAATAATCCTCAGGAAAATTTGACCAATGCACCCTGGTGGGGGGGTCACCCATGCCCCGGGTCCAGCCCTCCGCAGCCCAGGGCCCTCTCCACAAAGCCGAACCGGGTTGGGAGAAGGCTCGAGCTGGAGCAGAAGAAGGTTCATGGGGGTCTGGGGGGCGGGGGCTGGGAGGGCCAGGTGGGCGGGGCAGGAGCGAAGGGGGGCGGGGGGAGGGGACGCGGGGAGGGGTGGCGGGCGGCCCCCAGTGATTGATCGGCTGGGCTGCC
>NW_011889070.1:352933-369829 GCF_000151845.1 Pteropus vampyrus | reverse complement strand
GTAAACTCCAGCCAGGTTTCTCCTCCCGGAGAAGGCCCTCCCCTGAGAACCAAACCCGTCCGACTGCCCAGACGCTCAGCGCCTGGCGACTATCTGCACCATCGCATTTCTCAACCGGGCACCCAGGGAGTGATTGCGACAGGCCAGGAGACAGATAAGGAGGCCGGGGCGGGGGCCGGGTGGGGCCGGTGGATTTCTGCGTTGTTCTGTTTTGTTTCCGCCCCCTCCCTGCGGCTCTGCTCCCAGCCCCCCTCGGCCGAGGCTTGCTGGGGGTGCCCTGCAGGGGGCTGGGTGAGGGGGGGTGCTCTAGGTTACCCGCAGGGCCGCGGGGCTGGGAGGGAGGTGGGTGAGAGGATCCCAGGCCGGGCGAGGCTGGAGCGCACACGCCTCCCACCCCCACGCAGAGAAAGCGGCCCTTTCCCACTGCAAGAGCACACAGGCCGCCAGCCCAGCTGTCACCTTCCCTTCCAGCAGGGCCCTGATGAGAAAGTCCGCCCTGCCCTGCCTGAAGCCCAAGGTGTCTCGTCCAAGAGTCACTGAGCAGGACCCTCCCTCGGTGGCCGGCCCACAGGGCCCTGGGAACAGGGCCTGCACCTGGGGGAGGGCACTGACTCTCCAGGCTCTGGGAGTGAAGAGGCGGGCGGCCCGGCTTCCACCTGCGGGGCTGTGGGGCAGGCGTGGTGGGCGGGAACGCAGGGGCCCCCTCGCCTCCCTTGGCCTGACCGGCAGTTGGGATCCCGCCTCGGGCCCAGCACGCTGGCCAGCCCAAGGCCAGGCACAGGGCCCCCCGGCCCCACCGCCACGTCCGGCACGGGGGCCAGACAGCTCTCCACCCCACAAAGACCTCCTAGAAGAAAGGCAGCTCTTTCTTCTCCCCGTTTCGCTGACGAGAAAATCAAGGCTCAGAGTGGCCGCCGAGCTTGCCCACGGTGACCCCTGCTCCCCAGTCGGGGTCACCCGCAAAAGCCTGAAGCCATCCCCCTTCTCCTTGGGACCAGCCTGCCCAGCCCCATGGGGTGCAGGTGGGGCGGCTTCTCGAGAAGGCCCCACCCTGCCCCAGCCCTCCAGAGGTGGCAGAGAAGGGACAAAGGCCAGCAGGGTTCACGCTTTCCAGGTCACGGGGGAGGGGGGCCCGGCCTGGGCCAGGCTCCCACAGAAAGACTTCCGGGTGGGCCTCGGTCTAGACCCCCGCTGGGGGGGCCATCGAAGCCCAGCAGTCACCCCAGAGGACAGGGGGCCGCCCCCTAAACCTGGCCGTAGCCGACTCCACCCAGGGCTTGTGTGACACCTGGAAGCCTCCTCCAAGCCTCTGCTCTCCTGGGACCGGGGAGCCACAGAGCTTTCCAAAAACTGCAGACTCCAGAGCAGGGCTGAGCCCGGGGCGCTGCGAGGAATTCCCCAGAGCAGCTGCGGCTTGCACAACAGGCCAGGCCCCGACCTGCCTCCACGGTGTCGCAAGCACCCACCGGCCTCCCAGGCAGAAGGCTGCGGGGGCGGGGGGCGGGGGCCGGGCGCTGGGAAAACCTCCCTGCAGACAGCCGCTATCCCAGCCCCCTCTTGGGGTCTGCTGTCCTAATTCGGGGCCTGTGCCCCTCCCTCCGCACACCACCGGAGAGGGGGGCCCCAGCGAGCGGACACTGACGAGTGTCCACCCTGACGAGTGACGGCTCCCAGGGCTGGCTGCTCGCCCGCCCAGCTCTCCCCAGCGCGGATCCAGAACCTGAGGCCGAAGTTGGGGTGCTGCCCAGCGCCCCCCAGCCCAGTCTGGTTTTCACTGTCATTCGGTTCCTAGGGTTCCCTGTCTCCTTTAAGTCAGACTAGCCGCCGGGCTGGGGAGCTCAGACACCCTAGCCCGCTGGACACTGGTCACACTGACCCTGGGGACTCACAGCACAGACCCTCTGCATACCCCCCGGGTGAGGGGCACCCTGGGCAAGAGGCAGAGACACAGGCTCAAAAGCAGAGGTCCCCCCAAGCAAGTTCCCTGTCCCGTAAGCCCCAGGGGGGGTACCCAAGTGCTGAGTAGGTACAGGAGCACCAGACACAGAAGGGCTTGGGGACACCTGGCTCCCGCCCCGCTCTGAGCCCCAACGGCCAAGCTGGGCAGAAGAGAGAGGGACACGCGCCCCCCCTGGAGCCACGGGTCCGGATACTTCACGGACAGGGCCCAGTCACGGTGCCTCCTGAGAACAGGGGTGCCCGACTCTGGGGGTCATTCTGGTCCGAACACCCCAGAACTCTGGGGTGGGCTCCCCAGCTCCAAAACAAGACTTTCTAGCAGCCTCCCAGGCCCGTGGGAGCTGTCAGTGGGATGGAGTCACAGGTCAGGGACTCAGACGATCGTGGCCTGAGAGGCATGGAGGGCCTGGGACACAGGACGGGGTCTCCCCAGCTCTGAGACCCAGAGCAACAACAGGACTCCTAAAAACGTACGTCTCAGGGAAGGGACGTGGAGCTGCAGAAGGACCCCAGGGGACGTCGCCCGGACGTCCGAGCAGCGGGACCTCAGCCCCACCACACACTGGAACCCCCAGGGGGCCGAGAGAAGCCAGCACCCAGGCACCGCCCCAAGGCTGCGGGCCCAACTGGTCTGCGGTGTGGCCTGGCAGCTGGGGCTCTGACCGGTCCTGAGGACCCCGACGGGCAGGTCAGCGCAAAGCCTCAGCAAGCTCGGTGGGCTCCCCCACCCTGGCATGCGTCTCGTGCCAGACGGTCCGAGGAGGGACAAGGCAGCAGAGCCAGAGGCGGCACCTGGCTGAAAACCGTACAGAAGTCCTGACGAAAGCAACGTGGCCCCACCGCTCAGGACCTCGGGCAGCTGCGGGGGACCGTGGAGCCAGGAGGACCAGAGGGGCCGAGCCTGTGCCTGCCACTGGCCCTCGCCCTCCCCGCAGACGCCACCGATACGGCACAGCGCCCCTGCCCACTGAGCCCCGACCGCCAGGCAGCCGGTTCTCCGGACGGGCGCGCGGGCTGGCGCAGGCCGAGTGGGCACTGCCCGGAGGTGAGCGGCTACTGTCCGAGCCCCGTCCCGTTTCTCCAGGGGCAGCTCTGTGCAGCCGCACTGCTGGCTCACCCAGCTCCCTCCCCACCTGCAACCCCGGGACCCCTCCCCCAACACGGCGGTGGGTGTGCCTGGAGCTGTCCCTGCGTCCTGCCACCAACATCGGCAAGAGGTCAGGAGTCTGAAGTCATAGACATCTTGCTTGCCAAACAGGTGTGCGCTGCCCTGTGAAGGACTCATGTTCCTAAGGCACCAGGAGACTAAGAGAGAAGGACCCCTCCTTTCCCAAGGCCTGGCATCACCACGCAGAGGGCACCTCGGCCTTCCCTGACTACCTGTCGACCTGGAGAAGGAGGGTGTGCCCAAGCCACCGCTCCAGGACAGGAAAATCCACTCAATGCACTGGGGTCACACAGGTTCCGAGGAGCGGACAGTGCATCATTTTGTAAA
The DNA here is from genome assembly GCF_000151845.1 of Pteropus vampyrus. Classification (NCBI taxonomy): domain Eukaryota; kingdom Metazoa; phylum Chordata; class Mammalia; order Chiroptera; family Pteropodidae; genus Pteropus; species Pteropus vampyrus. The sequence continues at coordinate 366,375 of NW_011889070.1, read as the reverse complement.
GTCAAAAACTCTTCCGAAAGCAAACGAAGGTTTGTTTCAAGCAACGAATACCTGTGGGGAGCCCCGCGAAGGGCGACAGGCCCAACCCGCACCGGCGTGCGGCAAACGTGCACCTGTGTGCACACTCGCAGTGCACACGCACGCCACACACGTACATGCGCGCACGCACGCAGCCCAGGCCCCCGGGACCCCCTCTCCGCCTCCGCCACACGGGCCCCGCGCCGCTCAAGCCAAAGGCAGTCAGAAATTCCACCCTCTGTGATGTTTACGAGCGTGACTCCAGCAGCCCTTTAAATCCATTTAAGAAAATAAACACGCCACCTCCCCACCAGGAGGGCCAGTTCAGTCAGTGTTGGCTCTGGTCTCCCCAGGCCCCCGCACCCCAGCGATGCGCCTGCCCCTCCCAGCCGCCCTGGTAGCCCAGGCCCCTCCTTCCTGTGCCAGGGGGGCCCTGCGCCCCAACTCAGCGGACACCGAGAGGGCCCTGGGCTGCTCGCCCTCCCAGCCCAGTGCTGGGGCCTCTGTGCTAAAGCGGCAAAGCCCAGGCGGCCGACTGGGCGGAAAGTGGCCGCTCGCCCACCCAGGAAGTAGGGGCCGAGCCCCCAGAGAGAAAAGAGGGAGCAGCGGACAAAGGACTCACGGCCTCATGCAGAGGGGAGATGAGGAGCCGACTGCCCCAAACTGCTTCGAGACTCAGCTCCCGCACCCCTGGGGGAGGCCCGCTGGCCTTGGGGTCCCCAAGGCAAGTGGGGCACCCCTGCTCTTCCTGAACCCCATGCGGACGGTGAGCAGGGCTCCCCGCCAGGACCCCAACACGACATGTGCCTGCGTGTCGGCGCTGAGGGAGAGCCTCCCCCCGAGCCAGCACTGCCCACGGCACCTGCAGGCCCACGGCACTCCCCGGGGAAGCTGGCGCCCGAGTCAAGCCAGCAGGCCAGGCCGCAGGACGTGGGCAGGGCACGCTGCTCCCAGCGCCCGTCGGTGGCGGCCGGGGATCAGCTCTGGCCCCGCCAAAGGAAAACAAGAGAGGCCCAGCAGGAGAGCGGCTGGAGGCTGGGTGGTCCAGACACTTAGCCTCGCACGGTCTGCTGCTTGGCAAGCGGCCACTTCTGCCCGCTGCTGGGCAGGGGCGAGAAGGGGAGAGGCCGGGCAGCTCTGCCAAGCCCTGTGCTGCCAGTCTGGGGCCTGCAGTGGGACCCTGCGCCCTCCCCAGCACCCAGGACGCTCCTGGGGGCCCTGATGAGGCCCGTCAGACCTCGGGGCGCCCCGGTGAACGGTCGCCAGCTGATGCCACCACTTCCTCGCCCCCTTGCCTCAGTCCGGCAGACGCACCTGGGGTTTTCGACACACCCGTCAGGAGTGGCACTGTCCACCCAGCCCGGGGGACCCAGTGTCAGCTCACCTGCCCCTCTCATGTCCCCAGGCACCTGTTGTACCCCCGCTGTGGCCCTTGGACCAGGCCCTGCCCCACTCACGCCGGGAGCCCGGAACACCACTCCCTGGCTGCAAATGAGCACACAGCACAGCTGGGGCCGTCGCTGCCCCCAGGCTGCCTCTGTGACCTCTCCCTCCCTCCCACGGCGCAGGCAAGACTCCACACGGCGGGCCGTGCAAACGTGGCAGGTCACCCGACGAGCCACCCGACGAGCAGGAGGCCAGATCGCAGCCCCGTCATGACACGCATGCACCACTGCACACGGAGACCCTGCTCCCCCCAGCGCCACGCCCCCCAACACACAGGCCAGGACGACCGCCAGCATGCCCAGCCCCACGCGCCCCACGCCAGCCAGAGCCACGACCTAGCACGGCCCCCCACGCCCCCTCCCGTGTGCCACACGTGCCTCGTTTTTGAGGGTTAAAAATTCATTCGCGGCAACAGATTGGTGATTACACCTCGGCCTTAATTAAAGAGGACCACGAGACAACGTTTCGAAAGCAACGTTGTCTTCTAATTGACACGGCTGCATCATCGAGACAAACACTCAAGTGCCTGACAGCGGGGGATGGGGGGTGGCGCCCCTCCTCCATCCTCGGGGGCGGGGGGCAGCTCAGCTTTGATGTTTAATCCGCTGATGAAATATTCACAGGCCAGGGAGAGAATCGAGTTTCCCGGGTGTCGACGCTGCCTCTCCAGGGGCTCCCCAAGGCCGGAAGACACCGCTCGGGGTGATGAAGTCAGGATGCTCTGGAGAGCAGAGCCCACGGGGCCGGGGTTGGACGCCCACCGCCCCGCGGCCAACACCTTGCTCGTCCCTCGACCCCAGCTCGTCCGGCCCCTGTGCCCCTGCTCTGGACATGTCCCATACCCGCTGTTGGCGGGTGAGCCCCTGGAGGGGGACGCCGTGGCCCAAGGTCACCGGGGACATCCCCGCAGGCCTCCTGGCCCCAGTCCTGCCATGTCTGGACCTCTAACGCCAGTGCAACCCCTCCGTGAGAACCAGGCCCACCTGCACTGCCCGGCCCCAAACGCCAACACTCCGTCGCGGTCAGGTATTCGTACCTCAAAGCCACCAATGCTTCTTATTACGGGGGAGTCGGCTGCCCCCATTTCACAGGAGGGGACGCTGAGGCAAGAGGGGAGAGGTTGTGCCCACACCCCTGGGGGCCCATCCTCCCCAGATGCCTGCTCGCTACGGCACCGGAGCACGGCCAGGGGACAGAGGTGTGTGACACGGCCTCTGACAGTGATGGCACAGCCCCGTGTCTTCTTGTAGAGCCGCAAGGTGCTGACGTCACCCCAGGTCCAGACAAGGACACGCAGCCGGCAAGGGGAGGTGCCTAATCCAGCAGTGGGGGCCTGGACCCTCAGTCCCTGGAGGCATGCCCTGTGGGAGGAAGGCACCCGCCCACCCGCCCCCCGAACGGAGGACCTCCAGCCATGAGGCGCAGACAGCACCCCCGTTTGCAGATGAGGGAACTGAGGCCTGGAGGGCACCAGACGGTGGGTGGGGGCCAGAGCACAGCCCGACGGCGCCAACGCCAGTGCGCCCCAAGCACCAGCCCCCAGGGCTCGCTGCGGCCCGTCCCCTCCCCTCCCCCAGCCACGCGATGGCCAGCTTCCACGCACCCTGCCGTGCGAGCCTGACGCTGACCAGCTGCCCAGTCGGCCGGACAGGTCGTTTAATCAAAGCGCATGATCGGCACAGAGTTTCCCAACACTGCCGGGCAGATGTGCCCGCCTGGCCATCTGGTGGGCCGTGCCTCCCAGCCCTGGCCCCGTGTGGGCTCTGGACAGGGGCGGAGTCAGGGGACCGGGATGTGGGCAAGGGGGCCCGGCGGAGCCAGGGACTTCGGGCAGAAGGAGCGGGCCGGGCCGGGCCGGGCCGGGGGGAGTGTGAAGGCCCAGGCACGGTGCGCTGGACGCCCTCCCGTCACAGCAGCCTGCCCGGCCCTGCCCGCCTCCGAGCCGGCCCTACACGCCCCTCTCCACGCAGCCTTCCTGAGGGGCAGTGCCGCCTTGCCCACTCCCAGACGCCAGCCCCTCGTCCAGAGCCCCCGAAGACCGGTCCCTACCCTCCCCTCCTGCTCTGTCTGAGGACGTGCCCCCTCCCCACCCACCAAACCCGGCCACATCCCCCGCCCAGGCCAAGCCACCCCTGCCTGTGCCTCCTGAAGCGGGACTGCCAGACACACACACATCCAGCCACACACATGGGGGTGGCTGGGAGTGGGGGAGGGGGTCCCACATCCCTGATACAGGGAGGCAGGGGCGGTGCAGGTCCCTGCTGGGATGGCAGGGCCTGGCCGGCCTCCGCCCACTTTCTCGGCAAAGGCCTCCCTTCGGCACTCAAGACAGAACTGGGTCGCTGACGTGCCACCCGCTCCGGGCACCTCTCTGCCCACTGCCGTGACACTGAGGCTCCCACTCACACCGGGCGGAGCTGGTGTCGGGGACAAGCCCTACCGAGGTCTGGAGGCCACTCGGGGCTGATCCGCGGTCCCCAAGGCTGGGAGCCGTGTTCCGACACCACATTCGGAATCCCGCTCTCCCTCGGGGACTGTGAGGCCCAGGGCCCAGCTGCCCCACCCCAGTGCCCAGCATCCCGGCAGACATCCAGTGCCTGACGGGGGTGGACCAGCCCCTGTCATAGAGCTCCCGGCCCCCAGGACAGGGCACGAGAACGAGCTCAGGAAGGAAGGTGACTACCCCAGGAAGGGTCCCACAGCCCCTGAACTTGGCCAAGACCCAATCAAGTCCCCGAGATGCGCTCCGCAGTGCATGGCTTGCCAGTCACGGCCAGCCCCGAACGGCGGGGCATAGTCCCACGATGGCCCCGAGCTCGGAGGGACCCCAGCTCACGTGCCCATCCACAGCCAACGCCACACTCATCACGCAGCAAAGGCCACTGCGATGCCCGTCCTCACCCTCCAGCCCTGGTCAGGCTGAAGATGCTGCACCTACTCCTCGCTCCGATCACAGACCCCAGAGCCCCAAGTCTCCCCCAAGACCAGGCATCGGCTTCCTCACCCTACCGGGCTCCACACGCCCTGCACGGCCTCGATGTCCGAACTGCCCTCCAGGACTCTGCACTTTGGTGCAACGCGCCCCGCCCCAAACACACCACCCAGGCCCAGACCTTGTGGTCACACCGAGTCCCCACTCCCAGCCTGTCAGACGTGGCTGTAACTGCAGCCCAGATCCAGCAGCTCCCAGCCTCAGGACCCCTCCCCTGCCCCCGGGTCCATTCTCGGCAGCAGCCCAGGGCTCCCAAACCCCAATACTCGAGCTCTGGTCCCCTACTGGCGTCAGGACAGGCCCGCACCCCCCACTGCACCCCGCCAGCCCCAACGCCTGCCCGTCTCAAGGCCAAGCTCACTCCGCCTTCACACACGCGCCCCTCAGTTCTCCCTCCATGCCTCTGCCTGGCTGCCCCTCCCCAGCCTGCACCCCCACATACCCGGGACGCGGCCATCGTCACTGCAGGCCCCGGGCCCCCGTGATCCTCGGAGCTGGCGTGCGGGAGTCAGGGGGGCACCTGCTCTGACCAGCCAGGACACAGGAGGCTCCTCTGGGCCCCCCTCCTCAGCGGACGCCCTGGAGCTCGAGCGCCCCGGCCACCAGGCGGTGTCTGCCCCTCGCTGCCTGGGCCCCTGGGCCAACGGTCACACCCGCCTCTGCTGGGGGCGTGGAGACAAAGGCAGGCTGACCACCGGGGCCCACGATCAATCTCGGTCAACACGGTGGCGGGGCGGGTCGTCCTCCACCCGCGATTTCCATTTTTATTAAATCACACGGAAAATTAGAAACATCGTTACCTTCTTCAGCCTTTAACTCCTTTCCTGCCCTGCACTGCACACAGCCGCCCGCGCCGTCCGACCCACGTCCACCTCCGCCTGCCCGTCACCTCCGCAGTGACCGCCCGGGCTTCCCCACAGCCCAGGTCGCCCTCCGCCACGGCCCCGGGTCTGGCCCAGGTGTACGGCAGCTCCCCAAGCCTTCCCCAGGGGCCTCGAGTCACAAAGGCTCCTCCCCCTCAGGCCTCAGTTTCCCCTTCTAGAAAATGGGAAGAGTCCGGGGCTGTGGGGATCCCAGCCAGGCCTCGACCGTCACGCTTCCTCCCACCGCTGCCCCGGCTCGGCCTTCCCAAGCACCTGTGGCCCCCGGAGCCCAGCAATGCTACAAGGGGACCGCCCCCCCCAGGGTGGCACCCTCCCTTCACCCCTCCTGCAGGGGTGGGAGAAGGCAGTGGGGTGGTGCAGCGGCAGACCCCAGAAATGGGGGCGGAGCCCCCGAGGAGCCCCCAACACCCAGTCGTGGTCTTCCTGCACCGACCGTGCCGGCTAGCTGGGGGACGCCAGGGTACAGGACAGGCCTTGCTGTCCGTCAGGTACGTGCAAGTGAGGGGACAGACAGGAGCCCCGCCAGCAGACCCCCGCAGGTGTGCAGAGCCTCGGCAGGAAGCAGCATGCGGTAGTAGCCGAGGATGATGCCAGCAGCTGGGGGTCCCTGGGGGTGACACCTAAGGGAGAGCGGAAGCAGCAGCCCGGCAGCCACAGGGTGACACAGGAAGGGCCTACCAGGGAAAGGACACCACGTGCAAAGGCCACGGGCCGAGAAAGGGCCGGGAACGTCCCGGCGATAGGAAGCAGATCAGCACAACTGGCCCCCACGAGCAGGGACGAGTGCCAGGTCCAGGGTTGGAACTCCGCCCAAGGACAGGGGCAGCATGAGCGGGGTCAGGTGAGCGCTGCAAGGAGGCCCTCACGGTCCCTGACAGCAGACGGCCCCGGGCGGTCACCCACACCCCCACGTGCCCCGACTCTAGCTGCTGCCACCCCTCCTCCCAACACAGTCCCGACAGGGAAGATGGGGAAAAGACGAGGGTGTGGGAGAGGTCCTCCCCAGGGAAGGCATCACGGAGGGCTTCCCGCAGGAGAGGGCACCTGGGCACAGCACGCGAAGCGGGCACAGCCGCACTGCTACCGTCCCACCCCGCGGGGCCCGCGCCGGCTCACCTACTGACCCAGACTGAGTCTCGGATGGAGCGGCCGAGTCGGGCCCTCGTCACCCCCCACTCTCCCTCGTCACGCACTATGCACTGGCGGCGGGGGCGGGGGGGGGCAGAAAGCGCGCGGCACAATTAATTTCAGCCTCGATTGTTCGCTCCTGCCTCGCTCTCCCCGCCGGGAAAGAACCTTTTTTAGCTCCGTGTTTCACAAATACCTAAGGGATCAGGGAGGCAGCTGCCGGTGGCAGACGCTGGTGGCACTGCGGGGGGGTGGGGGCCGGGGGGAGACACTCAGCCGCTATCGGACACTGAATGAAGACCTGGCAGGAAGGGCCAGGCCAGGAACGCAACGCCAGAGAGTCAGAAATATGTCCCCGCCACACCCAAGCCCGTGGTCATGGTCCCTGCTTGCCACAGGTCACCGAGGCCAAACTGAGGCGTCTCAACCCAGACTCCTAACGCCCGGCGGGTCAGCTGCCTCCGTGCTGGGGGCTGGAAGGGCCGTGAGCCAACCGGGTGCCCCCACTGCTGACTGCCAAGGGGACACGAAAACTTCATCTCCAGATTCGGCCCGAACGTGGACCTCCTCCCCGGTGACATGGACGGCCTCAGGCCATGCAAGCATCAGCGGGCCGGGCCTGAGGCCCCGCCCACACCCAGCAGGTGCTTACCACCTCACACATCCTCTCCCACTCCCTCGACCAGCCGACCAGCCCACCGGCCGAGCTCTGGCACACCGGCCAGCGCATGCCACGCCGGACTGGGCAGCAGGAGCCTAGGAGGCCAAAGGGCCCGCCCGTTCAAGCAGCTCCAGCAACAGGCCCCATGAATGGCGACCCCAACTCTCTGCCAGGGCCCTCGGCCCAAGCCGCGGGGCCACACGGCCCAGAGCCTCAAGAGGTAGACCCCAGTTGGACGGTTGTCACAGCTCCCCCTCGCCCATGCCCCCAAGTCCGCATCCACTGTCCGAACGTTGGGCCCAGCATGGATGCTGACGAGGGCTCTGAGCCCCGTCCTGTTACTACCACGAGACAGAAGGTACTGCAGTCATGGGGTGGAGAAGACTTAACCCAGGAGAGCTTCCTGGAGGCGGCTGCCTATACATGGCCACCTGACAGAGCAGAAAGCTGGCGGATGAAGGGGCAGCATGAGCAGGACCCAGAGGCAGGAGCCGGCCTGTCCCCTGAGGACAGAGGGACACCCAGTGTGGCAGCAGGGGGCCGAGGGCCCAGAGGGGACAATGAGCTTTATCCTGCGGCCCCTGGGGAGCACAGAGGGAGAGCGGCCCAACAGCGGAGGCCCGGGAAACACGGGAGCAGCGCGCCAGGAGCCCCGATCCCCGACCTCCTGCTGGGCGCCCAGAGGCAGGAACCGAGCCCCACTTCCCATCTGCTTCGCAAGAAGAATCTGGGCCACGCGACAGGCACCCCCGGGTTGGGGTTTCTGTCGAGAAACCTCCAGTTTCCCCTCCCTGCGGCTGCTGAGTCAGGAGCACAGGGGGCCGGCCGGACCACAGCCCCTTCCTGGAGCGCGGGCCCGAGGCCAGGCCGGCTGGCGCCCAGGTCCCTGCCAGGCGCCCACTGACCCGAGCGGAGCGCAGTGGCTCTCAGCCCCTCCCCGCCCAGCCCCCACCCAGGACCACGAGCCTCAGTACCCTCACTGGTCAGCGCCGGAAGGGCTGGGGAGACCGAGGCCCAGGGCAGGGCGAGGCGGGCTTGCCCGTGTTGGCTGGACCCCCTCCAGGCCATGGGGCGTATGTGGGGCGACGGAGACCCACAGAGGGCATTCAGCTCCAAGGGGGCGGAGGCCCTGGACTCAGGCTACAGGGACCAAGACGAAGAGCGGACCAGGGCAGGCATACCAGACGGAGGGAGTGAAGGCTCCGGGCAGGGGCTCAGGGCACGGCCCCCCGGGGCCTCTCGGGGCTCCACACAGCCAATGGACCCCCCAGGAGACCGCCACGTCGGGGGCAGGGCTGATGCGGCGTGCCCACCCCACCCTGGCAAGGGGCCCGTGGGCATCGCAGGCAGGAGGGCAGGAGGGCAAGAGGGCGCCAGGATGTCACATGTGCTGACCAAGGCCCTGCCCCCGCCCAGCTGCGGGGAGGAAATGCTCTTTCCCACAGTTACGAAAGATCCTCTTTGCTTGAAGGAAGAAGACGAACCCAGAATCACACCATTCCTGGGCTCGGTGCGTGCCTGCTGGGGTTGGGAGGGGGCTGTCTGCGGCCTGGGGGTCCATGACAGAGCCCGCCCACCACAGAGCCACTCACCTGGACACGTGCCCCTACCAGGGACACTAAGCGGGAAAGGTCGGTGGGGTGGGACGGGGCAGGGGACTTAATCCCCAGCCCGTGCCAAGGCTGCACCTGGTGGCGTGTCACTCTCTGGCCTGGGAAATCCCTGTGCCCCAGGATGGTTCTGGAACCAACTGCCTCCAAAACCACCCTCCAGGGAAACACTTCCTCCCAGGGGAACAGGATCCAGGCCAGAACACCCCCACCGGCCCCATGTCTCCAACACGACACTGAGTGCTCCCACAGCACCTGGGCAAGCAGCTCCTGCCCCCGCCCGTCAGAGGACGAGGCCGAGGTCCAGAGGGGCCCCCCCCACTATGGCTGCTTCCTGCTCCCAGGCACAAACTGAAGGTCTGGCCCGACTTACGTTCACCCTCCCGGCGCCCTAGAGACAAGAGCCTTTGCCCCACTTCACAGACGACAAAGTCCAGGCTGAGACAGAGAGAGGCACACTGCCCCGAGTCGCCCGACCGCAAAGGGCTGAGTGTGGACCTGAACCGGGCCCACGGTCCTGCAGCCCACCCCTCCCAGGCCACCCAGCAGGAACACGGGTCCCGGGCTCCGAGGAGGCGTCCCTCCTCCAACAGTGACAAGGTGGCCCCAGCAGCCAGATGCCTCTGCCTAGGCCACCTCCCAAGGGCGGGGCAGGTGGAAATCCCATAATCCCTGGGGCCTCTCCCAGAAGGAGGTGCCCCCATGGCCTCAGCCACGGGATTCGGTTTCCTGGCCTCTAATCAAGGGATTACCGGCACCCCCCAGCACCACACGTGCACGCACCGCCCGGCACCTCCGTGGCCTCGCCGCCCACATCACACACGCCGGTTGGAAAGACCATCCTGGAAGGACAAGGGCCGAGCCAGCCCGGGCGGGAAAGGCCGGGCAGGAAGCCAGGCGAGTCTCTCCTCGTGTCAGAAGCCCCCCAAGCCCACCAGGCAGCCCGGGCACAGCTGCATCAGCCCTGGAGGCCGCGCCCAGCACCCTGCAGGAACCAGGAGCCATGGGCTGTGCCTGGGAAGCCCACCCGGCACCTCTGGATGGCAGAGGATGCCAGGGCCCAGCAGGGCTCAGCAGGACGGCGACCAGGACCAGCGGGCCATCTGGTGTCTGACAGCGCAGGCACCTCCCGGTCAGAAGCAGGATGGGGCTGGGCGCAGGCGACCTCACCGGGGCTGTGCCCCTCCACCCTTCCTGACCCGCAGGCTCCAGCACAGCAGGGTCCCAGCCAGACTCACTGTCCACACTCGGAGCATCCGGTGCCTGGCACGCAGCAGGCACTGTAGCGGTGTGTGGAAAATGTCTGTACCCCAGGTCCCCATCCAGGCGAGCAGCTCCCCAATGTCAGGACACGTAGCCTTCTCTTCTGACCCCCAGCGGGTCTCAGCTAGACCTCGTCCCCTTTGCTGTAATGGCCGTGCTAGTCCCTCCCCACTGGAAGCCCACATGGGCAGCTCGATGCAGCGTCCCAGGCTCAGGCTCTGGGGTCCAGCCCCCTGAGGGACCTTGGCAGCGTGCCCTGACTCTGTGCCTCAGTTTCCTTGTCTGTGGAATACAGGGAAAGCGTGAGGGCTGGCCGCCCCACCCTCACAAGCTGTGTGGTCCTGTGGCTCTGCTCGGCCTCTCTGAGCCCAGTCCCCATCCGTAGAGAGAGTGCAGCTGGCTTGGCACAGGCTGGCACCTGGGCCCTTGGTGGACCACAGCTGGCCAGTCCTCCACCTGAAGTCCCAGCCCACTCGACCGGGCACCGCGGCGGGCCTGGCCCTTTCCCCAGTCCAATCTCACAGTTCAGGACTCTGTGCACCAGCATGAGGCCCACCTGTGTTCACGTAAGCGAAAGCCCCCTCACTCCAGGTGGGGCCGTGAGCCCTAGGGGAGACACCCTCCAACCTGGGGTCTCCTCATCCCCCCAGTCAGCACCACCCATCTCGGGAAGACCCCAGCTGGCCAGATGCGCCAACAACCCCCCACCCTGGGGTTGGGCTCTGCTGACCCACAACACAGCCAGCCCCTTGGTGGGTCAGAGCAGGGCACATGGTCGCACCCAGCCCTGCCCGCCCCGCACCCCACCCAGCCAGGTCTGAGGCAGGAGCACCACGTGTTTACTCTCCCGCGTGCCATGGCCCACCCCGCCCAGGGCATACACCCACACCCACATTCAGGCATGACCACCCAAACCTCACCCTCCAGCTGAGAACCAGAGGGGTGTGGGGAAACTAAGTCACCCACCAGGGCACACCCACTGCCACCACCGGCTCCTCAGGGCTGGTCCCAGGAGGTGAGAAAGGGCCGCCCCACAGAACGACCTGGGTAGGAAGTGAGCTCCCCGTTGCCAGGTGTATGCAAGCCAAGCTGCCAGGTTCCCTCCCCACCGGGGTCACACACCCTCGCCTTCACGGGGGGCCGGGCCTGGGCCAGGAAGCCAGGTGGAGGCTGGAGGGCGGGGGCCTATCTAACCCGGCTGCTAAAAAGAGCCAACGGGGAAGTAAAAATAGGAAATAAAAATAAAATTGCTCCAGCGCCCAGTTGTTTGTGTAGGAGACACGGCATCTCGCGGCCCAGCCCCTCCCCCTCCCGCATGAGGAATGCCTCCCCCCAGCGCCCGGCACCCTCAGGACTTCACCCTCACGCCGGGGCCCAGGGCAGGAAGCGCCGCAGAGAGGGCCCCAAGTGCAGGCTCGAATCCCAGCTCTGCCATGCACACGCCGTGGGCCACGGACAAGCGGCTGAGCCCTCTGTACCTCGTCGGCAACGGGGGTGCAGACCCACCTCCTGGCACGACCGCCCGCCCATCCCCACGGCGGGGTGGCCCACCTGGGCCGACCACACACCTCTCTGGCAGGCTCCCCAGGACCCCCGCGTGCGGCCCAAGGTGGGCATGCGGGAAAGCAGAACGCCAGAGGGAGAGGCTGAGCCTGGCCCTCAGCTGGCCCCAGCTCAGGCCCCGGCTCCCTCGTCCACCCAGTCAGAGCGAGGCCTCCCTTCCTGCCTTCCCTGTCGGGCCCTTCCAGGGTTGGCACTGGGCTTGTTCGCACTAGAGTGTGCGTGACTGCCCTGGCTTGCTCTCTCTGGGTACAGAACTCTGCAGAAAAGAGTGACCTGACCCTGGAGCTGAGACCCCAGCCGGAGGGCAGGGGAGGGCTGCCTCGGCCAGGGCGCAGCCCCCACCTCGGCCCCTGGTGGCACGCGGGCCCTCCACTGCGGGACACATTCAGCAAGCAGCCTGCCGGTCAGCGCTCAACGCCGGGGCCACCTGGAGCACTGAGTGACGCCGTCAGGTCCAGGCCTAGAGCGTGGGCATGTGCCACAGACGCACCCCGCTGGCCCACCGCCCGCCTCCTCAGTGTCCCTCGTCACTCCTGGGAGTCCCTCGGTCCGCCCCTGGACCTGACGGTCCCCGCCCCCTCTGCTGCTCCCCCACTGGGAGCGGGCTGGGCTCTGGGGCACTGGCTGCGGCGGTCTGCGGATGACACCGCTGGTCTGACCCAGCACCATCGGCCCCGGCTCACTCTTCCCAAGGCTCGCCTTTCCCACGACTGCTGGAGGTCCTTCTAGAACATTCCTGTGCAGTTGGCAGTGCCCACCCTCCAGCCCTCAGGAGAAAGCGCCAGCCCCGCACTCCCCCCGCTGGCCCCCGTCTCCACACTCACCCAATCCAGCCCCTTCGCCGTGCACGGTTCTGGCTCCGAGTCCCCAGGGAGGATCTGTGGAGTTCAGGGACCCTGAGGGTGGGGGCAGGGAGACGAGAACATGCCCAGCACGTGGCCTTTCTGCCCAGTGACCCCCATCCACAGCTCTGAGCTGGCTGAGAGCACAGGCCGTGGTCCCCATGGGCGGGAGCACAGGAGAAGGCAGCAGACGCTGGGCGCCCAGGCTCCGGGTCCTGGGGGCCAAGCCCAAGGTCAGAGACTGCAGCAGCCCGCCCAACGCAGGCACGTGGGCTGGCGACCCAGGTCCCGTCTCAGAGTCCCACGTCCTGGCTGGCGTGGGCTGCCAAGCACCAAGCTCGGAGTTCACAGCCAGGCTGCAATGGCAGACATCTTGTCCTCAGAAATGGGCCTAGGGCCAGCCACCAAGGGGGTTGCGGGGCCAGCAGGGGAGGGAGGGCTGGGTGGGGGGTGCATCTCCAGAGCCCTGCAGGAATCGTCTCGCTCTGGGGACCCCCAGGTCTGCACGAGGCCTGCCTGCTCCCCCAAAGCCGTGACCGGCCTGCCGAGCCTCACCTGTGGGCGGAGCACAGCAGAGCACAGGGCCTGGCCTCAGTGCGAGGTCGGAGAGACGGCCGAGGGGGTGCTGGGCGCCCCCTCTGATAAGGAGCTCCGCGGCCTATCAGCCCCATCCAGGGCCAGCGTGGCTCCAGGAGCCGCCCCTCCCCCACGCCTCAGCAGTCCTCTTGCCCATCACGGGAGACACAATATTGTCCACAAGCTGATAAGTCTGGGCAACGGGCTGCAGGCAGGGAAGCGACCCACACTCGGCCGGCCCGCTGCAGCCAGGCAGACACCCGCAGGGGACGTGCCTCTCCCACCAACTGCGGCCCGTGACAGCACCCGGCGTGGGGATGCCGGCTGGGGACTGGCCGGCACCGGAGTTGCCTGCGGCCGGCAGCCAGGAGGGTCGGGTCACGCCCTCGCATGAGGAGGCACCCCACGCTGGCCATCGGGAGCCAGAAATAAGTCGGCCGGGCACGAAGGCCAGTGGTG
>NW_011889070.1:347469-352078 GCF_000151845.1 Pteropus vampyrus | reverse complement strand
GGCCCTGCACACCCGCTGCCCCCCTACACACCATGGGTGTCAGGACACACCCCACGCCCAAGGCCGACTGTCCCCCGCAACCTGCTCACTCTGCGGTTCACTCGTCGGGTACAAGGCCCATCGTCCTCCCAGGTGCTCGGGCCAAAAGCCCTGGGACCACATCACCTGGTTACGGCGCCCCCGCCCTGCCCTACCCTCCGGCCCCCGCTTCCCACTCGAGAGCAGACCCTCCTCCAAGCACAGGCCCGAAGCCTCCCTTGCAGGCCCGGGACCCTCCAATGGCTCCGGCCCCCTGAGGGAGAAGATCCAGAACCTTCTCCTCACTCTCTGATGCCGTCTCTACCTCCTGCCTCCCCGGCTGGGCTCCCGCCACACGGGCAGATTCAGGGGGGCACTCACTGCCCAGAAGACCTGACGAAGAGAAGCCGACACGCGGGTGTGACGACACGTGGACTGACCTCTCCCGGACCCAGCCCAGCGAACGCCAGGGCGAGCTGACGTCACTGCTGTGCCCCCTCTGCTTCCAGGACACTTCCCACCAGGGCCTCACACGCCCCTCCCCCAGCCTGGGGGCAGGCACGACATCACCCTGCTCAACTCCTGCCCCACACTCACTACGGGCGGGCGACCTGCCCTGACACCCGCCACCAGCCCCGCTCTACAGGGAGAGAGAACGTTGAGGCCCAGGAAGGTTTGAAAACCCTGGCCCTGGACGACACTGTCAAGTGGCAGCACTGGGGTGCCGCGCCTCCCAGTCCACGACCCCAAACACCACTCATCCCCGGGGGGCTGGGCCTCACACGGCTCTGCCAGACGTCTGTGGACAGACAGCCGGTCCCTGGGCAGACGGATGGATGGCAGGCGGGTGTGAGGTCTGTTCTGAAACCTTGCCCAGGCCGTGACCCCACCCACCCAACAGCCAAGTTTCAACAAGGTGTGCTCAGCGGCCACGGGCGGGACCAGGTCCCCACACGGGCGGTCATCTGGGGCCGAGGCTGCCTGCTCTGCACCCGGCACCGAGTCTGGGGATCCAGGTCCCGTCCAGCAGCAGGTGGCAGGTCGAAGCGAGCAGAGTGGAGGTGGGGGCTCAGCCCAGGGCAGGAGCCCACGCCGTCATGGCCTCGGCCAAGGGCGTCCGGAGGCCCCCCAACCCTCAGCACGGAGCACGGGCCTGGGGCACCCGCCCGGGCAACACCCGTCCATCGTCCAGGAGTCAGCATCAGGCCAGGGGTGCACACAAGACTCCCTGCCTTTAAGGTTGGCACAGACCCCCAGAAAGTGGTGGTCCAGATCGTGATAATAATTGTAAAGCCAGCTTCGCAAGAGGGGGCTCATGCCCACCCCGACATTTCTAAAACAGTGGACGTAGGGACGAGTCTGCAGTGAGCACAAATCTACTCCAGACACTCCACGGGGCTGGGGCTGGGGCTGGGGCTGGGGCTGGGGCGGCGCCGGGTGCTGTGGACCCAAAGCCAAGCCCGTCGGTGAGCAGGGCCTGAGGTCCCAAGGCTCCACGCCCAAGGGTCCCGGTGGGGAGCAACGGCACCCCGCAAAGCCTCCCTGCACCTCCAACCCGGCCTAACATCCTTCCTTCCATCTTACGAATGAGGAAACCGAGCTGAAGAGGGAGGAGGTCGCAAAGGTCACGTGGCAGAGCCGGAATGGAACAGGAGGAACCCTGAGCATGGCACCCCCGGCCCGTCACACGGAGGGGTGGAGAGCAGAGGGACAAGGGAGGGCCCTGCCCCCCTCCCCGCCGTACCCGCCCCTCCAGCTGAGCCTAGGAAGGCCAGGGCCCACCTCAGCCCTGAGCCCACATGGCCAGTACCCAGGGCCTAAGGCCCCACCTCCCAGCCCTCCTCCCGACCTTGACCCCAGGCAGAAAGTCCAAGAGCAGGGGTGGGGCGGGGGCGGCTCCACCACCTCCCCTGGACTCTGGCCCCAGTCAGAGCTGTTTTCTTCAACCCCCCCAGGAGGAAGGAGAGGGGGAGGGGCTGTCAGACAGCCGGGGACACGCGGGAGACTCCTGGGCAAACGACGCCTAGAGCTGCCCGTGGGACAAGGGCAGGGGCCACGGCAGGGGGCACCGCGGGATGGACCAAGGCACGTGGGGACAGCCGGGGTCAGGAACGCCGACATGGCACTCACCCCAGGAGCCGGCGGTCCAGGCCGGTGTAGCCACTCGTGCTGGCCCAGCGTGGGTCATGCCACAGACCAGGACACTCCAGGGCCCGGGCAAGGAGGGGGGACATCCGGCCAGCAGAGGACCGGCACAGAGGGGGCACCTGGTGACAGTGAGGCCTCGTCTCAACCCCGCCTCCTCCCAGGGTTAATTATTCTCAGACCAACTGACCACACCCCCTCGCTCTCATGGCCGGCACCAGCACAGACCTGTAACCCTGCCAGCCAGCGAGGGGTGGGCCAGAGGGGCCTGGCCATGCAGGCGAGTCTCCGAACCCCCCAGGAAGGACCCCTTCCCACCCCATGGACGCCGGGGGGGCCAGACCTCCCTGGGTGGGGTCCCCAGGCAAACTCCTATTCAAGCCTTAAAAACTACTTCCAACATCACCTCCTCTTTGAAGCCTCCCTGACTTCCCAGGCAATTTGCGGTTGAGGCAACTGAGGCCCAGACAGGTGAACTTGCCGGTGAGGACCACGCAGCCCCCAGCCCAGAGCTGTCGCTCGCGCATCACAGAGTGGCTCCCCGTCTGTCGAGCTGAAAACACGAGGAGGGGCTGAGGCCTGAGGAGGCGGGAGGGGTTCACGGCCACATGACGCTGGGCAGAGGCCTGGCCGCCGCCCGGGTGGCCGTGGGGGGCCGGGGAGAGTTCCGGCAGGTAAGGTCAGAGTCCAAGGAGAAAGGGGCCGGCCTGGCCTGGGATGGTGGCCAGCAAGACCCCACTGTCCCCTGCTCAAGCCAACCCCAATTTGTGAGGTTCCTATTTCTCCCTGGCATGCTCTAGGGGTCTCTTCTAACACCCCGAGTTCAAAACCAAAGCTGGGACAGCTGGAGTGACCACACGCCCCACCCCAGCCAGCTCAGGGCCTGGGGCTTCCCGGCCCCCAGAGACCCAGGGACCCACCAGGCCCTGCCCTTCTCAACAGAGGACGTAACACAGCCGTTCCCTGAGAACCTGGTCCCCAGCTGTGCCCTCCCAACCTGACGGCCACCAGCCCATGGGAACAGGGCCAAGGAACTGCAGAGAAGGAGGCAGAGGCCTCCGGCAGCCGGGGGCCCCAGGGAGGAGAAAGAGCGTGCCAGGCCACCGCGCCGGCCCCGGGAGGCACCCCTGCTCGCGAGCAGCTCTCCCTTCCCCAGAGGCAAGGGTGGGTGATCGCCTGCCCACTGGAATGGGGCAGGACAAGGGGGCTCTGGGGACCCCCCACAGAGCTCATAGCGCAAACCTCTCCCAAGAGCAGCAGCGGCCCCGGGCAGGTGGTCAGTTGTTGGGTCTCCTCCATCCTACCCTAATCGAGCAAGCGTTTCCCAGAGCTGCAGGCCTGCGGGTGCCCTGCCCTCCTGAAGCTTCCAAAGGAGGAGAAAGTCAGGTGGGCGGCCGGCCCAGCCCGAGCTGGCCCAGCACCCGCTCTCCCCGGACGGCCCTGAGCCCTCCATGCCAGCTCATCCTCACAGTCCCCACGAGCAGCTCGACTGCCCCACGAGGAAACAGCAGAGCAAGTAAAGCAGGGGCCCCCCAATCCGACAGCGGAGCTTGAACCCAGGGGCCTGGCACCAAGTTCGGAACCGTGCCCACCACCCTGCACTGCCCACCACGTGCGGACAGCGGCCCGCTGGCTCCGGCTGGGAAAGGCCAGCCGGCTTCCAGAAAGACGTGGCTTGCAAGCTGATCCCGCAGGCACACGGAGAGGGGTGAGGGGAGGGAATGCCGGGTGGGGGCGCAGGGCCAGCCAGGCCCGGTGGGTGCCTGCCCCTGAGGGCTTTGCACGAGGTGGCTGTCCATCGGCACCCACGAGCACGGTGACTGTGGCCACCTGGACCGTCACCGCCTGACCTCTGCCCGGGGCCAGTGTGGACACTTAAGCTAAATTGGTCAATTACGGGACACTCAGATCCCCGCCTGGGGCTCCCCAGCCTCCCTGGTTCCGGACGGCAGCACCAGGAAGCCTGCTGAATCAGTAACCTCATCACGGTCAAGGCCACACCCAGGACTGGCTTTGAACTCCGCGGGGCTCATCCACGGCATGGCAGAGGACTCACATGCGGCCTGGCCCCAGCCCAGCTGGCTCTCTGCTCCCACCTCGCAGCGCTGGGGCCCCCAGACCCGGGGCGGCAGCTGCAGGCTCTGCCGAGGCCTATCACTGCCAGCCTGGTGCCCAGAGCACAGTCAGGGAAACTGAGGCACGGCTGGAAAACACTGTTGCTCAAACGAGAATGCGAGGAGGCCCGGCCAGGCTCGGGCCATCCCAGAAGCCAGCGAGGGCTCCCTTTTGCGTGCCTGGCACGAGCTGATAGAAGCCGCCTGTCTCAGGACCTCAAGGCCTAGGGCTGGCTGAGGGCTCGAGGTAGCACCTCACACTGAGGCCCCCAGTAGTTCCAGCCCCCAAGGGCCCCCCAATGTCCCATTCCCCAACCCCAAGGCCAGTCCCC
>NW_011889070.1:341197-346234 GCF_000151845.1 Pteropus vampyrus | reverse complement strand
AGGCCACAGAGAAAACCAGGACCCCGCCCTGAGGACCCCGGATGGCCATCCTTGCCCTGCCCTGCCCCAGGTCCCTCAGGAATTTGCTGCCAGGCAGCTCCACCCACAAGGTGAGGAGGTGGGCGGCAGGCTATGAGTTCCTCAGGCTGTGTCTCTGGCTACTGTCCCAACCCATGCCTTTCTAGCCCGTGAACAGCCCCCGCTCCCCCACCCCGCCCCCGCCCCACCCCGGAGGACCCTGGATAAGGATCCCAGAAGGCCGGCAAGCGGTGCACAGCAGCAGAACTCCCCCACCAAGTCCCACCGAACAAAACGCCACCCGAAGGCCTGAGACCCGGGCCAGGGCCCCCGGCGAGCCAGGCCGGGCGCAGACCCAGGCCCCAGCGGGCAAGTGGCTTCAGAAGCCGCTACCGGAGGATCAGGAGGTCTGGGGGAGCGGCGCCCCACCCCGGCACGGGCTCTGCCCGGCTGGTACTCAGGCCCCAGAATGGCCATCGACTCGTTGAGAAAAAGCCGGCAGAGCTGCCAGGCCTCACGGGACTGCTCTGTCTCCCCATGTGCTCATGGGGCCCGTCTCTAGGAAGCCTCCGTGAGGTCCTGAAAATCGAGTCCCAAGTACCGAGCAGGTGGCCCGGACGAAGCCGTCAGCATCCTCGGACGGGTGGCACAAGGCCCTGAGCAAGTCCAGGGTGACAGAAAAATGAGACAGGCAGTGACCACGAGTTCAGTCTGAATCTGGACACAAGGAAATCAGGCCCTGAGCGTCCACCTCGCTCCCCTACTCCACCCGTACAGGGGCACAGGGACACAGGACAAAGGGACATGGGGTCACAGGGACATGGGACGCAGAGACCCAGAGTCACAGGGACACAGGGTCACAGGATCATGGAGTCGCACGGATGTGGGGACACACAGAATCAGGGGACACAAAGACACAACAGAGTCACAAAGACAGAGTCATGGGGTCACAAGGACACGCAACAGCATCAGGCAGAGCTGCAGGCAGGGCCCAGCTACAGGGGCGAGAACCAAGCGCAGCAGAGCCAGCTGAGGGGGGCGCGTGTGAGCGTGTGCACACCCCGGCCCTGCACGCACGTGTGCACTTCCCACTCTCCCCTGCACGGCCGGGGCCAACGTTACATAGCTGCTTTCTGCTCCATTTCACGCGCATTCAGCTGCTGAGCTAGACAATCGCTTTGTAACTCTAGGGTGCAATTTCCCTGTCTGGGAGGCACT
Organism: Pteropus vampyrus; assembly: GCF_000151845.1. Classification (NCBI taxonomy): domain Eukaryota; kingdom Metazoa; phylum Chordata; class Mammalia; order Chiroptera; family Pteropodidae; genus Pteropus; species Pteropus vampyrus. Next base: position 344,998 of record NW_011889070.1, on the reverse strand, counting down.
GCTCAGAACAGCTCGCACTGGGCTCGGTGGGTGTGCAAGCGAGTCCCGGCCCCGCCCGCCTCCCGTGGGCCTCAGGGAGAGTCTGCAGCGCGTTCCAGCAGGGGTTAAGGCGCCCAGACGAGGGGCAGACACAGGCGGCCCTCTGTCCGAATCTGCTCCGAGCAGTTGAAGGCACCAGCCCTGGTCTCCGCTGCAGGGTCCTTTCTGGCCCGACACTCAGCCCTGGGCCCCACCCCGACCCAGGCAGGTGTAGACACGCCCCTACGACAAACCAGCTGCCTTCCCTGGCGCCCTGGGACAGCCAGCGCGTGTGGCCATTTTACGGATGGACAGCTGAGCCTCTGAGAAGCTGAGGAGCAGGCCACACACACAGGCGGCAAGGACGGAAGATCGGACCCCAGGTGACCTGACCAGCAACCCAGCAATAGGATACAGCCCGCCCCCCCCAGAAAGGTACAGCCCCAGGGATGGCCACATCATTCCAGAGGAAGTAGATAGGGGAGCAAGTGACAAAGGGACCTGAATGGGAGGAAGGAGGAGAGAGAGTGAAAGACAGAACTGCACCTTACAAAACGTAGACGCCGGGGACAGGGGAGGCAGGGAAGGGGGCACTGGGCCCCCCCCACCCTCCCACGGCACCCCTGAAGGCCGCCAGCGCAACGAGCACGGGACAAAGGTCTGGACGTGATCCCCAAACGGACACTATCCGAGGGCCGCAGAGCCAGGCTCTTTAGGACCCAAACCCCTGCCCCATCCCTGGTCCCACCAATGGCCAGTTTCCATGGAAACAGACCAGCTCATGGGCCACCTCGAGGCCCTGGCCACAAAAGGCAGCGACAGACTTGGAGGCAGGGACGAACGGGCCGGAGGGCAGGTCTTGGCTGGTGAAGCCCGGGCCCCATGAGAGTGCCCCAGCCTGAGCCAGCTCAGTGGCCTCTGCGGTGCCCCACGGCCAGCAGTGGGAAACCCTCTTCTCCTCAAGGACAGGCCCTGCTCGCCGCTCGAAGCCACGGCCCCGACAGTGGAGGGAACGCCCACGACCCAAGAACAGGACGCTGCGCAGGCCGCTTCCACGGGCTCCGGACAGGTGGCCGCGGCTCCCACGTGCACCCCCACCCCCGTGCCGCCTCTGCACAGTCAACATCTGTCCGACCTCACTCAGCTCGGGACCCTCTCCTGCGCCGGGCCCCAGCCATGCATGCTCAGCCTCGTCCCAGCCGGGGCCGGCCCGGGCACCCACTCTGTGCCTGCACAGTAACTCAACACCACCCCCAGGCCTTTCCCAGGAGAGGGAACAGAGACCACCAACGGAATCGCCCCCGGAGCCACGGGAGAGCAGACGGAGGGCCTCCTGGAGGAGGTGCCGCTCCCCACGGGCCTTGAAGGACAGGCACAGCTGGAAGAGCTGGTGGAGCCGGGCGCTGGGCCGCTCACTCGACTCTTCCTAACCCTGGCTCAGAGCCGCCCAGCCCTCCCGCCTCGGCCCGTCCTGCGGGCCCCCAGCTCGTCCCACCCACGCTGGACAGAGGGGGTCACGGCTGCATGCTGGGCCCAGGCATGACAGCTCTGGACGAGGATCAGGCAGCAAGGCCACGGTCAGGCCACATCTGAGGGCTGTTTGTCTCACCCTGACACTTCCACAAACAGAGCCCCCTCCGGAGTTTACCAAAACAAACGCCCCAACAGGCAGCAGTGCCCAGGAGGCAGAACTGCCTGGGCAGGCAGACTCCAGCCTGGCCTCCCAAGAGTCACGTGACCCTGTTATTTCGGGAGGCCCTGGAACGTGCTCTATTTTGGGTCCCAAAGGCTCTAATATTACCAGAAGCCCCTCAACAGGGCTGCAAGTTCGCCCAGATTCCAAAGAGGCCCTCAGAGTAGGCCTATCACTCTGCTACTGGCCACCCATCCCACCCTGGGCAAGTGGGCCACTAGCTGACAAGGGGGCCTGGTGCAGTCTGAGACCTCCGGACTTCCTTTGCAGGCTGAGCCATCCAGTCCCACTGTCCAGGCTGATAGCAGCGCAGGCCTGGTCCCCCGAAGGGTGTGTGGGCACTGGCCAACCCCGGGCAGCAGGGGCAGGAAGCAAGGGCTACCTAGGGCGAGTCACTCGGCCTTCAGATCTGCAACTTGGGCTCACCCCTGCCCTGGTTGGGTGGCCCAGCAGGCAGCAGCTGGGAGGCTCCGGGAGGTGAGGGCGAGCTCCTGGGCCCAGCCTCTCTGCCCCAGGCCCAGAGAGTGGCCAGGCAGCTCAATGAGGAGGCAGAGCCCTCCCGGGCAGCTCCAGGCCTGGCAGGCCTGGCTGGGCTGCCAGCCGGGCCCTGGGCAAGCAGGGCCTTGACACTCACCCCCCATGAGGGATTAGGCTATGTTGACAAAAGGGCTTAGGCAAGTAGCCGCTTAAATGGACCTTCAACTCCACCGGACTTCAGAGCTGGTCACAAGCTTAGAAAAAAATAAAATGTAATCAGAGCCCAGGCCTCTCTGCTCAGGCCTGGGAGGCCACCACCCGGGTTCCTGGGGCAGTGGCTCAAAGGCACAACCTCTCCGATCCATGGCGACTCCGGCATAGCCGCCCTGGGTCTGGGCCCCACATGTGCCAACTCCCAGGACGTGAGGGACAGGGACCTGTCCTGCTCCCAGTACCCAGCAGGGAGAGGTGGGGGACATGACGGAGCTGAGTATTCTTGTTCCAGAAGGAGCCCTCTGGGAGAGCCTAGCTCCGTGTGTGTGTGTGTGTGTGTGTGTGTGTGTGCGCGCACACTCACGAGTGTGCAAAGCTTTAGTGGGGAAAAGACGTCAGCCAATACAGGAGCCCGCCAGCCCCACACTGGGCCAGACAGCAGCAAGTCACCAACGACTCAGCTTTCTTCCCTGCTCCCCACACTCCGGCACCACGGGCTTGGGGGGCTGAGTCTCCAATTCACCACTTTGCAGCCTGTGGCCTCGGCGCTACCCAGCCAGCTTTCTTATCTGCAAAATGGGCGTGAGTGCCCACCCCTGGGGCTTTGGAGAGGACCCTGCACTCACCTAGGTCTTCATCAGACAGAGGCAGGAAGGGAGTCGGAGAATGTGACAAACTTGGATCCCCACCCGTCACCTTGCAAGCACTCCCTCTGTGAGCGCCCAGTGTTGACTCTCACCCTGACACCCCAGGCCAGCTCCCGATTCACCGAGATCCCTGCAGCCATGCTGGGTTCTGAAGACCGCCAACCCGGTGGCCAGACTGCACCCCAGGCTGCAGAGGGGTGGGCAAGCAGGAGGGGGGACTGACCACGGGGCTTCGTTCAGAATCAGCTGTTTTAATTTCCATTCAGGACAAATCCTTCACCCAGCCTGACAGCCTGGCTGCTGTCCCCACCACCAAATTAATATCCTTCCCGGCGCTCATTTATAAAGTCTCCCCAGCCCTCCCCCTTCCCTGCCTCTCACTGGCTCCCAAACCCTCGGGGGGAGGGCGACGGCTGGGGGCGCCCGGCCATGCCCCCTGCTCCTCCTAGGTGAGTCCTAGCCTGGAGTTGAACAGCAGTCCGCGGCTAGGGAACCACGGGGCAGGATGGCGGCGGGGAGGACAGGAAAACAGCCTCGGTGCGTCTGGGGCGTCCTCCCCCAAGTGTAGGGCCAGCCCGAGAGAACGACCCTGCGAACGACCCGAGCGCGCCAGAGTGAGGGGCCCCAGCGCCGGGATGGGGCCTTCCCGGGTTTGACGTGCCCAGTCATCCGGCCCCTGCCCACCGCGCCGCGGCCGCTCTGGCGGAGGAGGGGTCCCGTGGGCTCCGGCCGGCGGCCTGCTGGACCGGGCGG
>NW_011889070.1:329581-341096 GCF_000151845.1 Pteropus vampyrus | reverse complement strand
CCGCCCCGCCGCCGAGTTGCGAGCCAGCCAGCGCCGTGCAAACTTGCAAGTTTGCCTCCGCCAGGGGTTCCCGGGAGCCGCGCGGGGGCGGCGGGGCGGGGGCGGGGCGCGGGCGGGAGCAGAATTCCCTCCCCGGCCTGCCAAAAAAAAAATAAAAAAAAGGAGAGAGAGAGAGAGAGAGAGAGAAAGCCACCCGGGCGGAGGAGGAGAGCGGGGCGGGGGCGGCGGGGCGGGGGCGGGGCGCGGGCGGGAGCAGAATTCCCTCCCCGGCCTGCCAAAAAAAAAAATAAAAAAGGAGAGAGAGAGAGAGAGAGAGAGAGAGAGAAAGCCACCCGGGCGGAGGAGGAGAGCGGGGCTGGGGAGCCCGACGCGGCCGGGCCATTGTCTGCGCGGCCACACAAAGCGGCCGGCCGCACCGACACCGGCCCGGCCTCGCACATCCCGCCGTGGCCGACAGTGGGGAAACTGAGGCCCGGGTGGCCGAGCCCTGACGCGGGACGACGGGCTTGGCTCCTCCGTCGGGGAGCGCTGTTTTCTTTTCTGGGCCCCCCCCACAGCGCGCCCCCCACTTCAGCCTGGGGGAAAGCAGAGGCCGAAGGGCACCCTAGCCCCGCCCCCACGGACGGACCCACGGGCTCCCGGGGAAGTGCAGGCACTCACACCCCAACTTCGGGGACCCCTTTTTCAAAGCACCTGGCCAGAGAGTTGGGCACTGACTTTGCGGCTGGTGGCTATTTTTATGCCTTGGGTAGTTCTCTACTCTGACTTTTAAATTCAGGGTTTGTTTGTATGAAAACGAAAGGAAGCCGCCTGCCCTGGACAGCTGGGGCGGCTGGAGCTGGGGCTGGGTGTGAGTCTGAGTTACCTGCGCGGAGCGGGGGCTCCCCGGGCAGGCGCGGCCCTGAGACACCAGCACGCAGCGCCTTGCGCCAGGCTGGCCCACTGCGGGGGCCCCGCTCCCCCCATGAGCTTGCTGCCCTCTAGACCCACCTTCCCCGGGCAGACCCAGGCTGGTGCGGGGGACACAGGGCCTTACCTAGGGCACATAACGCCGCACATGGTGGGGGGAGGGGCGCTGATGGAGAGAGGTGATGACAGAGTGGATGGCGCCCACAGCCCTTGACAAAACCTTGAGGCCTGCTGCCTGGTGCACCACTGCCCCCTGTGTCACGGCGAGCGAGGCTCACACATTCGGCTTCACTTTCCCCTCTGAGATGGGGGAGTCACGGGACCCACCTCCCACAGGACAGCCAGGGCCTGGATCCCACAAGGGCCCCTGTGACCTGTCCAGGAGAGAAGCACTCATTCCTCGTGGGTCCTAGCATCCTGGGGGCCCTGTGGGGGCAAGGCCTGGTGGGGGGCCCTCCCCCAGCACAAGCACAGGCGCCTCCCCCAGCACAAGCACAGGCGCCCCCCCTCCCCCGCCCCTTCCCCCGGTTTCTGTTTGATCCTCGCTCCCCTCCCCTGCTCTTGGAAGCCTTGCTGGCTCCTGGGCCCTTCGCCCACCTGCACCGCCTACACACAAACACACACACACACACACACACACTCACACACACCCACACACACTCACACCTTGTCCTGGCCCCGCCCCTCCCTCCAGCCCCAGCCTGTTTAGCTCCCGCCCTTGTCTGCCATCATCACAATAAACCCACTCCCCCTGCCCAGGCACAGCCACCCACTCCTAGAACTGACTTGCTCCTGCCAGGGCTGGGGGCAGGCAGGCACGCCCAGAAGTGAGGGGCAAAGCCGGAGCTGACACGTAGGGGACGCGGGGGACGCGGGGCACGTGCCCCGTGCCAGCCCCAGTGCCGAGCCCCATCTCCACCGCCCTGTCCTGGCCCCACCCCCGTCCTGCATTAGCCTACTCCACTGACTTGCGAGAGAAGAGGCCATGTGCCCTCTCCACGTGGAGGCCCCACTGGGTACAAATGGCCAGGAGGAGACGGTCCCCCAGGCACCCAGTCTTTGGCTTGTCACCCTAGCAACCCATAGTCAGTGGGCACTACTAACCCACATGACTGACGAGGACAGCAAGGCTGGAAGATGGCATGTCACACGGCAGTGAGGATGGAGCCAGCATTTGAACCCAGGACCCGGCCCTGGGACCTCTGGGCCATGGAGGCTGTGAGCCGATGACCAGCCATGCGGTGCTGCCTCTCCGCCACCTCATCGGGACAGCACATTCGTGTCGGGCGGCACTGGGTCCGGGGACAGACAGGTGGGGGAAATGTGGGTGACCCCCGTTCTCCAATGCAGTAGGTCATTCATTCATTCGACAAACATCTGCTGAGCCCTTGCTAAAGGCAGACCCTGTGCTTGGGCTGGGCACAAGGTGGAGGTGTGGTCGAGACGGAGGGGCGTGGGCCAGATCCCAGCTCCGCCTCTCGCCGGTCATGTGGCCCGGCCAGGCCGCTTGCCTCCTCGTGCCTCAGTTTCCTCATCTGTAACGTGGGGAGAGCCGCGCCTTCTTCACTGAGTCACCGAGATGACAGATAACAGGGAAAGTCTGGAGCCGAGTGGGAGGAGCTCAGCGAGCAGTCAGTTCCTGCTCTGTTATCACCATCGTTAGGCCTTCTGGGGGGACCCTCCAGCCCCCACCCCACCCCCAGGTGATGAGACACATCCGCAGGGAACCTGCATCGAGGCAGAGCGGCGGGCAGCCACGAAGTGTTATGGACGGTGAGGGGAAGGCAAGGCCACATGCAGCCAGGAGCCCCGGGCAGCTTCTGGGCACGGCCGGGTGGCTCTCGAGGCGGGTTTGGAAGGCGGGCGGTTTCCATCAGGGGCAGGGGGAGCACACTCCAGACGGGCAGAACGGCAGGCATGAGCCGGGGCCTGGAAGTGGGCGGCACCCAGCCCCGGGGTGGGGCAGCAGGCGGCCCGCTTGGCGAGCAGGTCAGAACACACAGGGCACCTGTGGGAAAGCTGGTCCTGGAGGCCTCCGAGGCCGGGCGCAAGCATCTGAGGTCACTTCCGGCAGTGGGCAGCCTGGCACCCCGGGCTCCCCGCCCATCCCCCAGCCGCGCCCTTGCCACGGAAAATCTGAGACCGTTTGGAACTGTCTCTGGACAGTCTGGAGACGGAGCCCCTCACAGACACACTTCCACTTGGGCTCCCCTCTCCAGGGAAGGCACAAGGGCTCGGGGTGGCCGAGGGTGCACGAGGGCCCCTCCGTTGCTAAGAGAGACTGGGAAGGCGGCACCCAGCCTGAGGCCTCGTTCCTGGAGACCACGTGGACCGCGGAGCGAGCACGGGGCCCAGAGCCCTGCAGGCCCGGCTGAAATGCGGGTGCTGAGCTGCTCTCGGCCTGGCCTCTGTCCCCTGCAGGTGTGCCAGGGGGCAGGGGTGCTCTGGGCCGGAGCAGGCAGAAGGGGAGCTGGCTGCGGGAGGGGCCCACAAACACATGGGCTCCTGGGTGGGAAATGCACATACTGCTTGTTATTTCTGCTTTTTGCTCTCCCCTCAAACTGGGGCTCTTTGGTGCAAATGATTCCACTGGACACCGCCCTGGACAGTGGTTGCCCCGTTTGGAGTGGCCGAGTCCAAGCTAACCATGGAAAAAAACCGCCCCCAGCCTTCCTGCCATGGGCTTCTGCAGCCAAAAATATTTATATAGCAATATCCATCTATTTACAATCTGGGATCTGAGAGGGTTTTGTTTTTTGTTTGGGGTGCCCCCCCGAAGGATGCTTTTTAAGGTACTTGGGCCTCTTTCGTGAGCCTGTCTCGGCTCAGTCTTGTAAACAGTCTCTGGAATCTCTGGTGAATAATATTTTTAAAGGCCGGTGTCTGCCGGGCTGGGGCCCGTGAGGCTGGCGTCTGGGCAGACAGCTCCCAGCAGCTCCTGCGAAACCAAGGGGCACCTCGGCTGTTCCTGGTCTTTCCCCAAAGGAGGGTCCATGTGATCCCGAGCTGGTGACCAGTGGGACCTCACAGGGGCCCTTGTCCCCAACAACCGTAGCAGCTTAGGCACTCTCAGGCTGTCCTCATGGGCAGGTAGCCTGTCTCTCTGTTCCCAAGCACACTGGCCCAGAGGACCCTTCCTCACCACCCCTGTGGCTCCTTTGGCGATGACACTTTCTGTCTCTAGTGACAGATGACTCATGCTGGGAGGTGCGGCGAAACTCGGAGAGGCAAGGGGTTGCCTGAGACCACACCGCAAGGCCGGATGGAGCACCCCCAAGTCATGTCCTCGCCATCAGTCCGGGGCCCCGGGAAAAGTGCTGGTCCACACTCGGCCTCAGCAGACAGAAGGGGGGAGGGCGGAGGAGGGGAGGAGAGGAGGGGGCAGGCCACGGTAGGTCAGGAACCATGAGACTCAGGCGCTCTGAGGGCAGGCGGCACCCCTCCCTCGAGGGTCGGGAGCCTAGTCCCCAAATTCCAGGGAGCCGAATGGCAGGGCGGGCAGACCAGCTCGGGCGAGCCAGGCCTGGGGCGAAAGGGCCGGAGAAGCACCAGACAAGAGCCAGTGGGGTTCCCTCCAAGGACCTCCAAAGAGATGCTCCCGCCAAACCCCACAGCCACCTAGAAGGAGTCACAGCTGCCTGGGGCCGCAGGCTGGCAGCCCGGGAGGCTGGGAGTGCTGGGAGGTTCACAGACTCCCGAGTCGGGAGAGGAGGACACTGGTGTGCCCCAGGGGCCTCTGGGCGCCAGGTCTGCCCCACGCCGCTGGCACCGTCTCCTCTGACACCACCCCAGCCCCGCAGACTCCTGTTTCCCCATCCCTCAGATGGATGCGCTGAGGCCGAGAGGAGCATGGCCAGCTCCAGGTCTGCAGTGGCTCCAGTGCGAGGTCACCACAGCGGAGGTTAATGGTCGGGCCCCCCGGGGCCGCCTCAGGACAGCCACCGGCCTTAGAGTCCTGCTTCGGGGAGCCGCTCCACCTCCCTGCCGCTCAGGCTGTGTGGAGGGTCAGCTGGACCGGAGGCCCAGGTCAGACCAGGGGCCAGAGAGAAGGGCCAGGCAGCGGACTTGGAAAACCGGTGACCAGGAGGGATGTGCCACAGCCCGGCTCATGCGGTCCTCTCTGAACCTCAGTCTCCTCTTCTACAAGATGGGAGAAAAGAGTCAGCTAATCACCGAGCCATTTGGGCACGAAAGAAGAATGCGTCAGCAGAGAAATCGATGTTAACGCACCACGGGAGCTGAGGAGGAGGGCTGAGGCCGAGAAGTCTAGCCTGGTGTGCGGGTCCCAGCCTCGGCCTGGCTCCAAAGATGGTCCGGCCCTCCCTGCCTCCCCTCCACCATGCCCCTCTCCAGATGCCGCCCATCGAGCGCGAAGAGAACGTTTTATCGGGGGCGTTTATTATCGATAATTGCTACATCGATCTTCTCCCGTGCACACACATATACATAAGAAGGATTGAGTATGCGGGGAGGGCCACCGTGCCCGGTCTCGCCGATGGAGTCACCTGCCCTCATAAAGAGAACAGGAAATGATTCGTAATATTTAGTTTGACAGACATGATATGAACCATAATAACCTGTTAGGATTAAAAATATCCGTACGCCTGTGTCATCCACCGATGTGGTTTAAATATTGGACGTGTGGCCCCTGCAGGGGGGCAGAGGGGAGCGGTTAGGGACAGCGGCCGCAGACAGGAGCCCTTTACACTGAAGACTGAGAGAGGGAACAGCAGTTTGCCTAAGGCTCCTTGGCACTTGCACCGAAAGAAACGTTACTTAAAATTGTGGCTTTCCCGCCCGCGGACTGCCCGTAAGTGGGCACAGGCCGCCGAGGACACTCTTCTGCGGCCCCCACGTCCGAGGAGGGCCTGGCCTGGCTGGGCTCCCAGCTGCCTCTCAGCATCCCACGAAGCTGCCATCCCCACCGAGGAGGCCCCGGCTGGGACCCCTGACCGCAGCCCGTCCCCGTGGGGTCACTCCCAGCTTAAAACCCTTTTATGCTCCCCGCTGTCCTCGGGATAAAGTTTGAACTCCTAGGAGGATCCACCAGGCCCTCCCTCCGCCCTGAGTCATCTCCTTCCTGTAAGCGCCCAGCCCCTCCCACGGCCACGCCCCTGCCCCAGGCCAGCAGGGCGGGGCCGTGGTTCTGTTCTGGACCAGCGTGCACACCTGTCCACTCCACATTCCACTCGAGGGCCCAGCTCCCACATGGCCCTCTCAGCAGCTCGCTGCCCCTCCCCTCGAAGCCTGGCTGGGGCCCTGTCCCTCCGCGATGTCCTTCTGCTTCCTTCGTGTTCCCACTGGCCCTCCAGCTCACCAAGGCCCGGGACCAGGGGCCCCAGGCTTTCCATTTCCCCGCCAGGGACATTGTGGAAGCTCAAAGTGTCCACTGACGGCGGGACAGAGGGACAACGCTTTCCAGGGCTCGTTCCTGCCAGCATGGCCCGGGGGGAGCCTCTCGGGATGCCTGGCCACGCTGCGGTTCCCCCGTACTCAGAAAACAGCCTTTCCCTGCCAGGCCTCAGTTTACCAATCAGCGCGCCAAGTCCGTGGCCCCCGGGCTCATGGCCACGTGCTCAACCCCATGGACATTTGCCTTGGAAGGGGCCCAGCCGGGGGTTTACCCTGCTCCAACGTGACCCCGCCTTGCCCCACCCCACCCGGGACCCCAGCCCCGAGTCCCAGACCTCCTTTCAGGGGACGCCCTTCCCCAGGTTGATGAGTTACCGGCACGCGGTGACAACTGGCCTTTGTTTCTCCCACGACGAGGGTCCCGAGAGGACTGCTTCGGAGCTAAGGCACTCCCCAGAGGGAGGGGGGTGCTGGAAGTCGGGTGACCCAGGAGGAGCGCCCAGGCCCGCCTGCCCACAGCCGCAGGGCCCCTCCCGCCCGGGGCCCGGACGCCACCCTCACAGGCCGAGCAGCTCCGAGGAGCCGAAGGAGGCGCGGCATGTGCTTTGGAAGCCACGGTACGGACCTGCACTCCACCCCTTTTGGGGAGACCCCATGCCCCCTGGAGCCCCCAACATTCCCAGCCTCCCGCTTCATAGCCATGGCAGCCATGCGGGGAGCTCCCGCCAGGCACCAGCACGGGTGACAACCCAGGCATGGCCCCCAGGGCGTCTCTGCGGGCAGCCCAACCGTCACCCTCGCCTGTCCCTGCTCTGGCCCCTCTGCCCTCACCCTCTCCCCAGAATGTGAAAATCGGGGTCCCCATCTTCTCAGGGGTATGGAGGCACAGGAAGGGGAAATGGATCCCCCCCACACACACGCAGCCTGGACAGCCGCCTGGGAGCAGCAGGCCTCGAGTGGACTCACGGTCAAGGCCCTTTTCTCAGAGGCGTCTGGTGTGCCAGGGCAGGCGTCAGACTCACAGGGGCCACGCCCTGGTCGAGGCCCACTGGGGACCCCAGAGCCCGCCAGCTACCCCAACCTCTGAGGGGCTGGCTGGACCCCACGGAGTCACAGGGGCCGTGCATGTCAGGAAAGGAAGTCCGCCCCCAGTCACCTCGGCTGTGCGGGCAGCGATGGGAGCTGTGCCCTCACTGTCCCCCAGCGGTGACTCTGCTCGAAGCGGCTGCTGCTCGAAGTGTAGTTGTCGGAGGTTGTCTTATTTCTGAGAAAAAAAGTATTTGTTTCTTGTTTGATTTGTCCCAAACTAATCATACCAACGCATCCACGCTAAACCCAGGCCGGGCGGTGGGAGTCGGGGTCCCGGGCTTTGAGGGGTCCCTCTCTGCCTGGGGACAGGCCCCAGTCTCCGCTTCTGCAGCGGGGAGGTCGGGGGAGTGACAGGACTGACCCTGTGAGGCTCACGTGTGGGCAGAACCAGGCCATGTCGGCAAAGCCGCCAGCCCAGGCCTGCCCCGAGCAGCGCCAGTGAACGGCACAGCTAACAAACGGGGTGCACGAGGTCCGGGCACACCCCAGGCCCATTGCCGCCGAGGCGTTCGGCCAGGAGTACGGAGCGCTCTGTGAACAGCGGACTTCCCCAGGGCAGGCCCCAGCATGGCCCGGCTGCAGCCACGTGGCAGAACTTTCCCGGTCGTCCTGGGGCTTCCGTGCTGCTCCCTGGCTGTCCGGGGCACTGTGGCCTCTTGGTGGGAACGGGTCTGGGCAGAGCCCGTCGTGGGAGGGCATCTGGGCAGGCAGCTCGGGCTCTGGGAGCTGAGGACGTTAAAGGCTCTTTCCACGAGCCGCGATCAGCTCTTCAGAAGCAGGGCCCTTGGGAAGGCAGGTAGGCCTCCCAGCGGGCCCTGGGGGCCACTCAGAGCAGGCTGGGGAGGGCACAGGTTCCTGCTGTCACGGGGCGGCCACGGGGACACCAGCAGAGAGGTAAGCTCTTGCCTTGCCAGTGCATACCAAATCACCAGTGGGCAGAGAGGATGAGCCCAGAGCGTGGGGGCCCTGGCTGTCCCCGCACCACATGGCCCACACCTGTGATCGGGCCGTCCCAAGGAGCTGGCTGGCCAGGCTGGCCCCAGGGGCTCCTGGATCGTGACCGCCCAGCTCACGTGGTCCAGAGAAACATTAGCCATCAGGAACCATTTCCCACCGAGAGCCCGCCCAGGGTTCCTTCCTGGGATGCGGACTCCGGGAGCGCGCCCCGTCTGTTCGGCCCGTCTGCCGGCGGGCCGTGGGGCGGGCCTATCCTCCCTCCCAACCTCGGTGTCTTCCTCTGTAAAATAAGCCCGCACCTACGGGTGCCCTGGTCGCCCACGTCCCCGGAGCAGAGCAGGAACCATTGCTGAATCCGGGCCAGGTATACCCTGTCCAGCAGTGGGTCCTGAGGAAACAGGAACTCAGGTGGAGGTTCGGTGACAAAGGGGTTCAGTGAGGCCCGGCTGACAGCTGGAAATGTGGGGAACAGCCTCGACGGCCTTTGATGACGGCCTGCTAGACGCTGATGGATCCATCTCTAATAAAATCCACGCACGTGCTAAAAATAACACACTGCCAAGTGAAGAAGGATTCTGATTATAAATGCACGCACAGAAGCCTGCAGAGAAAGCCCCCCACTCGTTAACGGGGTGAGCTCTGGCGATGGAGAGGGGAGCGCTCCACACCCTCGCAATTCTCTTCGTTTTCTATAACGAGCCTTTATGACTTTTATAACCAGAAAAAAAGTAGGCTTCAGACGACCCGCCCGAAGCGCCTCTGAAACCTGACCCCTGGTGACTGTAGCGAGCCCCAGCGTGGGTTCTGTCCCCCGTCTCCCCAGCTCAGAAGCCTCCAGCGGTGCCCCCACCCCGCCCCCGCCCCGTGTCCCCCGTGGGACAGCCTCACGGGCCTTGGAAGCCGGTGGTCGCGTTTCTGGAGGCTTCTCCTCTCTTCTCTAGGCACCCTCCGCCCCTCCGCCCTCATTCTCGTCGCGGGGGGCTCCCGGCCCGCACCGTCAGCCGCGTCCCCCGGGCGGGCTGCACTCCATCAGTGCTGGTCAAGGAGCATCCTGCATCTCCGCTGTACCGACAAGAATGTGCTCACCCTCCCTCGATCCGCTGCCAAGATATCCATCTGATCTGCCCACCTTGTCTCCGGGCCAGACGAGATTAATAATACACTTAATTTCACAAGCACAGAAGGTTGTGTCTAAATGGCCAAAATATTTGGACCACAGCACGACAAGTGAGCTCATTTCAGTGGTTTTAAAAGCTGACGCAGAAGCCACTTGGCTTTTGTTCCCAGCCGTCTGTTGCCAGCACAGCTGAATGGCTCGGCTCATCTAAAAGGCTGTGAGCCTCAGGACGGGGCCCTGGACCCCAGCGCCCACAAACGCCGCCTCCCGCAACAGGGCCTCACGAGGAGCAGCCGAGGGTGGAGAGGCAGGGGTCAGCGAGGAGGGGAACACGGGTCTCCAGACGGCCGGGGTACACCAGACATTCACCAGGCGGAGTGGGACAGCTCGCGACACCACAGAGTAAAAGGAGACGAGCGGTCAGGGACCCCCCCGAAGGGCCCTGGGGCCCTCTGGCCAGGCGTTGGGGCACAGTGCCCAGGAGGGGCCTGGAGGTGGGGCCCGGTCAGGCCAGGGCACGGGGGAGGGCAAAGGTGGGAAGGTCAGACCGCAGGCGGGAGGCGGGGGCATAGGGAGTAGGGTGCACTTGGGGTGCTCGGTGGGGAGCGACGGTCCTTCTCCTGAAGGTCAAAGTTCACAATGGCCCAGGTTTGGAAGGACCTCGGTCACCTGGCTAAGGTGCTGTTGATGGGGAAGCGAGGGCCGCAGGAGGGTCTGAGCCCCGAGGTCGCTGCCGCGGGTGACAGTAAGCCCGGGCGCTGCCGTTCACCGGGCACACGCCTGCGTCGTCACTCAGAGCCGCCGTCGGCTCCGTCTGGCAGGGGGAGCCAGGCTTCGAGGTGCCAGGCGACTTGCTTTGCCTTGTGGCTCTGCTAAGGCACAGCCGGGAGCCTGGTTCCGAGGGAGCAGAGCTGGTCTCGCCTGACTGGAGGGGGGCGGGGGGGGACTGCTGCACGCACCCACCCCCGACTGCACCCCAGGTTCGCTCAGCTGCTGGGCCACACTGCCCTGTGCCTGAGGCCTCACCCCGCCCAGATGGCTCCCCGAGGCCTGGTGAGCAAAGCTGTCCCAGGCGAGACTCGGGATGCCACCGTGACCCTCCTGGGGCTTTCCCCCCACCCCGGGGCACCCCATTTTCAGGGCCTCCCAGGCCTTCCAGCCCTCAGAAGCTTCTAGCAGAAGCCTCAGTCCTCCCTCAACTGCGAGCAGCAATTAGCGCCTCAGGGTCGGTCCCGCCCGGCCCCAAGGCCACTGCCTCGGGAGCAGCTCTGTCTGCCAGCCACTCCACAGAGGGAGCTGAGCAAAGGGCTAACAGGATCGCTGGGCCTTGTCACTCCCGCGATGACCCGCCTCCCCCCTCCCCCGACCACCAGCTGCTCCCCTGGCCTGCATTCGAAGCCCAGCTCACAGCTAAGCTGGTGTCAGGCCTCCCCGAACCAGGCCAGCGGGCCAAGGTGCCTGGGCAGACGCCCGCTCTCTTGTGAGTCAGGCAGCCCTCTGCCCCAGTGTTGGGGGTCCCATGGGGTGGGGGTGCAGAGAGCTGGGCTGCTGAGCTGAATCTCGCTCTGCCAGCTCACATGTCCGCAGGGCCTGGGCCGACTTGCCTCTGTTCCCTCCCCCTTGAAGTGCGGGCCCCAGCACCTTCCCAGAAGGCCACTGTCGGCGTCAGAGGCGCGGTGTGCACGGTGCCAGGCACAGAGCGGGCGCACGACACCCCCCCCACATCATCGCTGTGGTTGGCCCCACGATGCCTACAAAGGGGCTAATTCTGCCCGAGCCTCGCGTCCCATCTCAGTGGGTCCGCTAACACACAGTGCTGGGGGCGCGGCCAGGCTGCGGCCAGCCTCGACCGGCCCAAGGTGGCATCTGCAGGGCCCTTTCTGCTTCTCCTTCCAACACTAAACCCAAAGGCCGAGACCTCTGTGCCCGGGTCGCGCCTGTCTTCCAGGGCACTCCAGACCGGTCCGGAGGGGCCGTGGCCCGGCTGTGGGGCGCGGGGCAGACCCTTCTCCAGGCCCGAGTTTCCTCACTCGTGTGGTGAGCAGTGGGAATAGCAACCCCCACCCGGGGCGGGTGTGCGCCCAGGGCAGT
>NW_011889070.1:325867-326376 GCF_000151845.1 Pteropus vampyrus | reverse complement strand
CACCATCATCACCATCATCACCAGTATCATCACCATCACCACTATCAGCATCATCACCATCATCACCACCAATATCACCACCGTCATCATCACCACCATCATCATCATCACCATCATCATCACCAATATCACCATCATCACCATCACCATCATCATCACCATCATCACTACCATCACCATCACCATCATCATCATCACCATCATCACCATCACCGTTACCATCACCACTATCAGCATCATCACCATCATCATCACCATCATCACCACCATCATCACCATCACCATCATCACCACCATCATCATCATCACCATCATCATCACCAATATCACCATCATCACCATCACCATCATCATCACCATCATCACTACCATCATCATCACCATCACCACCATCATCGTCTTCAACCTGTGCTTGTGCCTCTCAAAGGCTGAGGCTGTCAGAATCCCTAGGGAACAGACGAAGAGGCAGAGGCAGAGTAACTTGCCCACGCTGACCCTGACAGAAGACC
>NW_011889070.1:323397-325047 GCF_000151845.1 Pteropus vampyrus | reverse complement strand
GCATGTTATTTGTGTTGCTTGTCTGATCAGAGAAGGCTTTGAACTTCACCCGTGGTGGGGGGACAGTTGTTCCCTGAGGGGGTGGGGTTCCATTAGAAGCTCATTCTGCAGTGGCCAAAAGCTGGGGGCCTCCAGGGAGAAAAAGAGGTTCAGAAAGGAACTCTTTGCCTCTGGAACACAGACGCCTTCTATTCTTACAGGTGGACCCATCCAGGGGCAGGAGACACTGGCCGGGGGCGTCAGGCAGACCTAGCTTCAAATTCTGGCCCCAGCATTGTGGCTTTGGTCCAGTCCCTAAAACTCTGAGATACACCCCCACAAAACCTCGTCTGTAAAATGGGTGGAGAAACCATGGTGTGGACGCTTCGAGCACAGAGCTGACTGCCCCTTCCCCTCTGGCCTGGGCACAGGACGGAGCAGGCGGGCTCCTGTTCCCTCAGGCAGCAAGCCAGGACGCCCACTGGCGGCCTCATTAGTGGGGCCTGGCAGGAGAAAGTGCCAGGCCCTGGTGGCACCCTCCAGCGTACCTTGTCCTCCAGAGCTGCCCTGCTCTCGAGGGGGCATGCTCGGGGCCAGTGGGGGTGCCCCACTGGGCCCGGGGTAGGCCTCGGCTCGCACTGTGCTGGGCTCGTCCCAGGCCCCTCTGCGGCCTCCCTCCTGTGACATTTGACAGCTCTATGAGCACCAGCTGCAAAACACACCTGCCTCCCTCAGCGCTATGAAGTCAGAGGGCTGAACTGCTCTTTGTCTGAAGCAGACCCCTTAGCAGGGCAAAGCGCAGGCAGGGGGCTTAGGTCTGTGGTGCCAAGCCACCTGCAGACACATGTTTACACAGCACGGGGCCGAGAACCAGAACCACTCAGACCCATTGGCTATTGTTGTGTTACTCGCAGTCCCCATGGTTAGGACCTCACGGCAGCCACTTTGTTATCTCTCACGATCCTGTGGTTAGGATCCCCTCAGGGACCCCGCCGGGCAACCGTTTGCTCCACGTGACCATGGCCGGGCTCCCTCGGTCTTCAGTGGGCAGCCCAGCTGGTCTCGAGAGTCTCAATGGCTGAACTCGCAAGTCCCAGCAGCACAACAAGAAGGCCAGGCTCGCCTGGGACCATTCCCCAGACTGCCCACCTGTGGCCTCTCCGGCAGGGTGACGTTGGGTAGTCGGACATCGTATGCTGTGGCTTAGGGGCCCCAGACGTCCTAAGAGGCTTGGGGAGGGGATGCTACCAGGCTCCACCTGACCTAGATGGAAGTCACGTGATGCCGTGTCCCCTGTGCGCTAACGGTTGAGCGAGCTGTAGAAGCAGCCAGATTTAAGGGGAGAGGAAGAAGACCTCGCCTCTGAGTCAGGAGTGCTCGCTGTGGAAGGCTGCGTCTGTGTCTGGCTGTCCAGTGAGCCTGTGACAAAGGCATTTGACCACCTCTGTCACGTCCTCATTATCTTCCTTACTGTCATCGTCACCATCGTTATCATCATCATCAAAATTACCATAAGCATCACCATCACCACCACCACCACCATCATCATCACCATCATCACCAATATCATCACCATCATCACCATCATCACCAATATCATCACCATCACCACTATCAACATCATCATCATCATCACCACCACCACCACCATCATCATCACCATCATCACCA
>NW_011889070.1:319339-320514 GCF_000151845.1 Pteropus vampyrus | reverse complement strand
GATTCCATCCACAGGGTCAGCGCCCCAGGACACAGAGCCCATGGGGGTGAGGAGAGAGGGTGCCCGGGGCCGGCGAAGAGCCGCAGCCTGACCCGTGTGTCTCGTCGTCTTGAGGACCTTCTTCGTCATCACGGCACCCAGCACGAGCCGCAGCGCTGGCCCAGGCAGGGCACGTGAGCGGCGCTGCCCTTCCCACCGGCGCTCAGGGGTCCCGGCCTTGCCGCCTGCTAAAGAGACAGCGTCAGGCAGCTTTAAAAATGTCGCTCCAGGCAGAGACGCGCTCCCGGCTCGGAGCGCGTGGCGAGCGCAGGCGATTCGCATCCGTTTCCGTGGAAGGTCTGGGAACAGCCAAACCGAGGCGTGGGAGAGGCCCGCGCGCCAGCTCCAGAAAGACGCTGCTTCTCCCGGCAAACTTTGTGAGTCCGCACCTGAGACGGGCGGCCTCCAAGGTGGCCCCAAGGCGCCCCCGACGCCTGACGTCCCTGCCCTGCGCGGTCCCATCCGGCTGAGCAGAGCCGACTGCACGACCAGCGGGACGCCGTGGAAATGCCGGCTGCCGGGACGGGCCATAGGCCTCGCTCTCTGTCGACACAGGGCGCTGGGGAGAACTGGCCGCCGTGTGGTGAGGACACCCAAGCAGCCCGTGGAGACGTCCACGTCGGGGGGAGCCGGCCCCGGCCCCGGCCCCGGCCCCGGCACCGGCTCGCCGGTGTCCCAGCCCCTTCGGAGGGGGTCTCCCCGCCCCAGGGCAATCACGTCGGCCCAAGCGGCATCTGGACTGCGGCCTCTTGACAGACGCCAAGCCAAGCCTGCCCGGCTCGGGTTCCCCCAACCCTCTGACCGACGGGATCTGTGGGAGGTCCGAACGGTCGTGGCGTTAAGCTGTCAGCGAGCGTGTCGGAGGGTGACGTCTCACGCGGCGGCAGGTAAGAAGCTCGGCACGTGATGCGAACACGCGGAGCGCCCACATTCCGGGTCCCCGGGCAAATCACCGGTCCACCCCGGGGCCATCCGGGCCCTGCGCACGCCGCCGTCTTCGGGAAGAGAGCTCCACGGAGTCCCTGCCCCTCCCTGAGCCTCAGTCCACCCATCTGGAAGTCGAAGGAGTTGGGCTAAGAAGGGCCGGACCAGCCCTGACCGCCTGGGGTCCTGAGGTCACCGGAGACGGCGCCCGT
>NW_011889070.1:309186-315019 GCF_000151845.1 Pteropus vampyrus | reverse complement strand
GATTCCATCCACAGGGTCAGCGCCCCAGGACACAGAGCCCATGGGGGTGAGGAGAGAGGGTGCCCGGGGCCGGCGAAGAGCCGCAGCCTGACCCGTGTTTCTCGTCGTCTTGAGGACATTCTTCGTCATCACGGCACCCAGCACGAGCCGCAGCGCCAGCCCAGGCAGGGCACGTGAGCGGCGCTGCCCTTGCCACCGGCGCTCAGGGGTCCCGGCCTTGCCGCCTGCTAAAGAGACAGCGTCAGGCAGCTTTAAAAATGTCGCTGCAGGCAGAGACGCGCTCCCGGCTCGGAGCGCGTGGCGAGCGCAGGCGATTCGCGTCCGTTTCCGTGGAAGGTCTGGGAACAGCCAAACCGAGGCGTGGGAGAGGCCCACGCGCCAGCTCCAGAAAGACGCTGCTTCTCCCGGCAAACTTCGTGAGTCCGCACCTGAGACGGGCGGCCTCCAAGGTGGCCCCAAGGCGCCCCCGCCGCCTGACGTCCCTGCCCTGCGCGGTCCCATCGGGCGGAGCAGAGCCGACTGCACGACCAGCGGGACGCCGTGGAAATGCCGGCTGCCGGGACGGGCCATAGGCCTCGCTCTCTGTCGACACAAGGCGCTGGGGAGAACTGGCCGCCGTGTGGTGAGGACACCCAAGCAGCCTGTGGAGACGTCCACGTGGGGGGAGCCGGCCCCGGCCCCGGCACTGGCTCGCCAGCGTCCCAGCCCCTTCGGAGGGGGTCCCCCCGCCAGGGCAATGACGTCGGCCCAAGCGGCATCTGGACCGCGGCCTCTTGACAGACGCCAAGCCACGCCTGCCCGGCTCGGGTTCCCCCAACCCTCTGGCCCACGGGATCTGTGGGAGGTCCGAACGGTCGTGGCGTTAAGCTGTCAGCGTGTCGGAGGGTGACGTCTCACGCGGCGGCAGGTAAGAAGCACGGCACGTGATGCGAACACGCGGAGCACCCACATTCCGGGTCCCCCGGGCGAATCACCGGTCCACCCCGGGGCCGTCCGGGCCCTGCGCACGCCGCCGTCTTCGGGAAGAGAGCTCCACGGAGTCCCTGCCCCTCCCTGAGCCTCAGTCCACCCATCTGGAAGTCGAAGGAGTCGGGCTAAGAAGGGCCGGACCAGCCCTGACCGCCTGGGGTCCTGAGGTCACCGGAGACGGTGCCCGTGGCCCTCCCTGCGCCTGTCCCTCTTCCGGAGCGGACCGAGGGCCACGCCTGCCCTCCAGTTCCCGAAGCCCAGGAGCGGGGCCCGCGCTGCTGGTCACGGAGCCAGCGACGACGGCCCAGTCCCTGGCTGACCGCAGCGCTCCTATGTGGCTCTGCTTTTTTTAGTTTCTAAGATCGAGACATGGTTCACGAACCGCAGCATCCATCATTTTAAAGTGCACGGATCGTGCACGGTTTTCACTCTCGCGCACGGAGCTGTGCGGCCGTCCCCACGTCTAAGTCCGTAATATTTTCATCGCTCCAGAAAGCAAGCCCGACCCGGGCGGCGGTCCGGCCCGCCCTCCCCGGCCCCAGCGCCCCGTCCACTTCCTGTCTCCGCGGATGCGCATTTCACGGACGGGGACTCACACGACGCGCGGTGCGGCCGCTTCCACGTGGCCTGCCGTTTCCTGAGGCGCATGTCGGAACCGCATCCTCTTCCCGGCCGAGTGGTGTCCCGCCGTTCAGATTTGCCTCCCGTTGCCGCCCACGCGTCCGGGGATGGACCGGGGGCGGGGGGGGGGGGGCTGTTTCCATCATTTGGCTGCTGTGACCACAGCTACCCCGCCCCCAGGAAGGGGAGAGCGGCCAGAGGAGCCGCACAACCCTGTCGTCAGGAGCAGCCCCAGGGCCCGCCTTACACCTTACACCTGAAGTTCCCTGTGCGAACTGGCCTGGGAGGGAGGTGATACCCTCTGGATTTTCAGAAGCACTTTCTGTGCCCAGCAAAGCGGGGGCTGGGAGACCTGAGCCCCGGCTCCAAGCCCCGGCTCCCTGACGCCGGAACGGTGAGCAGCTCTTCAGCTGGCCCGGGCCTCAGTCCCCCCCAAGGGATGGGGACAGAGAGGCCCCCTTGCCAGGACAAAGCACCTGCTGACCTTGCCACTCGACCCCGGCCACTGAGCCTGAGGCTCCAGCTCCTCATCTGTAAAACGGGGCGAGGACGCCCCGAGACTGTTAGAGAAACAACGAGACCATCCTGGGGGGGCATGAGACACGTGACCGGCACGTCTGCATGAAGGAAAGGGCCAGCCGGGCCAGCCGTGACCTAACCACAGGACACCAAGGCTCGCTGGGGGCTCTGCGTGCCGGTCATCTCTTGTCCTGCCGGCCAGAGCAGGAGTTGGGCTGGGGTCTCCTGTGCCGCCCCCACCAGGGCCGGACTCCCTCGGCCCACACAGAGGGGCTCTTTGCTGGGAGAAGTGAGAACAGGGCGTGAAGCTGTTTAGACTTCGGGTTGAGGCTGGGGGCCCCGTGCCCCGAGAGGTCCAGACCGAGCCCCAGGAGGCCGAGCAGAGTGGCCACGGGGCAGAGAGTGGACACCCTGCCGTCAGCCTCGGGAGTGTCGCCTCCTCCCGGCGGCCCCTTCGGTCCAGGCTCTGAGGGCTGGCGGGTGGGCGGGAGGCCAGGCGCTGCCACACGCCCCTCCCCCGCAGTGGGCGGGCCCATCCGTCTCGCTCTGACCCTATTAAAATACATTATAAAGGGAAGAAAAGGGTAGACCAGAGGCTGAGGGGCTAGAAAAATGATGCCCGTCAGGCCTTTGTGTGTTCCCGCCTCCAGGACCTCACGCGGGGAAGATGAAAGGGGCCAGGGGCTTTGTTCTCTGGGGCGGGGGGAGGCCCGGCTCGACGGGGTGACTCTGTGGGAAGAAGAGGCACGATGGGACACGCGGCATCTGTCTGGGGCCCTCGAGCCTGAGTGCCTGGGCACCCGACACCACTGAGCTGCCCCAGACGCGTGTGTCCCTGTCAGGCCCGCAGAGGGACAGAGACGGGCAGCTGCCCCGGGCACCGCGGCATCACCCTGCTGCCCTTGCAAAGGCGGAGCGTTTAGATCTTTCCTGCCACCGAGGCTGGTTTCCAGCTCCTACTGCGGCCCTGACGAGCCCGTGGGTGACAGCCACCCAGGAGCAGGTCCCGCCCCTGAAATGGGACCCTGGGCAGCTGACCCAGGAATGCAGGCCATGTGACAGCCCAGGCCTCCCCCGGGGGCTGGGGGGAAAGGGCAGAGCCACGCGGCGGCAGCTGCTCCCTGCCCCTGCGCACGCGGGCTGGGAGGTAAAGCCACGTGGCTGCCGAGAAGCCCAACACCAGTTTCCATTCCAACTCCTTGGGGGCCACCTACCTGTCAGCCAGGAAGGGGCTTCGCCCCCCGATTTCACTTGTTACGGGTTAAATTCTATCCCTCTCAATAAAAGGCAGGTTGAAGCCCTAACCCCCAGGACCTGGGAACGCGGCCTGCTCACTGCAGATGTCATCAGGTAAGGTGAGGTCGCATCGGAGCAGGGTGGGCCCCCATCCGACACCCCTGGTGCCCCTGGGAGGTCGGCCTGTGCAGACAGACGTGAGGAGAAGGCCGAGGCCGAGGCAGCGGGACGCGTGCCGTCCAAGGACCGCCAGGCCAGCCGGCCACCGCCAGGGCTGGGAGAGGCAGGAAGGGAGCTCAACGACGGGCCCACCGAGCACACGGCCCCGCAGCACCCCGGTCCCGGACGCCCGGCCCGCAGACCCGGGAGGCATGGCACTTCTGTTGTCTGGAGCCGCCCGGCTGCGGACTCTGTTGCCGCAGGCCGAGGGCACGCCCAGGACGCTCCCTGAACCAGGATGCCAGGCCTGTCCTGGAGGGAGGCTCGGGCACCAGCACAGCCACCTCTGCCGGAAGAAGACGCAGGATAGGATCCCTTCCCGTTCCCGTGCCTGAAGGACAGAACACGACCCCTGACCCAGCTGTGCGTGCAAAGAATGTGCATAAACGGGCTTCGCTGGGCCGAGAACTTGGCCGGCACACTCATCTCGTTCGAATCGCCCAGAGGCAGGCGGTGAGCGGGCCCCACGCCCCCTGTCTGTGCACTGGTGATGTGCCCCCTCCAGCTCCGAGGCCAGGAGCCCGGAACATGCTATGTCCACATACAGGGCCACATAGGCTGCACGCTGGGAGAGGCCCCGCTAGCCGGAGGCGAGGGCCAGAGCCAGGGACCTGCACGCCGAGCTCAGTGCATCGTCTGTGGAAGCCGTAAGAGGTTAGCCGTAAGTTGGCCTGGTCAGCAGGCTGTGCCCGGCCCTCCTGCCCCAGGGCACATGGTCCCACTGAGCTGAGCCTGAGGCCTGGGACGGAGAGGGTGCAGTGCTGACCCGCACCGGCTCGCCACGTGAGCTTCTCCGCTCAGCCTGGGGTTGCCATCCCGTGAGCACCCCCACACGATGTGCTTCGCTCCAATGGACTGCCCACGGTACCGGCCGTGCCCTCAAAGAGCTCACACTCAGGGCAAGGGGACATGGGCTCACACCCGACGTGTTAGGGGCAGCAAGAGTTCAGAGCAGGGGTCCCCAACCGGCCTGAGGAACCAGAGGAGGCTTCTTGGAGGAGGCACTGAGGCTGAAGGATGAGCAGGGCTGGTCAGGCGAGCAGGGAAGGGTGTCCCAGGCACAGGGAACAGCCTGTGCAAAGGTCTGGGAAGGATGCCCATCACGTGCAGGAGGCACAGAGTTTGGTCAGTCGCGTGGCACAATCTGGGTTTTATCCAAGGGCACTGGGGAGACACAGAAGGTTTTGGACAAGGAAATAAGGGTCATCGTGCGGTGTGGACTTCCAGAAGACACTCTGGGTGCCAGGCGGAGACATGGGGGGCGGTGTGCAGGCAGGGGACCCCACAGGAGGGAGCGGGGCCCAGGAGGAGAGTGCTTTCCCAGCTGTTTGCTTGGATTCGCATCCCAGATGCCTTCCCAAGAAGAACTGTCCAAGGTGGATGGGCTCAGACGGCCCAGTGCCTGGCCCGCAGCAGGCTCGTGGTCAGCATGTGAGAAGCAGCACTCGGCGACCCCACCGCAGCCCGACCAGCCTGGCCCGTGGTGGCCTGGAGTCCCACAGAGATGGCCTGGGACTGTGGGGCGGGTCGCAGGGCGGGTGGCAGGGCAGGTCCTCGCCCCGTTCCAGCAGGGGGCCATTCTGTCCGTGCCGTGTGTCGAATCTGGGTGAGATTCGTCTGCACACTCACAGCTGCAGCTCAAACCACCGACTCAGGCACCCCGAGTCTCAGGTGTGTCCCCTGCAGGTGACGGCTGCCCGCGGGACAGAGGCCGGGCCTCCGTCCAGAGCCCCCAGCTCCTCCTCCTCCCGCGTCAGGTCCTCAGGGATCGGGTGTCTGTGAAAACGATCCCCAGAGAATCATCCGGAAGCTCCGTTTCCAGCCAGGCTAGGGTTCTGGAGGTCGCCCTGAGCTCGTTATGTATCAGATAAACTCTTGCCCCGTCGCTGCCTCTGCAAGGCCGGGGGGAGGGGGGGTCGGGCTTCACTTGTCCCCTGGGCTCACCTCCCTGTGGTCCTACTCGCTGGGGGCCTGGGAGGCAGAAGGACAGAGGTGACGAGCCCACCGCAGCCCTGCCTTCAGCAAGGTTACTGACGTGGGAGAGACGGGAACCCGCCCTTCGGGTGGAGTGACCCCCTTGCAACTGTGACCAGGTCTGTGAAGGAGGGGGGACCGCAGAGCCAGAGGGTCTGCACAGAGGTGCAAGCCACAGCCCCACTCAGGCCTGAGTGGATGGAGCGGCACTCCGAAGCCCAGGCCGTGGTGGCCTAGCAGTGAGACCTGGGGGACTCGCTCTCTCTGCCCAGGAGCTTGAGCTGGGACAGCAGCG
>NW_011889070.1:302103-309136 GCF_000151845.1 Pteropus vampyrus | reverse complement strand
TTCTGGAGGTCGCCCTGAGCTCGTTATGTATCAGATAAACTCTTGCCCCGTCGCTGCCTCTGCAAGGCCGGGGGGAGGGGGGGTCGGGCTTCACTCGTCCCCTGGGCTCACCTCCCTGTGGTCCTACTCGCTGGGGGCCTGGGAGGCAGAAGGACAGAGGTGACGAGCCCGCCACAGCCCTGCCTTCAGCAAGGTTACTGACGCGGGAGAGACAGGAACCCGCCCTTCGGGTGGAGTGAACCCCTTGCAACTGTGAGCAGGCCTGTGAAGGAGGGGGGACCGCAGAGCCAGAGGGTCTGCACAGAGGTGCAAGCCACAGCCCCACTCAGGCCTGAGTGGACGGAGCGGCACTCCGAAGCCCAGGCCGTGGTGGCCTAGCAGTGAGACCTGGGGGACTCGCTCTCTCTGCCCAGGAGCTTGAGCTGGGACAGCAGCGTCCAGCCGCTGGGACACACACCACCAGCTCCCGGCTCTCAGCCTCAGCCTCAGCCGTGGACTGGAATTCACACTGCTGGCTTCCCCAGTCTGCACGTGCTCACGGGAGATGGTGGGTCACTCGTAACCTCACGAGCCAACTCCTCCTGATACACACACAGACACACACACGGACACAGACACACACACAGACACAGACACACACTGACATAGGACACGCACATGGACACATACATACACACAGACACACACATGGACAGACATACACACTGACATACGCACACAGACACGCACACACACGGACACAGACACACACACAGACACACACACACGGACACATACACACACACTGACATGCGCACACAGACACACGCACACACAGACACACACAGGCACACACACGGACACATACACACACTGACATACGCACACAGACACATGCACACACAGACACACACGGACACATACACACAGAGATACACACACAGACTCACAGAGACACAAACACACACACACACACGCACTGGTCCTATTGCTCTGGAGAACCCTAACAGCCCCGACACACACGCCCTGCCATCCTCACCAATTACAGCTGGGGGAACTGAGGCTGGGACCTGGACGATGGCGAATGACAAATCGGGGGACCCTTGTCCAGCTCAGGGCCTCGAACCCGCTCGAGTCTGTTTCCCATGCAAACGCCCCGCCGTGCCTGTGAGCCAGGTCTGTGAAGGCTGGCGGGGAAATGTGTTTGTCCAGGCCGGTGTGCACCCCAGCACACTCACATCCGGACATGCACCCACCATCTCAGATGCGGGCCCCACGCACACGCACACGCACACGCACACGGGAGCAGAATCGAACACCCACCCCCTCCTCCACAGAGCGGTGGCCAACGCCTGCCGGGAACTGGGCGGAAGGCAGAGGCCCACCCCACTCCCTCGTGTCCCCAAAGCAATGACATCGTTCTCGGCTCCTGCCACCAGCGGCCGGCTGATGGATCACCCTGTGCTGTGACTCAGCAGCCATCAGCCAGTCTATGAAAAGGCATTAATTCTGCCGGGGTCGCCCTGGTACTTCCATC
Source organism: Pteropus vampyrus (assembly GCF_000151845.1). Taxonomy (NCBI): domain Eukaryota; kingdom Metazoa; phylum Chordata; class Mammalia; order Chiroptera; family Pteropodidae; genus Pteropus; species Pteropus vampyrus. The sequence goes on along the minus strand of NW_011889070.1, from coordinate 307,620 downwards.
AGGAGGCAAATGTGTGCAGCCCCCTCAGAAGCTTTCGGGTGTGGGCGACGGGGGCATGCATCCCAGACGCCATCGCAGGAGCTGGGAGACAGTGATGGGACAGCCATCGGGCATCCGGCCGAGGTCCCTCGGCAGTTCCTCGCCTCTGCTTTTCTCATGGGGGGTGGAGGGCAAAGAAGCCCCCAGAGCAGCCCCACCCCAAGGGGGGGCTCAGCCCCCAGGGCCTGAGTCATGCTGGGACCATCCGTCCACGCCCTGGGCCTGGCTGGGGACTGTATTCTCCAACCCAAATGCGTGCTGCCTGCGACGTTTACCCAACCACGTCTTGCCAGGCAGAGTCCCGCTGCTGGAGGAGCGACCCACCACCGCGTGAGGACGATGCTAACAGCCTCCGCCTGGGGCAGACTCTGAAGAGAGGAAGTGACCCTGGAGACCCTGACTCAGACCCCGCCTCTGACGCTCCGCAGCTGTGTGGCCTTGGGTGGCCGATATCACCTCTCTGAGCCTCAGTGTCCACATTGGCACAGTGGGGCCAATAATCGGACCCGCGGAGGTCGGCTGGACGGTTCAGCGAATCGACGGTGCGAAGCAGGAGACCTGGGTCCCGTGCGGGCGGGGGGGAGGCGGCTCCCCCGGCATCCCTGTCACATAACCCAACACGCTGCGACGTCCATCGTATCCTCGGGCCGGCCCTGGGCGCTCCCAGCCTTCGCCCCCTCCCCAGATGAGGACACCGAGACCCAGGAAGGCCTTAGCGACCTGCGTCTCCCCAAGGACCCTGACGAGGCCGTCGCCAAGCCCCCAAGGCTAACCTCCCGTCCAGGACAGGATCTGAACTCAGCCGGGGTGGGAAGAGCAGCCCCAGGCCAGACAGGGCTCCAGACTATTGGGTTTCGTTGGTTCCGGGACATCATTTCACAATCAGAGCCGCTCCAGAAAACTCCACGGGGAGTGCGTGCCCTCGAAAGGCGATTATTAGCAGGATTTTGCTCTCGGACCAGGCCTTGACCGTTGCTGTTGGCCATGCTTCCCAGAGGAGCAGCGCCCCATCTCCCGCTCACCCCACGGTCCTGGCCTGCCCCTCCTGTGGTGCGGAGGGGCCATCTGAGTCCACCTCCTCCGGAAGGCCAACCCCAAAGGCTGCCTGTGGCCGCCTGGGGTTACAGGGACAACTGTCACTTCAGGCCTCAGACCCCAGCACAGCCCCTCTGCCCTGTGGTCCGGGCCGAGGCCAGTCTGTCCTCCAGGGTTTGCTCAGACAGGCCTGGGCAGACCCCGACCACCCCGCCCCTCCCGGTCCACGCCCCCTGCCAAGACCCCGGTGGCTCCAGCAGGAGAAGCCCCTTTGTCGCCCTGCCTGGCAGAGGGGGAGGGCCGGCTGTGACTTCCTCTGGGGTGGGGGGCGGACTACGCTTCATTGATCCCCAGGGGCTCGGCCCCCTCAGCAGCCTCGAGCCCAGGTGCCTGACTGTCACCAAGATAAAAGAGATGTAATTAAGTTCCAATCAGTAGAGTGATTTGTTTTCATAATGTAATATTCCCCTCCAGCCCCTGGGCCCACAGATCTGTCTCCGTCAGGCCTGCCCGCGTGGGCGTCCCTGCGTGCCTGGGCTCCAGGCCTTCCTGCCAGCGGGGGCCCAGCTGCTGGGGAAGTGACAGGCGGTGGCGTCCACACCGCCTGTGCCCTCTCGGCCACACACAGCCCTCCCCCAACTCCAAGCTGCCCAAGATGATAATGAAGTCATTTTTCTAAGGAACGTTCACCTGGAGGACAGCCCCGCATGCAGGCGGCTCCGGGAGCTGAGAAGGCGGCCGGAGGGGCGGGGGACGCAGGGGCAGGAAAGGTGACAACCGGGCGGACAGTGAGGCCGGTCGGGCCGCGCTGGGAGCCCGCTGGGCGGGGGTGATCTCTGTGGGAGCTTCGAGAGCCAGGCCACTGCCTCTGCCCAGCAGACACAGCCAACGTATCGGAAAGAAGAAAGCCCGGGACAGACTGCGGGGGGTGCAGACTGGGGGAGCAGCAGCCTCTGATGGGAGGCACAGGGTGGCCGGTGAGAGCTCCAGCTGCAGCACCCCAGCACAGGTGGCATTGACCGCCCTCTCTGGAAGGCACCCGGGGGTCCTCACGCCACAGACGCTGAGAGGCTCCACCTCCGCACTCGGCACCGTGAGCCCCCCTCGCTCCCCCCTGTGTACACCCACTGTCCACACAGCTCTGCTCGGTCCCACCGTGGCTAGGAGGCCAGCTGGGGGCCAGGCAGACCCAGGTTCATGCTGGGGCCACTGGGTGCACCCCTGGACCATTGTGCCTCCTGGCACCTCGATTTCCCCATCCGAGAAGTGGACCGCAGGCCCTCCCGCCACCCCGGGGCCGGCCTCGGGCCTGGCACAGGAAGGACGTGGGGCTTTTGCCGGGGCCGACAGGAGGGAGGAAGGAATCGCCCAGGTTGCAGACTCCCGGAGGGGCCAACACTTTGTTTATGCATTTCTGCTTTTCTGTGGCTTCCACGTTTGCTAAAACGGGTCTGTTGACTTCGGGGGGGAGGTGACGGGGCGGTGTGGGGGGGGAGTCTGGGCCTCCTGTGGCTGGGAACTTGGCAGGCAGAGGTGCCACCCGGGGCAGCCACAAGGGCTGGCAGCTGGGCCCAACCTGGGAGGTGGCTGGGCCCAACCTGGGAGGTGCTGGGCGCCGGCTCCAAGCACAGAGCGTGTCTGTGGGGGGCTCTGTGTCCCGGCTCCAAAGCCTACTGGCCACCGCGGCCATCGGGGAGGCAGCACTGCCATTAACAGGACCCGCCCCGTGCCAGGCGTGGGGCCCAGCACAGCACATGCGCCTCGTGACCTACCGCTCAAAGCCTCGCTCCTCGGAGGACGCCGTCCCCACGTCGCGGGCACACGACCGTCATAAAGGGCCTCCTGGGCGCCTCGAGCTTCTGTTCCCCCCATGCGATTCTGCCAACACCCCGGGGCAGGTGCGTTTCACAGGGAGGGGGACTGAGGCCCAGGGAGGCCAAGCCACTGCCCAGAGTCACACAGCTCCAAGGCGCGGAGCTGGGATTCAGACCTGAGGTGACGGCTCAGAGACAATGGCCCACCTCCCTGGTCACCAAGGGCTCGCGGAACCCCAGGCACAGGGAGATCCAGCAGAGTCTGTCTGGGCCCTGGCCAAGCACGCAGAGGGCCTTCGATGTCAGAGCTATTTGGGGACAGGTGATGGATACTGGGGCCCAAGTGGGGCCGATGAGGCCTGGTGACCGAGGGTGTAGGGTGACCTCCCAGATGTGGTCAGGCAGGACTAGAGCTGGGCAGAGCAGCAGCAGGGAGGGACAGCCAGGGACCGACCGGGTCCCACAGCGAGCAGCAGTGTGGCCGCCCCGAAGGAGCAGATGGGAAGACCCCCTGCCCTGGAGAAGCCGGGGGCAGGACCCTTCGGAAGTGACTGCTGTGGGATGCACCCCACCCCCCGGCTGGCAGGGCCTAGGGACCTACAAGAAGCCTAGACCTAGTTTTAGGGATGGCCTGCCCCTGGGGAGCAGTGCCAGCCAGCCGCATGGACCAGCCCCCCAGCCTTGCACCTGCTTCTGGAAAATGCAGGTTTCCAGGCCCTCGATCCACGGGCACACACGATCGGGGAGACCCCGGAACCCGGGATTGCCAAGGCCCCAGGGGCCTGAGCACCTCTGCCTGGAGCCAGGGGGCCGTGTGTGACCAGGCACCTCCCCGTCCCCAGCATGACGCCTGCGCAGGGCCGGGCCTCCACTCAGTGGCCTAGAACCTTCGGGGTGAAGCCCTGAGCTCCTGGGGTCCCCCAGCTTTAAGTGTTCCTGTGAGTGAAGCCAGCAGGGCGGGGGAGGGACGAGCAGAAAATGCACGTGAGGGCCCCCTCCACGTGCCCGGCTCACACCCACGGGCTGGTGGGGCGGCAAATTTGAGTTTCGGCCGCTGCTTTTTCAATAACTGACAGCTGGGTTGGTCAGCTGGCCTCAGGTGCCACCTGCAGTCAGCAGGTCTCAGCCTCGTGGGGGGCGGAGCCAGGCCCAGAGGCGGAGGGAGGCCTGCTCGATTAGCCACGTCTGCCTCGGTGCAGAAAGGATGCCAGGGCTTGCTGTACCCTCTCGGCTGAGGGCCCTCCGTGGGCTGGCCGTCACCTGCGGATGCTCAGCCAGGGCGTGGGACTCGGGGGGCTGTCCCCTCCCGTCAGATGCTGCCCCCGCGTCTCCCATTCAGGGCATCTTTTCTGAGACTTCTGGGCCATGTCCTACTGCACGTCTGCCAGCCACCCGTCCATCTGTCCATCTGTCCATCTGTCCACCTGTCTGTCGAGCCCTAACTGAGGCCTGCGGGGACAAGGGCCCGAGGGGGACCGAGCTGTGGCCTTCCACACATGGTCCAGGCAGCACACAGGCACGGGGAGCCAGGGCCCACCCACACGGAGACGCCCGAGGGCCAGTCAGGGTCGGCTCGGCCCTGCGGGCCTGCAGCCTGTGGGCAGTCTGTGAGGTGGGGCTGCAGCTGGCACAGGCGGGGGTGGCGACCCTGCTCCCTGGGGGGCAGGACGGCAGGTGGGCACATGGAGGTGCAGACCTGTCTTCCAGGACAGGAACACGAGGGGCAGGAGCGCACACCTGTGAGGGGACACAGGACCCCACGCGCCCAGACGGGTCCCAAGGGCAGGGTCTTGGTGACGGGCACTGGCCTCTTCCTACCACCTGCATCTGTGGGATGGGGACACTGGCCCTCGCCTCACCGAGGTCGCGTTTATGGGCAGAGGCCACAGAGCGGGACACACTCGCTGGACGCGCAGGTGGGAGCCCCTCGCTCCCAGGACAGGCTCACCCACAGCGAGAGGCCGCGGCGCGGCAGCCTGGGCAGCCGCCAGCCTCTCGTGGGGCGTCCTGCCAGCTCCTGGTGTGTGAGAGAACATGTCAGGGGAAGCGCCCAAACCCTTGCGACAGAGAAGTAACGTGATCCGAGGGGAGGGCAGCAGCCTGTGCCAAGCCGGGTACAGCAGCTCTGCGCACGCGGAGCCGAGCTGCAGCCTCCAGGTGCCCGGCGATGGGGGCGGGGAAGCCGGCGGCCCCGAACGCAGCTGGGAGGACCCTGCCTACGACACACGGCAGCCGGCAGAGCCGGCGGCAAAGGCAGGGGGTGGGCGAGACCCGGCGGTGGGCACACCGGCCGCCGAGCCACGGCTGCCCAAGGCTGGGGGAGGCAAGGGCACAGGCAGAGGGAGCCGGAGTGGGGACGGGGGTGCGCCTCTGGGCCTCCAGTGCCTGGCCCCCGGCTGTGCAGGAAGCCCCCCTCGGAACAGGGGAGGGCCTCGAGTCACAGCTGGGGACCAGTGGTGTCAGCATAGGCTGGCGCCTCTACCTCCCTCACCTCCCGGTAGGGTAGCGACAGCTCCATGACAAGGACAAGGACAGCGGTCTGGCCCTGGCCTGGCTGCTGGACAGCAAGAAGCAGCAGCTGCTGCGTCCTGGGACAGTGAGGTCGTTGGTGGAGGGGACCGCGTGTGGG
>NW_011889070.1:299431-300863 GCF_000151845.1 Pteropus vampyrus | reverse complement strand
GCGGTCTGGCCCTGGCCTGGCTGCTGGACAGCAAGAAGCAGCAGCTGCTGCGTCCTGGGACAGTGAGGTCGTTGGTGGAGGGGACCGCGTGTGGGTCCCGGCTATGCAGACTGCCTGGCACCCTCCAGAGCAAGGCGCCCTGCTCTTCCAGAAATCAGGGCCCTGGACCACCCCCCAATCCGAGCCGCCCCTCCAAATGCTGCTCTCTTGAGCGTGTTGGCAACCGCTGCCTGCAGACCTTTGGCAGGCTGGTGCCCGAGGAGCAGGGAGGAGGGACCCAAGACTCCACACCCTCAGCCCAGGCCAGAGCCCCCCGGGGGACACTCTGGGGAGCGGCACAGGCCACTGGGGAGGCTCGGGGGCCTGGGGGGCGGAGGGCAAGCCCCCGTAACAGCATGGCTGCCAGCCTGCCCGCCGGAGCAGCAAGCAAAGCCGTTTCCACCCTGGCCTTCCTCTCTCCCTCGGGGCCGTGCCCGGGGTGCGGGAAGCCTGCAGGGTCCCCCTCTGCCCCATGCAGCCTCGAGCAGCCAGGAGGCATGCAGGGGCACCTAGTGGGTGACCCTGCTCCCGGGAGCCCGGGCCCAGCTGCTCGCACTCAGAGAGAAACTTGACCAAGACTGAGCCCTCGTGTGGAACAGAGAGCTGCCCGGGACCCTCCCGGGGGCATCTCAGCCACATCCCTCCAGGACCTGACCCTTAACGAAGCCCTTTCTTGGTCACTGTTTTATCGGGTTCACAGGCATCACCGCCTTTGTCAAAAGTTACAGTGAGGAAGCCGGGCCCAGGCCGGGCCTGGCGGAGGCCATTGGCAGAGCCGGCCCTGGAACCGGGTCTCCGGCGGCCCTGGTCTTTCGCACTCAACCACGCCGCCAGGGCCCATGGCTCCTGGGTCATAAAGTCCCAGGGGGAGGGGCCCTCGGCCTGCTCCCTGCCGTGTCCCTGTGCCCACACCCCCAGCCGCCCTTGCCCTCGGCGCCCCCCGACTCCCGCGCCACGGGGCTCTCCCCTCCCCCTCTGGCCTGGACAGCCCTGGACTCAGGCTCTGCCAGAGCCCTGGAGAATTGCTGAGCACGTACGAGCATTTTCTCAGATGAGTTCTAATTTTCCCTCATTTCCCCTCCGAAACACGCTAATTAAACGAACATTGTTGGGACAGCCAATTGACATTCAAAGACGCGTCCTCCTTCTGAAGAGCGTGCCCATTTCTTTAGAGGCAATTGTGTGCATTGTGGAAACTGTGCACGGACGCACACACGTGCACGCACACGTGCGCATGCCGCGTATGCACGCACACGTGCACGTGCCGGCTGCAGGCGCCCGGCCTCGCCCCCGTGGCATGACTTCGTGTCCAGGGCTGGGACTGTGGGGCTGGATTTTTCCTTTTCCTTGATGTTTGCCATGGTAACCACGGCACAGATCACCTTAGAATGTT
>NW_011889070.1:295839-297831 GCF_000151845.1 Pteropus vampyrus | reverse complement strand
CCCCGAGCTCTTCTGGCCCTTCCCCTGCACCCCCTTTTTGAAGACAGGCGCTCTGCCAGCCCTTCCCCACGGGCCATGGCACCCTGACACGGTGGTGGGCCGGGGCACGAGGTCGATCCGCCACCCCCATGGCGGGGGTCCTGTGGGGGTCCTGGGAGTCGCTGCCTCGGAGAGCCTCACCCCTCCCTCACTGGACCCCTCAGTGCCGGGAGAGGCAGGCCTAGACAGTGTCCCTGGGGGAGAGGGGGTGGGACCCACGCTCCTCATCTTTCCAAGAGGCCATTAATGTGGCCCCGAGACTCCTTGACAGTGAAGCTACACCTGGGGGGTGGGCAGGGCTTCCATCCAGCACCTCACATTCTGGTGACCTCGACCGGAGCTGCTGCCGTCCCCAGATGCGGCCGAGGCCTCGTGGTTACGCTGACGCTTGGGGCTGAGTCAGCACCAATGCTACGTGGTCTCAGGCTGTTTCTGGATCTGGGGACAGAGAGGAGGTGGGTGCGTTGGGGTGGGGGGCCACAGGGAGCTGATGGGGACACACACAGTCACAGCACCCGGTCCTGGCTGCAGCTGGCTCCTTAGGCCAGGAGCCCTAGGACTCTGGGGAGGCCAGGCCTGGGCCACTCCTCACCCCAGGGGCGAGGGCTCAGCCACCCTTCCGGCACTCTCTGTGGTAAACAGTCGTCCAGCTACATCTAGTGAGCGCCGGCTGTGTACCGCGCGTGGAACCCGTCACCAGTGACGGAAATGTACGGCACGTCCGCTGGGACACAGAAGCACGTGAGGCAGAGCAAGTGCAGAGAGAGAAGGCTTCCTGGAGGAGGTGGCGTAGCTGAGGCATGGGGGGTGGCCAAGGGGGCATTCCTGCAGAGGGAGAGCAGGTCTGAGGGCCAGGAGGCTGGGGCGGGCCTGGCGCTGAAGCTGGAGACAGTGTGTGTTGGGGGAAGTCGTCACAGAGCACAGCTCTGAAGCTGGACTTGGCCTGACCCTCAGGCTGCCGCCTGCAAGCTGGGCGACCTCAGGGGCACGACCTGACCTCTCTGAGCCTCGGCTTCTTCACTGGCAGACGAGATGGTAACAACAGTCAATATAATAATACTGGCATGTATTAGTCAGTTTTTGCTGTGTAACAAACCACCCCAGACTCAGTCGCTTACAACAGCCAACAGTGGTTTCCTTGCCCGTGGGTCTGTGGGTGGGGCTGGCTCTGGTGGGCTGGGCTCTGCTGGATGGGCCCAGGCTGCAGGCTGGGAGGCGGTCAGCACCCACATTTCCTCACACTCCCCAAACCAGTGGCAACCACAGGCCGATCACCGGAGCAGAAGAGAGCCAGCAGGCCACCACGGAAGCATGTAGGAGGCCCGCCCGCACTCACCTGCACTCACCTCTGCCAGCCCCAGCCTGTCTAGGCCCAGCACAGCAGGGCGGGGCTGGGGGGGGCCTCCTCCAGCGGGAGGCAAGGCGGGGCCCTAACCCTGCTGGGGGGGTGTGAGGAGCTTAGCAGCTGCGTCCGTGGCACCCCCTTCATCATGGAGCTAAGATGCAGGACGTGCAGTGCCAGAATGTTCAGGACACGTGGGCTCTGCCGCTTGGCAGAGGAGCAGACCCGTCCCACCCCTAAGTGCCCCAGGCCCCGAAACCTCGCCCAGCTGAGCATCCCCGTGGGCAAAGACCTGAAAGGCTGGCTTGACCTTCGGGCCAGTCTGCCCAGCGAACAGAGAGAAAGGCAGGGGCCAGGCAGCCCCACCCGCACCCAGTCGCAGGCTCTGGATGGGCCTCGCCTCGATGCAGAATTCTCCCCTCCGCCTCCCCGCCTCCCTTACACACCTCCGGAGACGGGCACCTCACTCCCACCGAGGCGGCCGGCTAGAAAGCTCTTTCTTATTCGGCCTGCGCCATGCCCGCGGTCACGCCTCTGCCTCCGCGGTCGGATCTTCAGCGGATGCTGGACGCCTGCTGAGTGCATTGCTGGGCGGCACGCTCCGCTGCCCC
>NW_011889070.1:284918-294820 GCF_000151845.1 Pteropus vampyrus | reverse complement strand
CTGGGGGCCCCCCCAGGACAGGCTGGAGTCCGGCGTGAACCCCAGCATCAAGCTCCCTGACCCAAGCCCATGGCTCCACCCCCCAGGACTGGGCTCAGGCGGGGCCTCGGCCGACCCCGGTCTGCTCCTGCTCTCGCTCCTGTCACTGAACAACAAGGAAGCGCCCCCGGGGGCCTGGCCCTGGTGCCTCTCTCCAGGCGTGACCTCACTGACCCCTCACGGTAACCCTGCAGGGGGAGGGAGACAGGCAGGCTATGCTGTCCCCATTCTATAGAGGGGAGACTGAGGTCATCAGAGGCACTGCACAGCCGCCTCCTTAGGGAGGCCTCCCCAACTGCCCCCCGCTGGAGGCGGTGCTACACGTCTGAACTCTGGGCTCCCCTCCAGTGGTGGGGGGGGACACGGCTCAGCATTCAACAACTTGAGAGGGCCTGGTCATCTTGCCTTTTTCCCTCTGCCAGACAGGGAGCTCCTTGAGGGCAGACACGGAGCAGGGTGGGGGTTCCTACCTCTCCCCCAAATCCTTGGGTGTCCTCTCTCCATCTCAGAAGACCCCTTCATAAAACGGGGTTTACTGTAACGATCCAGCGAGGAAACGGGGTGGGGAGAGCCCCCGGGACGGTGCCGACGCCGGGCCCGGGCCTGAGACCAGTTCTCTCTGCCCCCCGGGCCCCGTGCCCGGCCGGCTCCTTCACACGCGGACACGGTGCCTCTTGGCCGCGTGTGTGCCCGAGTCTCTGTGGGTTTGTCTTACTTTCAAAGCAGCGAGTTTGCTCCTGGTGAGCACAGAGCGGGGTCCCCGGGCTGGGCGGCCACGCCGACACTCAGGCTCTGCCAAGAAGAAGCCAGTGTCACAGGTGGCCCGGTGGCTGGAGGGCTGGGGGCCCCCGCTTCTCCAAGGAGGGGCCTCGTCTGCCCCACTTTCTGGGTCCCTCTTTCTCCTTCGAGGGGTCCCGGGCGTGCTCATAAAGGGCCTGCAGGGAGATGGCTGCCGGGGCCCAGGGACTGACGCAAGCTCAACTGCCCTCCGGAGTGGCGCCGGTGGGAAGGGGGCTCAGAGAGGCTCAGTCAACCACCGGGACCACACGACAAGCAGGCAGCTGAGGCGGGATGGGCACCCAGGTCCCCCGGTATTTGCGGTTCCACTCGGGGCCGTCCTTTAAGGAAGTGGAGGAGCCTGCTTCTCAACCATCAGGGCTACGGCTCATGTCACCAGCCGGCCCAGGTCCTTGGTCACAGGCCCTCCCTGGAGCTTCCCGTGGAGCAGAGAGGGAAGTGCTGGGCAGACCTGCCCCACCGCCCGCTGGCCTGAGTGCACAACAGAAAAGCTAATTGAGAGGTAAATGAATTTACTCAGAACAGAACCTTTAAAAAAGAAAGTCGAGGTGCCGAAGGAGGGGGTATAATTTTTATTTCATTTTTCAATTGACTCGTAACTCTCTCTTGGGGCCGAGATGGGATGTCGGGCCCCTGGGGTCTTCCTGCCCCTCCCCTGCAAATCCCAGATCAAGAACCAGGCCGATTTGGGTCCTCACTGCATCCTGGGGCCTCAGCTCTGAAGCGGATGCTGGGGAGACCCCGCAGGCCTTAGGGACCCACGCATTTAGAAGCCTGACGGAGCTGCCGTGCCCAGGTGTGTTACTGAGCTGCCAGCATCGGGGCCACCGGCCTTAGTGACCTGTCTCAGCCCCCTGGCACACTGGCCCGAAACTTGGCCTCATGATGTGAGGAGCTTTATTCTGTGGCTGCCTGGTGCGTAGAGTCAAGGAAGAGGCCAGCTGAGGTCCCCAGCCTCTTTCCACTCCCACAGCTGGACCCCTGGACCGAGACACCTCATGCTTCCTCAGGGGGGCACAGCTACGGTTAACCTGTGACGAGTGAGCGACTCAGGGACGGTTGACGATGCAGCCGCACGGAATTGAAATTTGTGATGTTTAAACATGGCAAGAAGCAATGTGGGCCTTGAAGATAACATTTCCGTGTGTTTGTTAACAGTCCTAATAGCCTTTCGCAAGCCCCTGGCCCCCGTCACTTCACGTGTACCCCACACACACTGTCGCCCTCGGCCCTCCCTCCCACCGCCTGATGAAGGAGGCACGTCCGCCCGGGCATCCAGACCAGGAGGTGGAGGCTGGGAGGTTATGCTGTGGCCCAGGGCCTCACGGCCGGGCCATGGCTGCAGACAGGGGGGCCAACGGGGACGCCGGTGCTATCTGCAAGAGCACACCTCCTCCTCACTGACTTCAACGAAGAGACTCGATCCCACGACGCGGATACGCATGGGGAGCCGGCGGCTAAGGTCAGGGTGAGCAGGCCGACCTCGGCCCTGGGCCGGCGGTCCTGATGCCCGTGATCACTTCGTGAGGTGTGTAAATGTCTAATCACTAGTTGTGCGCCTGACACGAGTGTGACGTTGCATGTCAACTGTAGAAAAATTAATATAAAAAGAAAGTGAAGTGCCGTTCACAGCGGCTCCTGCACCGGGCTCGGCACCCCGTCAGGCCCTGTGTTCCCCATCCTGACTCCGTCCAGGCGGGGCAGACGCTGAGAGCGGCAAACGCTCACACTGCCTTCGGCGGCAAAGCCAGGGTTTAGACCGGGGTCTGACTCCAAGCCTTTGCTCTCAACCCTGCGTCGACCTCCCTCCCACGGATTCCAGAAACTGCTAGCGTTTCAGGCTGTGGTCACCTCTGTGTCACGCAGGGAGATGGCTGCCGGGGCCCAGGGCCTGAGCAAACATCGCCGTTCTTCCAAAAAGATCCAAAGTCTCATCTCGCCGTCCACTCCGCGGTCCTCCCGGTGACCCCACCTGTCAACGCCAAGTTGAACCAAGCTATGTGGACGTCAGCCAGCATTTGTCCAGTGGCCCGGCAACGTGCGTGAGAGAGAGCTAGACCGGAAGAGCCCGAGGGACAGTCCGGCTAGAAGGGATGACCCCAGAGTCGGGGGACCTTCTTCGGCAAAGACGGACCGTGGAAAGGGGCTCTAAGCTGCCTCTGCCGGGGCTGGACGGTCACCAGGCTGACACACGCCTGCCAACTTCCCGTGGGTTCTTCTCCACCTGGCGTCAGCCCTGGCACTCTGCTTCTGACATTCCAGAAGGTTCCACTGACAAGAGCACTGTGCTTCTCTAAGTACTAATGGGCAGGTCCTCCAGGGACGCCCCTGGCCTCCAGGTCCCCAAACCTGAGGGTTTACACATCTTTTCTCCCAGCTCCAGGTCAGACTATGGTGGGGGGCGGGGCTCTCCCTCCACTGAGCCACTCAAGAAGCAGAACTCCCCGCCCCAGGTACCCACCCCACCCTCACCTGGTCTCGGAACTTGCACCCCAGGAAAAGGCTCCGCCTCCCACAGTGAGCAGGGCCCTGTGGTCCAGCAAGCGTTACTCTCGACGGCAGCTGGACGCTCGGCCCTGGGGGGTTTTAGTTGAGGCAAGAGGGTGAAAAGGATCTGCTCGTCCACTTTGCCACCCACCCAGCCATCGATCCACTCGCTGCCCCTGCCACCCATGCACCGATGCACCCATCCACCCAACCGCCCACCCTGACACCAATCCATCTACCCAGCCCCCCACCTCTCCACCCTGCTGCCCAGCGTCCATCCATCCGCCGAGCCACCGCCCATCCGTCCAGCTACCCATTTGCCCATTCAGAATTGACTCAGCACCCACCACGTGTCTCACTGTCCGCTGGTCCCAGAGGTACGAATGCACCAACCCTGTGCCTGTCCTTGGGGACAGACGCAGATACAAAAACAGATGCTTGTGAAACACACCAGGGGTGCAGGCATCCCTCATGGATGAAACTTAACCAACAGGCACAGGCCCAGCAGGGCCCTATGGTCCCCTGTTCACACCCCTCCTTCAGTCCCTGGGGGGCTGGGACAAAGCTATGCCTTCCTGGGGAGGAGCCTGCCCCCCAGAGGTTCCCATCCCACCAAGGGCATTTGGGAACTGCTTTGAGGAGCTGGCTCATTTCGGGGGGCCCATCGGAGACCCTGGGAGAGAGAGCTCTGAGTTATCACCTTTCAGTGATGGTCACTCAGAAAGCCTGCCCGTCGGAGAGCTCCAAAGCCAAGACCAAAGGCCACGGCCTTGACCGTCAGCCCTGGGTGCAAGAGACCACGTTTCCCAGCACGTACTGCTTAATGATTAACTTCCCAAGATACGTTCCAACCACTAACAACACAACATTAATTTTGCACAAATAAGAAGTTTCAGAAGAGCCGGCCTGGAATCCGTCAGCATCGGCAGAGCCGCCATCTCCCTGCTGGCCGCCAGGGCCCCAGTACGGCAGTCCAGGCGCTGGGGGTGAAGGGCTGTGCTGTGAGCCAGCTCTCGGGGGGTGGGGGGTGCGGTGGGGGGAGACGGGGGCACAGAGCCCCATTCTGCCTTCCCCCACCTCAGTAGTTCCCTGACCCCACTCAAAAGGTGCCTCCCCCAGGAAGCCCCCGACTTTCCCTGCCCCCACCAGAAATATGCTTACTGAACTGGTGTCTGGGTACTCACCTGCCCCCTCTGCTCCCCTCTTCCTTAGCCAGGTCCCCCGTTAAGGGGGGGAAGGAGAGGCTGGGAGAGGCGGAGGACAGGAATGTGCTTTTCTGAGTGCGTTTCTGCTGCAGGCCCAGAGGGCTCCGTCCCCTGGGGGCCTCGACGAAACTGCAGAGCATGCCCCAGAATCGTCTCCCTCCCCGGGGGAGGGCACCTACCCACCAACACGCTGACCGAGGGTTGTTTATGGGTGTTGACAACTCAGTACCTCCAGCAGGCCTCATCTACAACCAAAGAAACGCAGTAAGGGACATGGGACAGTCCCCAGCCACCCTGGACGCCGGCAGGCCAGGGGCTGTGCAGGGGACCCCTCGGCTCCCGGGTCAGCCCTGCTGATCCTGGAGAGCTCTGCTAGGGAAAGGTGACCATGCCCATTCTGGAGACCAGGAGACCGAAGCCCAGCCTGGCTGTGTCGCCTGCCGTCTGGGTCGGCTCTGACCACGGGCCGCACGACGTGCTCGGAACCGCTGGGCCGCGCTCCCAGAATGTCCAGCCGCACCAGCCCAGCTGCGTGCAGGGCTCGGAGCTCCGAGTCGGGGAGAAATCCAAGGGGGCCCCAGGACGGGAGTCGGGGCGCCGGAGCAGCGGCTCTGCTCCCCAGCCTGCCTCAGTCGGCGCGGAACCACCCTCTCTCCATCTGTAAGTGGACGGGGAGGGCCGGGGCCGACGAAGGCTCAGGCCCACACGGACCCCCGAGGGCGGCCAGGCGGGCGGGTTCTCCGAGATCTTCCCTGGATAGAAAGTTCCGTCCTTCTCACGGAAAGCTTCGCGGGGCGTCAGACGGGAGACACACTCAGAACTGTCGACGCTAAAACTGGGAGCCCAGAGCCTGTCCGCAGGCCAAGCTCCGCTCTGCCCTCTGTCCCCCCACCGGCCCCCCTCACCGGCACCCCCCCCCCAACCAGGCCTAGGCTCAGCCCCGCGGACCCCGCTCTGGCCCTTTGCTGCGCTGTACATGCTCGTGGTCCAGGGGAGGGGTCAGCACAGGCACAGACCCACCCCGATCCCCACGGGGGTCTCCGAGCTTGCCCTCTGACCTCGTACAGCGAGCACGTTCTGAGCAGCCAGAGGGGCCAGGCTGGGGAGACACAAATGGGCCACCCTGTCCCTTTCCAGACCCAGTGTCCAGTTCAAAGGGACAGAGGAGAACTGCCATCAACCCAGCACGAGCTGGAGGCCCCAGGACACGCTCCCCAGCCCACAAATCCACCACTGCACCTCCAAACACAGAAGAACTTTCCAGGCCTACATCATGGCCGACACAGGGCCTGGCACTAGGAATACCAAAGATGACAAGACACTTCCTTCTCGCCCCCGCTCAGGGTGTGTCCGTGTGTGTGTTGGGGCTGTCACACAGGTGTTGCTGACAGACACAAAAAAAGACACCCAAACGGCCTGAGAAATCAGGGAGGACTGCCTGGAGAAGGCAGTGCCTAAACCAAATTCGGCGGAGGAGCCGCGTTTCAGGCAGAGGACACAGCCCGTCAAGGCCTGAGGAAGATGAGCTGAGGGGCTGCAGAAACGATGAAGCAGCTGGTGTGAAGCGTGGGTGTCAGGAAAGGAAGATGAAGACCAGGCGAAGGGGTCCCTGCCGGGGTCCCCGCCCTCCCCTCTGAGGCCAGCGCTGCCAGTCCCTGGCTCAGGGAAATGTCAGCCCTGACCAGGGGCTCTGCCTCCTCCTGGCCCTGTGTGGGACCCAGCCCCCCACAGCGCCCGGCTTCTGCCTCGTGGGGGGGGGCTGTGATGGTGGGGTCGGGCGGAATGCGTGTGACGTGCCAGGAAGAAAGCGGGTCGAGGGCCAGTCAGGGCGGGGAGCAAGCGCCAGCCGGGGCTGCATCAGGCCCTGGTGTCCTTAACTTCCATTTCCCCTACTGATGGAAGGTCGTGGAGCAGGCAGCTGCTCCACTCTGTGCCCTCGGCGGGCATGGCACACAGTGGGTGCTTTACCTGAGAGCACAGACGAGCCTGCCCACCTGCCTGCAGCCTGCCAGGTGTGGACGAGCCCTCGGGCTGTCACCCCCGCCAGGCGGGGCGCTGCCGGCTGCTGCCCTTGGCTCTTTCTAGACTCAGAGACAACAGCCTTCCTGAGAGCCGGGATTCCAGAACCAGACCAGTGCGAGTTCATCGCAGTCCGGGTACACACTAGCAGCGCCCGGGGCATCTCGCCTCTCTGCGCCTCCGTCTTCCCGTCTGGAGACAGGGGTGATGACCCTGCTTGGCCGTGAGCGCCCGCGGGAAGGCGAGCACCGTGCCCGGAGCTCAGTGAGCGGGCAGCTACGCAAAGTCGCCGTTGGCAGCACTGTTTCAACGTCGGTGTTTTTATCGTGTGTCTCTGCAGCAGCCCACGAGATTCCCGGAGCCGAGGTCGGGGACCTGCACAACGCCACGCGCTTGGGCGTCCTTGTCCCGGGGGGAGGGCAGACGAGCGTTCGGGAACAGTAAATAAACTGACAGGAGGCGAGCGAGGGAGCATCTGTGCCTTTGGTCCACTTTTGTCCACTTCGGGGGCAGGTGGACAGCTGGCAAACAGCCCCAGCAGGCTGGCTCCCGAGAGGCAGTGGGGGTCGGCCCAGGCAGAAGCTGGGGACCGGGCAGGGGGTCTGGGCCCGTGGGAAGCCGAGCCAGGGGCAGGAGGGATAGGCGGGCCTCGGGGGACCGCTTCCCAGAGCCGTGCCCCGGCCCCAGAGACGGGAACAGCGGGGCCCGGAGACAGGGTGCTGGCATCACGTCCCCACGGTTGGAAGCAGAGCCAGTGCTGGAACCTAGGCCTCCTGCATGCTCGGTGGACAGAGAACCCCAAACTGGAGGCCTGGGGAAATGGGGTGTCAGCTCCCGCACCCTGACCTGGCCCCACCTCACACATAGTTCAGGGCCTGGGTGGTTGAGACTTGGTTCAACACCACAGTGCTTCTGCTCTGAATTTCCTCTCTGCCCAGCACCGTGCTGGACCTTCCAGAAACGTCCAAGGAAGGCCACACCCAGGCCAGTCCCTCTGGCCACCATGGCGGAGGAGGGTACATGGGCTCACAGATGGTCCTAACCGAGGAGAAGCTGATGTGATTTGCAGCAGAGGGACGAACTCAGTGTCCCAGAGGGCAAGACCCTCTCCCGTGCCTGGCAGGCGGGAGAGGCTGGCCCGCCTCCCTCTCCGCTGTCCGCTCATGCGAGATGGCCGTGGACTCCAGGGCTAGCACGAGCCACAGCATCGGGCCAGCACAGAGGCTAAGGCCCGGCCCACAGATGGCTGAGGCCACCCACCCCTGCCTGGGCCGCAGGGGAATGAGAGCTGACGGCCATCGAGTGTGCCCACCACACCCTGAGGGCCTCCCAGCGTCACAGACCAGCAGGAGCCCTGTTATGTCACTGGTCACAGGCTGGCCCGGAGCCCCCCGGCCTGGCTCTGGGTTCACCCCCAAACGCCTCACCCCCATGATCCCTCCCCCGTCCGAAGACGTGAGGAAACACCCATTCCTTCACCCCACAGTTGTCGACCCAGCACCTGACAGGCGTGGTCGCCAAGCTTGGCCCCAGAATGCAGCGCGAGCGAGGCAGGCTCCAGTCGTGGCCCTGTGGACTTCTCGCTCGCCTGAGTCCACGTGGGACCCCACAGCCAGGAAGTTGGGGTGTCCGCTCAGCTACCTCTGTGCCTTCCGGAGATGCCTCAGCATCTACCAGGGACCTGGAAGCGAAAAGTCCCCTCAAAGGCCTGGACCCCCCCTTCCTCTTTCATAAGGAAACATCTGATAAACCAGCGCTGGACTCTGGCCCAGGAAAATCAGTCCCCAGGGATAACTGGCCCGAATGGCAAACGCGCTGTGCTTGCTTTCCTTGCCGTGGCTGCCAGGAAGCTCTCTCTGGCTCCCGAGCTGATTCTTTTCCCTCTTCGCTCTAGATTATTCCTGAGTTTTTTCTTCTATTTCCATGTTTAAGTTTCATGTTTCAGTATGAATTGTTTTCCCGCGGATTCCCAACTTAAGACACAGAAAATGTCTAATCAATTGTGTAAACACATCGTCTCATAAAGTGCTTCCAATTGTGTCCCCGAAACCCCGCTGTGCGTGCACACACACTCTCTTCCCTCCCGGTCCTCGTTCCTGGACACACTCCACCTCTAAAGGCACGAGCCTCGCACGTGTGTGTGTGCACGCACGCTTGTGTGCAAACGCAGGTGGCTTGTGCACGGGGACCAACCAAAGCACAATCTGGGAAACGTTTCGTAAGCGGAGGGAAGGACAAAGGCCGTCCTCACACCCGGGGCCCTGGTCGAGGGCGTCTCCGTCCAGGGCCGGACGACGCACGGGCGAAGGTAAACTGTCAGAGGGACAGGGAGGGTCAGCCGTGTCCTCGAATTCTACTTCAAATCAAAAAGGGACAGGTAGACCCTGCCGCCCCCTGGCAGTGTCCCGGGCTGGCGGGCAGCAGTCCGAGGACCCGAGTGAGTTAGTCCCAGACATGCTGACGGCCACCCTGTGAGGTGGGCGCTGTCACTGCGCCATTTCCAGAGGAAGAAACGGGCCCAGGACTCTGATCATGGCAGATTGGTGGACCCCACAAGAGGCAGGGAGCCCCCTATCCCTGTCCCTCTCCTTCTAATGTTAACTCCTGTCCCCTCACCCCGTGTGGGCCCTGCCACCCACTCCCAGCGCACCGTGTCCCCGGGCACACTGCGGGGGCCTCGACCCTATGAATATGCAGCCTTGGGGGGGGTCCCCTCCTGGCCCTCCCTTGTATACCTAGAAAATGGGGGGTAGTGATGGTTCTTCTCAGAGAGGAGGGAGGAGTCCCCCCAGTGACACATGCCAAGGCCCCAAGTGTCATGTCCGACAGCAGGGCCATCACCTTACTGACCCTGGGCACCCATCCTGTAGACTCTGACCAAGCCCTGGGCCAGCCCCCCAGAGAGAACCCCACAAAGAGCAGGCCTGCGCGGGGGCCGCCCCCTCTGAGCACCGTGTGGGAGCTGCGCTGGCACTGCCCGAGTGATGCTCTCCCGGGCGCCTGCCCGTCACCCCAGGGTGGAACTCAGCAACCAGGAGTACGCAGGCCCGACCGGAGCGCCCCAACCCGCCAAGGCTGCTGAGGTCACCTGCCCGTGTACATGGCGGCCGAGCCCAGCCACGTGGGGACCAGTCTCAGACAAAGACGCAGGGGGCCGCAGGGGCCCTGTGTTCCCGGGGGGGCCCCACCCCACGGCCTGCCACGCTGCAGAGCCACATCTGCTAATCCTTGCGAACGATTCGTGCCCAGCTGCAAAGCGCAATAAAGAAAAGATAATCAGTATCGATATTAGTCATCGTTATTGATTTCAGCTTTAAAGAACCGATTTCCAGTCGGGGCCCCTCTCATGAGGCC
>NW_011889070.1:280916-284028 GCF_000151845.1 Pteropus vampyrus | reverse complement strand
GGCGGGGGGCCTGGCGCATCCGATAATGAGCGGAGAGGCCGGGGGTGAGGAGCCAGCCAGCTGCCAGCTCGGGAGCGCAGCGGGAACAACTGGGTGACTGGGTAACGCTGCAGAGTGACAAAACGGGTCTTTAAATAATTATTACCTCGATCCCTCCTTAAAAGCTACATTGGGCAAAATGACTTTAAATACTGTTTTAGCCTGTTACCAGCCTATAAATTAGTTGCTCACGGCGCACGGAGGCATCGTACGGGGCTGATTGGGACAGAGCGGAAAAGCTACGCGCGAGGCACAGAGCTCCCGCCGAAGAGGCGTATTTCACACTTAAATTATAATTAAATTTAGAGACGTCTCTTCCGCCCCGTGCACAAAGACAGTCTGTGCCACGCTCCCCGAGAGCGGTGACGCTGATCAGTTCGTTTGCGGCTGGAGGATGGGGAGCCCGTGGCCCCGTGGTCCTTAAACCTAAAATCCAGAACCTACCCAGCAACCTTCAGGAAGGGAAGCCGCGGTGAGGTTCGTGGGCCCGGGGCCAGGGGCCAGGGGTCAGGGGCCAGGGGTCAGGAAGCACAGGGCACTCCTGGGGTCAGGACCAGCGAGGGGCTGGCGCGGGAAAGGCAGGAAGCCCCAGTGGGCTGGGCACCAGCGAGGGGCCGACGGGAGTCCCCATGGGCAGGCAGGACCCCAGCCCGGGAAGGTCCACGGACAGCGCCCCCGAGCTGGGGCCCCGGCATCCTGGCCCCTGGCTGTAACCGCTCAGCGACATGCCATAAACACCCCCTGTCAGAAACAGAGGCAGGAATGGCCGCCCTGAGCCTCGAAGCTGTTCTCGGGACAATTTTTGCTCTGTTCCCCAAAATGGGCAAATTGCACGACTGCCCTTCTCCACCCCGTGGGGAAGTGGGTACCGGCCTCGACCTGGTGGGGGGCTGCTCGCCACACCTCAGCGCTGGCCCTGCCCACTCCAGGACGGCCTGGACAGGGGCTGGGACTGGGCGCGGCCTGTCTCCGTGCTCAGTGCTGCAGGGGGACAAGGCTTCCCCTCGGTCCCTCGGCAGAAGATGCTAGCTATAGGTGCCATCGACTCGCACGACAACAGGGGACAATGAAGCTTCGGGAGGCTGAGTGCTGAGGCCAGCACCTCTGGTCTCCAAGGCCCAGCTTGTACCCACGGCCCTCTGCCCAGAAGGGAGGGCTGCCCTCCCAGGCCAGGTGGGAGCAGCGGGGGCCCAGCCCGCCCCCGACCCCAGAAGGGAAACAGCTCCGCCGACGCTGACCCTTGGTGGCAGCGTCTCGGCCTGCTGGCCATCTTCCGTGTGGCTCGGTGGCCCTTCTCTCTCTTACAGGGACACCAGTCCTATCAGGCCAGGAGCCCTCTCCCTCCCATTAACCACCTCCCTAATGGCCCTCTCTCCAAATGCAGTCACACTGAGGTTCAGCCAGGGCTTCGGCACATGAATTTAGGGGGAGCAGAGTTAAGACCAGAACCAGCAGTAAGGAGCCGTGACCACCAGCATCACCATCGTCACAAGACTCTGAGGCCAGGAAACCCTTGACCAGAAGCCAGAACAGACGCCTTAGGCCCAGCCAGGTCCCTGCTGCAGGGACCAGAAGGGGCGGACGAATTACAGACCGGCAGGTGACCCAGGGGCCCGAGAGAGTCAGGTAGCAGGCTGCACGGGCGCCCGATCGCTGACCACCAACCGTCACTTACTAAGCAGAGCAGCGCACCCTCAAAGCCCACAGCTGGACGGGCTCTGCCAGAACCCGGATCGACACCTCACGACCAGCCCCAAATCCCCCTCATGCCCCTTCGGTCACCAACTGCCCCCTCGCCAGTACCCACTGTCCTCACGTCTGAAACCACGGCTTAGGTCTGCTCCCCGTAAGCCCAGCGCACTTAACACACCTAAGCTAGCACCCAGGGCCCAGCCCGTCTTAAAGGCGCCCAGAACACAACACCCAAGAAACGCTGGCAGTGCATGCGCCGGGAGTATCGGCCGCTGGCCCTGGTGGCCCCACATGACGGGGAGCCACACCGCGCCCTGCCAGCTCACGGGAGAGTAGCATGTCGGGCAGCGACTGCCAGAGAAAAGCACAGAATTCGAGGTTGGAAGCACGGTTTCCGCTGAATGCATGTCACTTTCACACCATCTTAAAGTCAAACCCTCGTGAGTCGGGACCTTCTGTAAATGGGGTCGCAAGGACCCTGTCGGCTCCTGCCCGGCTCCTCCCGCCCCCCGAGGCGCCGAGCCCCGTGGAAGCGAGTTCCCAGTTTGTGGATGTGGTGCTGACTGTGCAGTTTCTCTATCCATCCTACGAGCCTGGGATCCTGGACGTCTGGGCCGCTCCCCGCTTCTTGGCAAATTCGAACAGAGCGGAAAGAGTATTCTCGGTTGGGTCACACGCGCTCCCGTGGAGAGCAGCTAGTTCAAGCCTCGCTCACACACGGCGGGCGCCTGACTAACCACCTCTGAATCGGAGGCGCGGGGAAGTGAGGCTCCTGGCCCCGCTGCCGGCACGCCCAGCACCGTGACATCACACGCCTGTAGGACGGGGACAGCAGCCCTGGCCTCTCCGGGGCGTGGGAGTTCAGGTCGAGAATGCGGGTAAAGTAATAGACAGCAAGCCGGGCACGTGCCAGCGTCTCCACTGAGCTCCCGACTCAAGTTCATGTGCTTCCCAAACCCTCTCACCCCCGCAACCCCACACCGCGTCCAGTGAGTGCAGAGGTGGGCGTGGAGGGCCGGGGGCTGGACTGACCCCCTCAGCGTCTGCTCACGCACCCCGAGCCCTCCGCGGCTTCGACGCTCACTGAGACGCGTTAAGTTTAGTTCCTCCTCGCAGGGGCTGTGTGGGTGCCGTCTGCACCACGTGGGCTGCCCAGAGCAGCACCTACTATGGGGTGACACGGCTTCGCCCAGGGCTGGGCTGAGGACCAGGGTGGGAGTGAGCGGACTGGGAACTTTGTTTGCAGGGCCTTTGTCTGAGAGGCGGGCTGTCAGGGTGGATGCTCATCCTGGGAGGGACACGGGTGCCATCGTCTCTCCCAATCCCATCACGTCTCGACCTCCCCCCCAGCCCTGGGGTGCAGCTCAGGGGAAACTGAGGC
>NW_011889070.1:277971-279856 GCF_000151845.1 Pteropus vampyrus | reverse complement strand
CAGGGCGGCTGCAACCCACGCCCGCTCTCCTGTGCGTCTGCCCGGCGCCTCGGTTTACCTGCCGGTCAAATGGAACAGCCCCAGCGGCCACACAGAGGCCACACAGAGGCCACACAGAGGCCACACAGAGGCATGGGCGTGTGTGCCCTGCAAGGAAGGTCGGGGTCGCCTGTCCTCTGCAGCGGGTTGGTTACTAAGAGCTCTGACGCCCATCGACTCAGCACAAACCCGTTTTTCTACCATCACAGTGACTCGCTGACTTAGAAACCGAGCGCCTTGTAGCTGCCGCTGTTGGCACTGCAAAGATTGGGCACCCGCAAACCTTCTGGGCGCCCCACCCTGGCACCGCGGGCACCGACGGGCCAGGCAAGCTCAAGGCCGGCTGGGAGGCTCACCACCCCTCCAGCCGTGGGGCCACGGGTCCAGCGGCCACGTGCAGGCTGCAGGAGGGGGCGGGGGACTTCCAGAGCGCCAGGCGAGTGAGCGAGGGGGGGGCGGGCGGGGGGAGGACTGACCCAGTGGTGGGGAACTGGGGAAGAACCGGGGGGCAGGTCTGGGGCGGTATGCAGCCAAGAAATGGAGGCAGGAAGTGCCCGCAGGGCTGGCCAGCCCCCGTCCACAGCCTCCGTCCCTCTGGGCACTGGACGCACCCCTGCCCCCAGCCCAGGCCCCTGCTCCCCGGTGCCCCTTGGGAGTGAGGGGGGAGGAGAAGCCTCAGAGAGGAAAGTTACAGCCCCAGAGCGGTCACCCGGGCTCTCCTGGAACGTCCTCGGCAGGACACTGCCATAGGAACCGGCATAAACAGACCTTCATGACAGGGGCTGTGAAAAGGCCATTGAGTAACTCACAGACGCAGGGGAGATGGGGGCTCCCACCTGGCGTGAGAGTGGCCGCCGCCGAGGGCCCCTCAAACCTCAGAGGCCTGAGACACCCTCTGTGGAGGGACACGGCCGCATGGACCGCAGCAGTGCCGGGGGCCCTGCCCCTCATCTGTGACGGGGGGTGGTAGCCCCCACCTCTCAGAGCCTCAGTGGGCCTGCGCCCCCCGCTCTGGCCATTGTTGGGGGGCGGGGGGCACTGAAAGTTTCTGAAGTGCCAGGACCACCGGAGACGGGGTCGGGGATCAGGGATCAGGGAGGCATTGGCTGCGTCCACTCACGCGTGTCGACACCAGCACGTTGTCCCTCAGGCCACTTACCACCCTCAGCCCAAATCCCCCGCTCCGTCCCACACCCCGAGGGACTGAGGCCCAGAGAGGGAGCGAAAGGTCCATGTCGCAGGGGTTCTGGGGCAACGTTGATCCCAGAGCCCCCTCTGACCTCCGGCCCGAGGCCTCCTGACCCCCGGCCCTGTTCCCGGCTCAGGCCGCGCGCAGAGGCCATAGTGTGGGGTAGGGCACTGGAATGCACGTGGCCCACCAGGCGTCCCCACCGGGCACCGGGCACCCGGGCAAAGGCATGGGCCCCGGGCGCCCACAGCGAGCGGAGTAAAAGAGGGAGGGGCACGTGGCAGGGAGCACGACCCCTCGCAGTGACCCCTCGCACCTGTGAGGGTGAGGAGCAGCCACGGGCAGGCCCCTCTGTCAGGGGTGGGCGTCCTAGGGAGACGACATTCGAGCTGGACATGAAAGACAGTACGCAGTGCGCTGGGCAGAAAGGGACACCAGCCGATGGGCGGGTCACCCCGAGGGGCAGAGGTTCTGGCGGTTCCTGGATGACACAATCAGACTCGTGTTCTAGAAACATCCTTCTGGCTGCTGTGTAGGGAAGGACAGTAGGAGGCACAGCCAGAGGCCAGTGACCCCCTAGGAGCTGATGTGTCACCAGGCAGAGCTAAGAAGGGTGAGAGGTTTCAGACCGAAAGCAGGGACCCCTCCCCCACCACA
>NW_011889070.1:274955-276824 GCF_000151845.1 Pteropus vampyrus | reverse complement strand
GGGGTGGGGGTGGAGGGACCGCCCCAGGAGGCCCAGGAGGAGGAGCTGGCATCTGGAGGCCAGGGCAGGGTGCAGCCTTTTGTCCCAGCAAGAGTGGCGTCCGTGAGCCCATCCCGCCAGGACTGCGGTGCTCAGGGGAGGGGGGTCTCCGGTGGGCAGAGTCGCTTACCAGCTGCCCAGGGTGGGGGCGACACCCAGAGGGTGAGGGGAGTGGGGCTTTGGGCCCTCCCTGCTTCCAGGGACTGGTTGCAGCCCCATCTGGTGTCTGGGCCTTTCGTCCCTGGTGTCACACTGTGGGCCCAAGGAGCCTAGGATAGGCCGTGTCGAGCCTGGTTTGCACCTTGTATAAGAGTCAAGCCCCCCCAGCCCGCAGAGGGGCACCGGGCGGGAGGCAGCAGAGGTGGCTGGGGGTGGAGGGAGGCAGGCTGGGCAGGTGGCACCTGTTCCCCAGGCACAACTTACAGAGTCGGCCAGGGGTAAGGGACTCAGCGGCCCAGAGGGGGCGGGAGGGGTCTGAGGCCTCCCAGTGAACCCGTGTCCACGTTGGGGCCAGGAGCCAGTCTGCTCTAGGCCCCAGAGAGCCGACATCCTGTAAGGTGGCCCGGCCACCCTTGCAGTAGCCCCCAGCTGGGCCCAAACCACAAGATCTGCTCACACGCTCAGAGTCCCTTGTCCCCAAGCCAGCTCCAGGTGTGCCCAGGCTCCGAGGAGTCAGGGGCCCAAGCACCATCTGCCTCGGACGTGTACCCCACCCCCACCCTCCACCACTGCCCTCACTCCTTGTTCAAGGCTCGTCCCAGGCCCCTTCCCCACTGCAATGCAAACACCCACAGCTGGAGCCCCCAGGAGGAACGTGGGTGGCATCGTCCTCAGACCACCTTCCCCTCCAGGCCTGGACGTAAGGACCCTCTGATAAATAATGTCACAAAAGGCTTCTCTCTTCTCTTTTGTCATATTTCCCTTTTTGCTCTGGCCACCAGGATACTCGGCACTGCCCTTGGGACCAACTACATGGCGACTCTTCTTGATCTCCCCACCCAATCCCGCGCTTGGGGTTGGCTTTGCTGTTCCCTCTCCCATCTACCTACTTTCCTCGAATGTGTGTGTGTCTCTGGCAAACCTCCTGAGACCTGGGGCAGGGAGGGTAAGGTGGACTTGAACTTCATTTCCTTAAAGTCTCATGCTATGGAGCTGCAGCTACCAACACAGCTGGTGTCCAAACGAGCCTCAAGCTCAGGACGCAGCAGGACCTGGCAGAGCTGGTCCAAGAGAGAAAGGGGTGAAGGGGAAGGTGTGGGGGTCGCTCAGTGGCTTGCTGGTTAGGGGTGCTGGATGTCGAAGGGTGGTCGTTGCAAGCCGGAGCGGGGTCCGGAGCGGGGGCTGGAGCCGCAGCACCGGGCAGGGGAGGGAGCTCCAGGAAGAGGCCGAGCGAGAGAACCCAGACAAAGGCCCTTCTCCAAATCGCCAGCGGCCGGGGCGGGGGGCGCCTCTCTCCAAGGGAGGGCTCTGCTTTTCTCTCGAGCCAGGGCCCCTGACACCCGGGTTTAAGCGGCTGTACCCTTGGGCTCCAGCAGCCCTCTGTAGGGCGGGCCCTGTGCTGGCGCTGGGGACAGTGGGGGCTGGGGACGTAATGGGGTGGGCAGCCAATGGCGGCCTCATGCGGACCCTGTTCAGCGGCCCGGCCCTTAGAAAGATGGGAGCTGTAAAGAAAGTCTCACTTTCTCTGGGACTCCGACCTCGCCTCTGGGAGGAGCTGAGTGGGGGGCGGGGTGCCTGGACGGCGAACCTCACCCCAGTTTGGGTTACGAGATAATCATGATACACTGGGGCCCGTTCTACCGGCACTACCCCCAGGGGTCCGCCAGGATG
>NW_011889070.1:273075-274905 GCF_000151845.1 Pteropus vampyrus | reverse complement strand
ACTCGGCACTGCCCTTGGGACCAACTACATGGCGACTCTTCTTGATCTCCCCACCCAATCCCGCGCTTGGGGTTGGCTTTGCTGTTCCCTCTCCCATCTACCTACTTTCCTCGAATGTGTGTGTGTCTCTGGCAAACCTCCTGAGACCTGGGGCAGGGAAGGTAAGGTGGACTTGAACTTCATTTCCTTAAAGTCTCATGCTATGGAGCTGCAGCTACCAACACAGCTGGTGTCCAAACGAGCCTCAAGCTCAGGACGCAGCAGGACCTGGCAGAGCTGGTCCAAGAGAGAAAGGGGTGAAGGGGAAGGTGTGGGGGTCGCTCAGTGGCTTGCTGGTTAGGGGTGCTGGATGTCGAAGGGTGGTCGTTGCAAGCCGGAGCGGGGTCCGGAGCGGGGGCTGGAGCCGCAGCACCGGGCAGGGGAGGGAGCTCCAGGAAGAGGCCGAGCGAGAGAACCCAGACAAAGGCCCTTCTCCAAATCGCCAGCGGCCGGGGCGGGGGGCGCCTCTCTCCAAGGGAGGGCTCTGCTTTTCTCTCGAGCCAGGGCCCCTGACACCCGGGTTTAAGCGGCTGTACCCTTGGGCTCCAGCAGCCCTCTGTAGGGCGGGCCCTGTGCTGGCACTGGGGACAGTGGGGGCTGGGGACGTAATGGGGTGGGCAGCCAATGGCGGCCTCATGCGGACCCTGTTCAGCGGCCCGGCCCTTAGAAAGATGGGAGCTGTAAAGAAAGTCTCGCTTTCTCTGGGACTCCGACCTCGCCTCTGGGAGGAGCTGAGTGGGGGGCGGGGTGCCTGGACGGCGAACCTCACCCCAGTTTGGGTTACGAGATAATCATGATACACTGGGGCCCGTTCTACCGGCACTACCCCCAGGGGTCCGCCAGGATGGGCGGGCTCCTCCGAGTCCCGTGGGCTGCTTTCCGATCTCCAACCTTTTCACGCTTCATTTCACCGGGGACCCCCGTGTTGGGGGACCAGCAGCCACAGGGTGGGGGGTGGCAAGAGGCTGACCGGCTGGCCTCTGTCCAAGCCCCCACCGCCCTGCTTTAAGGGTGAGCCCAGCTGGCCCTTTAAGAAGCCGGGGCTGCTGCTGGCACCGTGCTCGGCCGGCCCCATGCAGAGACGGGCACGCTCCCGATCCTTCTGGAAGGCTGGGTTGGAGCCGAGACAAAGTGTTCTTGCCCAGCTCCGTAAACAAGCCTGAAGTGTTTTGAAAGCCTCTGCCGAGAGAAAGGACTGAGAAATAAATGCCAGAATTGCAAAAGCAGGGCCCAGCTGCTGGGGCGCGGGGTGGGGGCAGGGGGCTCCGGATGTGGCCTCGTGGTGACAGACGGGTCTCCGTGTGGGCGCCGACGCTCCGGCCGGTGCTGCGTGTACAGATGCGGGCGCCGCGTGTGTGCCCGTGCGTGTGCGCAGACGCCTCCGCTGTGAACACGGGCGTGTGGAAGCGCCTGTGTTTTGCTGTGCCCCTGAGCCTGTGTGTGTGCCTGGGCCCGTCTGCACACCCACGGAGCGCACATGTGTGGGGACACAGCCGCTCCCAGCTCTTCCCAGCCGGAGGGGACCCAGGTTAGCGCCCCCTTGGGAGGCAGCAGAGCCCGCTCCCCGGAGAGCTAATTAGTGGCGACGGAGCATGGAGACCCGACCTCCCACCGCAAGCCGTGGGCAGGAAGCTCGGGGCCGAGGCGAGCCGGCCAGAAGGCAGGCTTTCCCGGACCTTGTCATGTGGCCCGTGTCGTCACACACGCGGTCTTCACGCAGTAGCGATGGCGCTGAGGGCGCGGGAGCTCCGTGGGCCTTCCCCGGGCTCTGGGGGTGTGTGGCCTCCGCAG
>NW_011889070.1:266877-271595 GCF_000151845.1 Pteropus vampyrus | reverse complement strand
AGCGCTGACCCTGGCCCCAGGATGGCTGCCGAAGTTTGCAAGGCCTCCCTCCCGGGAAAGTGACAAAGGCACTGAGCATCGTCCCAGCCAGAGGGAGAAGGGGGAAGGCGCAGGGGACAGAGGGGTGACATGGCCAAGACAGGGGTCCAATCTCTGGGCCACAGCAGCATTCTCCTCACAGACGGGGGGCTCCCTCCCTGAGCCCCAGCATCCACACAGCGGGCCGGAGGCGGGGAGGCCACCTCTGTGCCTAGCCCCACTTCCTTGTCATCCTGGAGCAGTCGCCAAAGGTCACCCAGCGAGTCAAGGTCACACAGTCAGTAAAGGGACAGGGCCTTGAACCCAGGGCCTGCTCTTGCTCCCCAGAGCCGAATGGCCGGGTCGGTCTGTCAGCAAACGGGCAGGGAGCCCGAGGTCTGTGCCAGGCTCGGCGTCAGCATGAGCCCAGCAAGCACCGCTGTTACCCCAGACGCCCCGTCCACGTGAGGCCTCAGCGGCCACGCCGGACACAGGTGTCCCCACACAGAGACGCGTGCGTGGGTGCGGTGGGTGGGGCCTCACACTCCGTGGGGTGCTGTGTGCTCTGGAGGAGGAGCAGCGGCAAGGGAGGGGGTCAGGACACTGGCGGCCCTGGGCGGGGGCCACGTGTCTGCACCTCAGCGTCCCGGCTCCGTGAACTTGCAGCCCTGACCTCTGGGCACTGTGAGGGTAGGACTAGGCGCATGCGTGCAAGGTGGCCGCACATCCGTCACCTGAATGGGCCTCAGTGCCCTCCCAGACGCTGGTGTCCCCTCCAGGGCCTGGGAAGGGACGCGAATGCCCCGCCCGCCACAGCTCCGGGGCCTTCCCTTCATGCTCTACCCCACGAGTTGTAGGCAGGCATGGTCGGCATTGCCCAAGGGGTCTCCCAGGGGCCTGAGAGCTGGGGCTTCGAGGGGCTGTGAGTTTGAGGAGCAAGCGCAGGCTGGCGGATGGCCAGGCGATGCTGCTTAAAGAAAAGAGACGGTTTGAGAGGAAGCTGGGTCCCCAGACCTCTTTACCCCGCAGACCCCACAGAGCCAGTATCCCAGGAACAGCTTCTGGAAGCCAAACGTGTCCCTTTCTCCCCTCCCCCACGGAGCACAGAGCTTCAGCGCCGGAGGTTTGCTGTGGCTCCACGGGGCAGAGCCACCAAGTCAGCTAAAGGGCAGTGAGCTCTCCCACGGGGCGGCAGAGTCCAGTCCCCACCCCACGCCCCGCTGCTGGTCATTTCCACCCGGGTTCAGCAGATGTGTAAGAGCTCGGGGCCCCCGCCTCCATCTTGCCCTGGTCCAGTCCCTCACACACTCCCTGCCAGCGTCAATCCCCAAAATATAGGTGTGAGCCCACCGGCCCCTGGTACAGAGCCCTCCTGGGCTCCGCGTTGCCCCAGAACGAAGTTTGACTCATTCACAGGCTTCTCCCCGCAGTGCTCCCTTTCCCAACTCAGCTCCCAAAACCGAGGTCACACCTCCGCCTCCTGGACCTTCCTCCGGGACCCTCGGGATGTCTGGCTTCACCGCGAGGCACCTCCCAGTCTGCCCACTCCCCTCGTCAAAACGGCCCGTGCCCGTCTCCTCCCCTCCCTGCTCTGTGTCCAAGCTGAAGAGCTGATTCACACGAGAGTGGAAATCGCTGGAAAGTAGGTTGCTGGGTGGGCGAACTTTTCCTGGAAACACGTTGCTGTTTACACGGGGCTCCCAGACGTCACCGTCACCGTGCGGCCGAGGGCGGAACTCCAGGACAGGGAAGGAAGTGCCACCCGACTCGCTGTGCGACCTCGAAGCCCCCGTCCCCTCCTTCTCAGGCCCACAGTGGGACATGACTTGACCGGCCCCTCAGGAAACTGGCGGCAGGGCTGGGTCAGACCCCCCTCTCTTCCCAGACCCGGCCGAGAGAGGGAGGCTGAGAGTCCTCTGACCCCCGAAGCATCCGCAGGTCGTGGGACTCCAGGAATCGGACAGGGGTCCCACAGGGGGAGCCCAGGGGGAGTGGACCCGCAGCCCTATCACCAGGCAGGCGGGAAGGCCACACACGGCCACATACCACGCTAATTGGCGTCTGGCACGCATACTCCCGAACAGCAGGCCTGGCTTTCCTGCCCTGCTCTGCGTCTGACGCCACCCCCAAAACCCAGACAGATGCAGCCCCTTCCCGCCCGGGCCGCCCCAGGAAACCTCTGACCCAGCGCCTCTCCCAGGCCGGAGGCACCAGTGTGGCGGGGGCTGCAGGCCTGGGAGGCCCGCTCCCTGACCACGGAGCCCGAGGGTCACGGGGAGCCCCGCCGAGCCGGACGCAGGCTCCAGAGGCCCCCAAGAGCAGAGTCGGCTATATAAACTGTGACAGGAAACGCGTCTGTGCTAATCCAGACACCAGGACGGGCAGCCAAGCTCCCGGCAGAGCACGGCCGAGCACGGCCAGCGGGAGTTGCCCGGCGGGTCTGCGGCGAGGGCTTTAGACTCCACGGGCAGCTCTCCAGACGCTGCCGGCGGCCGGGCCTCCCTGCCTCCCAGTGGCCCGAGCGTCTGAGGGTTGAGGATGTGGCTGCAGCACAGGAAGGAAAGGCCAGGCGCCCTGGGCTCCCAGGCCCGAGGGCCAGGAACAGGGCCTCGGACTAGATGGCCGTCACTGCCGAGCCCCCGGGACACAGGGAAGACAAAGGACCTGGCAGCAGCTCCCATGGCCCGTGCCCCCCGTGGGGCTCCCACACCTTTGCTCATCCCTGCCAGCCCTGGAGGAGCAGACACGCTGTCGCCAGACCGGCCCTCAAACCTGCCCCAACAGAGCAGCTCCGGCCACTGGCAGTGCCCTGAAGCTCAGCGGGACTCCCCAAGGCCACGCTCCCGGCCCGGCCTGGGCACGCTGGCCTCGCCCTCCCTGTCACACGCAGACTGATGGGCCGTCAGGCCACTGCCGACACGTGCCCACTATCTCCTCCCTGTGCCCGGTGTGGGTGAGGCCACGTCATCTTCCGGACCTCGCCATGAGGCAGACGCTGTCACCCCGCGCTGCAGGGGAGAAGCAGCGGCCCGAGGAGGTGAAGGGTCACGGCCAGGGCCACAGCCCGGAGCCCCGAGTTTCGCTCCTCTCTCCGTCCGTCCGTCCGCCTCAGTCCAGGCTTCGCCCCGGGCTCCGCCCCTCTGTCCAGCAGGGCGGCACCTCCGGCCTTAGACCTCCTCTGACCCGCCCAACCCAGGGTCACTCAGCCCCACGGGCAGCGGACCAGCAGAGCAAACAGCCCCGGGGCCGGCCGCGGGCCCCCCTGCCTCCCTGCCCCCGTCTGCAGCTACACGCCTCCGAGGGCCTGGGCAGCGATGGCTCTTCGCCCACAGTCCTCTGGCTGGGTTACCAGGCCCCAGAAGAGGGCACCTTCCCCCGTCCCACATCCACCTCCCTGGTGACATGTACCCCGTCCAGGGGCTCAGCCTCCCAGACCAAAGCCGGGGCACAGAGCCACCCCGCCTGGTGCGAGTTTACTACCTCGAGAGCGAGCCAGCGGGACATGTGCGGGACACGCGCCCAGCACAAGCCTCCTGATCAGAGGGCTCCCTCCCCCCTGCTCTTGAGACAACCAGCCCGGCCTTCACCACGCTCACCCCCGCAGGGCTGCCTGGCCCGCAGCCCACACCCCGCTCGGGGGGCTCCAGGCCCCCATGCTCAGGCCGAGGCATTGCCCGTGGGGCTCCCCACAGAATCCTCGGCGAGCACTTCCGTGACTTGTCCATCTCTATGCCCCACCTCCTAGCTCAATCCAGCTCACGGCCATGGAACCCCAGACAGGAAGCAGAACCTTCTGGAAGGCTTGGAGGTGACCTGCCCTAGCTGAGAGCCCTGCCGTCCAGCTGCAGCCATGCTCAAGGACACGTCCAAGACCACCGGCCGGCCGGTCCACAGCGGGACCCGTGTAGTCGGCCCCAAGCAGCACGGCTAGTTAAAAGTTTTATTGATTGAACACAATTGAGAGCCAGTGGTAAAGTTCTCCTGATGCGACCCACTTTTTCGTAATGGGTAATCTCAGACACTCGAGTTTGTGTGTTAAAGGAGCTTTAGGACAATTTAATAGCTCATAAAATTTTATGGTCCCAGTTGAAATCAGAGTGATAACTCCGGCCCGCACAGCTATAGTTTGCTAAATGTCTCTCATCTATTTTTTTCCTCCGTTTATTG
Organism: Pteropus vampyrus; assembly: GCF_000151845.1. Taxonomy (NCBI): domain Eukaryota; kingdom Metazoa; phylum Chordata; class Mammalia; order Chiroptera; family Pteropodidae; genus Pteropus; species Pteropus vampyrus. Next base: position 267,410 of record NW_011889070.1, on the reverse strand, counting down.
GAAAGTTAACATCTGCTCGGCTACGGGGGAAGGGAAAGGAAAATAACGATCTCTTTTTCCCGAAGAGGTAAGAGATTCGGTGTCTCCCGGCAGCGCCCTCTCTAACAAACGCACGCTCTTCCTTAAGTCAGAGGGAGGCTCAGTCCCCTGGCTGCCCTCACAGCCCGTGCCGGGCGCCCGCTGAGACGTTCGAGCCCATCCGGGCCACGGCCGCGTCCTGGGATCAGCCCGAAACTCGTACAGCCCATTAAGAGTCACAGCCTGGTGATTTATAAAGCACCCACTGTGTGCATGGTCCGGGGGGACCCACAAAGAACGGGGACACAAGGTCACAGCCTGAAAGGAGCTCACCTTCGGAAAACTGAAAGCGGGGCTGAGCCCTGCACCCGGGCGACGCGCCGGAGGGCTCCAGACGGGCAGCCCCTCCGAGGGCTCCCGGGAGGGGGCGGAGGTCGTCTGGGGCCCCAGGGATGGACAGGTTCAGAAGCTGGGTCCAAGGGACCGAATCCTGGCTGCACCTGTCGCATGGCACC
>NW_011889070.1:260247-265967 GCF_000151845.1 Pteropus vampyrus | reverse complement strand
CCAAAGGCAGCCAAGCCCACGTGTAAGGATCCGGGCCAGGCCAGCAGTCATGGAGGAGGCCCCTGGCCACACGGGCCACCAGAGAGGTGTGTCCCGGGTTTTCCCACTGACCCAGCCCTCCCTGGCCAGCCCCCTTGGGCTCTTGGCCATGACGGGAAGGGATAAAACACAGAAGCCACGGGACCCCCGTGGCTTCCCGCCATGTGCAAGCACCCACACCTGGGGAAGCGTCACCGCCACACAGCCCTCAGGCCAGAGAGCCAAGCGGGCGTTCGTGGGCTAGGTGTGGCGGGACGAACCCTCAGGGCCAGGGGGGTGCCAGGGCTCAGGGAGGCCGTGTTGCCATGGGGGCCCCCGCTTGGCTTCTGGCCAGCCTGGGGGAGCCGCCCCGCATTTGGAATCTCACTTTGGGACGATCTGTGTGTACTTCCTGCCGCGGCCTTTGCAGGGCCTGACACGTTCCCGCTGGATCGCGGAGCAGAGAGCCCGGGGGAGGCTGAACGATGACCGAATATGGAGCTGGGAGACGTCTGTGACCGAGACCCCGGAGCTGGAATCCCAGCCCTGCTGCCGGCCGCGTGGTGACCTGGACCAGTCACTTCATCTTTCTGGTCCACAAAGTGGAGAGAATGACACGGGGATCCGCAGGCTGCTCTCCCTCCCCGTGGCTCTGCCGCCCACGAGTCTTCAGAATGGAGGTTGGGGGCGCTGAGTCCGCTGACTTGGCTCCCGGGCCCTCGGAGGGGCCCGACGTGCTAACACGAGTGCAGCGAGGGCCCGGAACACTCCGCCTGCAGATCGAGGGCATGGGGGACGGAGAACGGGGAGGACAGCGGATAACAGAGAGGAAGCGATCCTCAACCAGCCATCTCACGCTTCTTTTTCGCATTTATGTTTTCTAAGAGATCCCCAACATAAAGCCGTTCTCTTATTTTATTACTCATAATGTGTACGTTATAGTTATAACATACCATAGCTGTAATCATAACGCCACTTATCGAATACCTACTATGCACTGCGAAACTCTCAAAGTGGCTCTTAAGCTCTGGCTACACAACTGGGAAAGCCTTGGCTGTGACCATGCCCCTAACCACAGGCCACGCCCCCAACCACGGGCCACATCCCCAACCACGGGCCACATCTCCAACCACAGGCCACACCCCCAACCACGGGCCACGCCCCTAACCACAGGCCATGCCCCCAGCCACAGGCCACGCCCCAGCCACGGTCCACGCCCCCAACTGCGGTGGGGGGTGGGGGGGGGACTGGCTGAGTCTCAGTCTTCGCCCTGGTCCGCCAGGTGGGAAGCCGCCCTCCCTCCCCTGCTCCCCCGCCTGTTAAAAGCCTTCTCCAGGTTCCCAGGCCTTCACCCCCAGCCCTTCCACATCGTGCTTAGGCATCGTGCTTCTCGTCGTCACCAAGCCTGGTAACCACTGATGCAAGACGAAAAACGAGCCACTGCCCAGCAAATGGAGCGACTGGGTGTGAAATGCAACGACCCGGCGAGGACAGGGGCGGTGGGTCCAGCAGACAGATTAAGTGGACATCGCCACCTGGAGCCGCACTCTCCGGCACTTGGTGACATCGAAAGGGCACAGCACGGTCTCGCCGTGAAGGCTGGAGAGGGGCACGGCCGGCAGGGTTGGGACCCAGGTTCCGGCACAACCTGCACTTGCCTGAGAGGCCCGGGGGCGAGTTCGCTCATCCACCCCTCAGCTCCCCGCCTGGAAGATGCGGTGCCCCGGCTCCCCGGGACACTCTGAGAACATACTCTCCTGGAAAGTTCTGGCACAAGGCAAGGACACCGCCCCCCTGCCCCCCAGCAGGCCAGGGCCCCCAAGTGTGAGTGGGCATAATCCTGCTAATCTCGAATGACAGTTTCCGAGAGAGAATGACAAAGGCAGTGAGGGCTCTGTGGGAGGAAAGTATATAAACTATAACAAGTGTCTGTGCCTCACACACGGCTCGCTCTCTCCCAGGACAGGGAGTGACAGCGGAGGTGTTGCCCTCGCTGAGACAACTCGCCGCCACCGACGCAGAGGTCGGCTGCCAGGCGAGGTCCCAGCTGGTTCGGTCCTGGCTGAGCATTAGTGACCTGCAGACGGTTTTAAACACTGACGCCCAGGCCCACCCCCAGAGACTCGGTTTTTACTGGTCTGGGTATGGCCGGCCCGACCATCCAGATCACCTGCCACCTACGCCCTGCAGGGACCCAGAAGGTCGGTGGGCCTCCGCCTCCCTGCCCTCTGGCACAACCCAGTCCCCAGCCCGGTTCCCGGCTGGCCGGGCGGGCGGAATGACTGGGCCCCTAGATCGACTAGGATGGTCACGAGGCCAAGATCCTGCACGTTCCAGTATGTTCCAGTTGGTCACGGAGCCCAACCTGCTGTCACCCTGAGCCTCCCACCTTCTATTCGAGGCCACTAGGTTCTCGATCTACCAGACATGGGCCAGACAGTGCATCAAAGCAAGGCCCTCGCCTTGACCAGTGAAGGGACTCTCTGTACGGCCACCGAGCGGATGCGTCCCTCTGCCAAGGAGAGAGCCCTTTAGGGCTGAGTGTCCCCGCGGCTGTCTGCCCAGGCCCGTCGGGGCCTGGGACAAAAGGAGGTCAGCGATCCCGACCCTCTGTCTGTGAAAACTGGGTGTTTTGGACTTTTTGCATTAACTTCGATCGTTAAGAATATTGCGTTATGTTTCCCGACGACAGAGCTCCCTGGAGTCTGGGACGAGTGCCTCACGCTCCTCCCCTCAGCCCCTCTGAGCTCTGTCACGGGGGTGGCACCCGCCCACTGTCTGGGCCTCTGGACTCCTGGTCACTCTGGTGATCTGCCAGTTCCCCCGACTGGCAGATCAAGTTGTCCATCTTCTGTTCCCCAGAACATTTGTTGTCACTGGAGTTACGTCATAATGGTTAAAACTTAGGTGGCTCTACCTCTGAGGGGGCATTTTGGAAATTCAAGGGTCATCACGACGACAATGGCAGGGGTGGCAGCCTCAGTAAGCAGGGCCCCTGCATCGTGCGGAGCAGGCCCACCAGCGACGCTGCCCCGAGTCTCACCCAGCTTCTCGCCCAGCCTCCCACCAGACGCTCTGGTCGAGGAGGACAGTTTATCGTCACCCAAGCCAGATGCTTAGAGACCCGAGTGTCTCCTGCGCATGCGGGATTTTCCAGGGGAGCGTCTGGCCGTGGGGCGAAGGCACTGTGCCTTGTTCTGGTTGGAACTTTACCACCTGGAAAAGTCACGTCACAGACAGACACACCCTGCGGGTGCCGGAGGCCTACACCTCACCCGAGCCGTCTTTGTCCCCGCTGTGGCCGGCAGGGAGAGTCCACGAGCCAGGGCGGGACTTCCCGCGGCTCCTGCGGGAGACGGCCCGGCGCTCGCACGCTGGATGAGTGCACGTTGTTTTATTACCAATGATTTCCCGTTAATTCCTTCGGGGCGTTGTAGTCAGGATATCCTATCGATTCCTTTTTCAAAATTAAGTGCGAGATGGGTCATACGCCCTGCGATTTGCATTTCGGGCAGCAAAGGGACTGCCACAGGCCAGCGGGCGGCCCACCGCTGGCCAGGTCGCCGGGCACACAGTACAGAATGTGCTGACACCCATCTCGGATGCTGACGCACCTGGTCTGGGAGGGGCCTGGGTGGGCGGTGGGGACGGGGTGCCGAGTGTCCTGCGTCCCAGCCTAGCCTGGGCCTCGGTTTCCACATCCGTGAAGTGAGCACAACCCAGATGCGGCCGTGGCCGGGCACTTGGACTCGGGGAAGCCGCGGCTCTGCTCTCGTCCGCCTCTCGTTCCTGGCAGCACGAGAGCGTGGCTGGCTGTCGCCACCGCCCCCCCTTCCACAGCCTGGGCCTCCGCACGGGGCCAGCGCACAGTAGGTGCTCACCAAATGAGCTGTCCTGGGGGCCGTGGGAGTTCAGACTCCCGTTCCTCACGAGGGGCTGGTGGGGCGCCCCGCCCCCTTTGGGTGGCCAGTCTGACGTGGCCAGCGGGATAACACGACACTGAAGACGCAGGACCAGTGTCCACAGCTGTGAGGGTCACAGTGAGGGCCCAGGACTCTGGGGTGGGGAGGGAGGCAGTGGGGACACCCACTCACAGCGGCTGTGCACGGTGACGGGCAGAGACCAGGCGCCCAGGCCCTGCCGAGGTCGGAGCTGGGGCGGCGGGCCCCTCCGCCAGCCTCTCTGTCCTGAAGGTCGCTGCTCCAGAGGAGCAAGTGGGGCCCTGTCCGCCCGGTATCGCCCCAGCATCCGAACTGCGATGGGACAGAAAGCCCAGAGCCAGCAGCGGCTCCGTCCCCCAGCCCCGCCCCCCCATGGCAGAAACTTCTGGGTCTGTGTGTTCCCACGTTTCGGGGGACTCCCCCTTGTTGCTTACACAGGAGAGAGGCACGTCCTCAGCAGAGCCCTTCTGCCCCCCAGCACCCCATTCCCAGACCAGGGACAACCAGGAGCTAGGCCGGGGCGGGGTCTCCGAGGGCCTGTCCTTGCCCCATGGCAGCCAGGCCCGAGAGGGGGGACCCCACCCCAACAGCCAATCCTGGCTTCAGAATGAGCAGTGGCTCCAGGCCCAAGAGGGACAAAGGGGCAGGCGGCACGAGGCCCTTCTCGGGTTGTCACACGGACTGGGCTGTGTGTCTGGCCTGGACCCGTGTCTGGTGCAAACATAAAGAACCCTTTCGGGTTCAATGAGGGAACGGTTTACATACAGGAAAACCCACCGTTTTTCATGGACAGTTCTGGGGGTCCTGACACATGCGTGCAGTCACAGAACCACTGCCATCATGAGGAGGGAGCGCACTCCGTCACCCGCCCAGCTCCCCTGTGCCCCTCTGCAGTCGGCCCCGTTGCCCAGCTCAGCCACCAGCAGTGGCCCTTTCCATGCCTGTGGCTCGGCCACGTCGGAGGGACCAGGCAGCGTGTGGTCTTTGGAGCCAGCGTGGCACTTTGGGGCTCGCCGAGGCACTGGGCCTTTGTGGGTGCTGGCCTCGGGCTGTTTATCTGTCCCCAGCTAAAGGGCGCTGGGCCGTTCCAAGTGTTTGTTTAGCCAAGTTCTGAGAAATGGTTTCTCAGCCCAGAACTGGCTTCGCAGCCTCCAGCTCCCGAGTGGAGCCCCGTCCGAGCTCTGTACGGGGGTACCTGGGCAACTGTGAGAGTCGGGGGACCCAGAGCCACTGGACTCCGCCCCCGAACACACACCCCTGCACGGGGCGGCGGGGTGGGCTTGCTGCGGGCTGCGGCCGACCCCCTGGCCTCGTGTAAACGGAGCGACGGGACCTGGGTTCTGGAGGGTCCCTGAGGGCGGGCGGCCACCGCTCTGCACCTCCTTACACACTTCCCCCCACCTCCCCGTGCAGGGGGGCGGCACACGCGGCTGCACCCACGCGGCCAAGCCCTTCCAGCTAGAAGAGAAGGGACAGCGTCCCCCACGGCGACGAGCTGAGCGGCACGCGGCTCAGGCGGGGGAGGCACTCTGGAAAATGGTCTGCAGCCACTTCTCAGCCCCGCAGGCCAGGCCGAGCGTCCCTTTGTTCCTGAGGGAGGGACAGCGGGCCAGAGGGCCGCCTCCTGGCCTCCTCGCCACCCGCCGCCGGGGAGGAGATCACTCAGGCCCTGATACGGTCGCCACAGGACAGGCGGAAATTGGAGTGTCCCCGGTGCTTGATTGTGCCAGCGCCAGCCCGGCCGCGGGGACATTAGAGGCC
>NW_011889070.1:255180-259057 GCF_000151845.1 Pteropus vampyrus | reverse complement strand
AAGGCACAGTGACCCTAGGCTGACCCTGGCGCAGCCTAGAGAGTAGGGGATCCCCGCAGGGCTCCCCACACACATCACTGGCCGGCTCCACCTCAAGGGAGGTGAGGGAAAGGGTGGGCTGTAAGGGGACCGGCCACCGCTCTCTCTGGCTGCCCTGGGCTGGGGCTCCTCCCCCCACCGAGTCCTGACGAAGGCGTGGGGCCGAGGATCAGCAGGCCGGCTACCTGCAGGGAAGTGCCTGAAACCTTGACCTTGGCCTGCTTGGCTGCTGCCTCTGTGTTCCTCACTCCCCTCCCCCACCACCCAGCCTCCCCTGGGAGTCAGGAGGGAGGGTGCTCGTGTCGGCCACCTGCTCCAAGCACAGTTCAGAAGGGCCCTCCACTCGTGCTCACGAGCCCCTGTAACTCTGGGTCGAACCCCGCTCTCTGAGGGGCTACGCCGAGCGCTTCCTCAGGGACAGGGGGAGAGAAACAAACCACTTCCCCAGGGGCCAGCTGAGGCCCCGCCGGCGCACCCTCTCACCCTCTCACCCTCTCACCCTCTCGGGGCCCCGGGGGGGGGGGTCTCTTCTTCTCCCGTTTTCAAACCAGAGCACAGAGGCACAGAGCGATCGTAGGGACCCTCCCAAGGTCACGCGGCTCCCCGTGACGAGTCCGTGACGAGTCCCAGGACCCAGGCCCTCACACTGACCTTTGGCCTTTGACTACCTTGTCTTCCTTAAAAGGTCATGGGATGCTGGTCTCATTTTCCCGATGGGAATACTGAGGCAGGAAGGATTTGACCGGCACCCTGCCAACTCCAGGGGCCCTCCCTGGCTTCCCACTGCACCCATCCCCAGCTCCCCAGCCCTTCAGGGCCCCTCACCCGACACCACACGTGCTCCCACTTCTGCAGGAAGCCTTGGGTGGTCCGACCCCCACCCCTGAGACGGTGCACCCCTGGCACCACGGCCTCGTAGCCCCTTCTTCCTTGCTCCAGGCACATTGCACGGCAAACTGCACGCAGTAGGTGTTCAAAACTGCCGACCTGCTAGATAACTTCTGGAGCCACAGAGAGACAGCGCCCTGCAGTAGAGCCGGAGCCCAGGTGCCCACGCGATCCACGGGGCCCCAGGAGGGCGGGAAGGCCGGGGTTGGGGGGAGAGGGGCTGACGTGAGCCCCTCCTTCACTCAGCGCTCAGTGGCCTGGCTGAGCCGCCGTGCCGTCCACGTCTCCCCGGCAGATTTAAGAGCCTCGTGGCACCTGTGAGTCCTCTGGCCTCCCTGCTCCCAGATTAGGAAAATGAGCCTCTACCAGGTGAAATTACCGGGCAAAGTCAGCGGCCTGCCAGAGGCAGGCCCGGAGTCGGAACCTGGCCCGCGACACCGCCACGTGCTAGCTCCATGACCCATGGCTCGGTAGCTGTCCACACCATCAGAGGACAGGAGGCCCCACTGCAGACTGCTCCTGCTGCAGACGCGGCCAGTGCCTGCCCCGGGGCAAGTCCAAGGCCAGCCTACAAGGACACCAGCCACCCCGGCCCCAGGCGTGGGGCTCAGAGCCCGTGGGGCTCCTGATCGCTGCCCACGCAGAGTGCGGACGCGGTTGGTAAAGCGGGTGCTGGACGCTGCCGCCTGCACTCGGCAGGTTAACGTGGGATCCGCCAGGCTGTGTGTGTGGTCCAGAGTGAATCCGCCTTGACGACTCCTGCGCGTGCCAGGAGCAGCTAAGAGTCATGTCATTAACTCTGCCAGGGGGACATAGTGCCACCTGGCCAACCTGGCCATCCCGGGATTGGGGAGCAGGGGGAGCTGGGGGGATACTGCTGCTGCTTAGAATGGCAGCGACGTCAACTGTCCTTGACCAGCCAGCTTGCCCTCCCCCACCACCCGCCAGGCGGACGCGCAGCCTGAAGCCGGCAAGGCCGGGAGGGCCGGGCCGGGCCGGGCCGGGCCTCTCACGGTGCGGAGGAGGGATGTCCCCTTGCACACCTCCAGGGTCACCTCCGATGCCCTCTCTCTGGGGGCCTCTCTCCTCCAGTGACCCCCCGAGTCAGACCCCGGAGCCCGGACTCTGCTGACGGCCAGCTCCTGCCTGGCCTCACCTCTCCGAGCCTCAGCTTCCTCATCTGTAAAATGGGTTTGTGGTTTGTGTTTCTAGGAGGCAAAAGGCGGGAAACAGACCCTGTCCCTGGAAACGCCCGATGACAAAGCTATGGTCCTCAGGGTCATTGCCAAGGCCCTGTCCTCCACCTGGCCCTCCTCCAGCCAGCACGGCCCCCACGCCCCTGGAGAAGATCAGTGCTCACCTCCAAGACCCCTCCTCCACCACACCAGTCTCCGTCCTCCCCAGCCCTCGAGGCCCCCAAGAACTAGCTTCCGCTGGCTGCTGCTGGCCCACAGGGACCCCGCGCACCTCGCCCCGTCTGGCCCAGGCAGCTCCCAATGACAGAGGCCCCCGCGGAGCTGTGGCCTAGTTGGCCGTGCGTTTGCCCACATGGCTCGGTTCGTTTGTGGTGGAAAGGACGATGGGCCAGTGCCCGGGGAGGGACCAGATATCTCCCATGGGCAGGACAAACTTGGCCCTGACGTGGCAAAGACAGAGCCCGTGGAGGTCCCCAGAGGGCCTGCCGTGCCAGAAGCCACGCGGTGTGGGCCAGAGGTCCCGGGCCCGGGGACACCCAGGCTCGCAGATGCGGGAGCAGGGGCTCAGAGGACCTCTGCCCTGCTCACATGCCCGCTCGTCTTTGCTTAACAACCACCCACACGAGTTTCCAGGCGACGGCTGGCCCGAACTGTCCAGGCCGCATCTCAGGAAGGCGAGGGAGGCGTGGCCTCAGCGCCAGCCTCACTTTCCCCCCGAGAGCGTTCGGGCCGTGAGCGGCCATGCAGCATGCTTGCAGGTGCCGGGGGGTGAAACCAGGGGGCCATCGTGGCCCAGCGCCCGAATCCACCGGGGACACTCGATCCGGCTGCCAGAGGCCCACGACTGCGGCACACGCCGTGGGAAGCCACGGGGGCAGCAACGGGCCACTGTCACGGCCACTGTCACGGCAGCCCGGGACCCCAAGTCCCGAGACCCCTCGGAGGCTGAGTCGGCACTGGGGCCTCACGAGACCCAGTCCCCAGACCCAGCTCGGGCGGTGACACACGAGAACAGGGAGTGTGGGGGGCCGCTCTCCGCTCCGAGTGCGCGTTGCTGCCACACAGGGCGTTCGGACACGCCCCCGGTTTATGCCATCGCAGCCACAGCGGGTGTAGCTGGACTTCATTGTTCGTTTGAGTGCCGTCACTCGAGACAGCGAGGAGCACCTCCGAGCTCGACCCCAAACGGGGTTCAGCAGTGCATTCTGGACCCACCTGGTGTCTCGCCTGTCACCACGACACCAGCTCCTAGGTTCGTGTCGACTCAGGGACCGCGTGCGGAGCCCAGACGTGAGCCCTCCGCGCGGATGGACTCTCCGTCCTGGGGGGCAGCTCGCGAGTGAAGCCGAACGCGCCCAAGGAACAGCCACAGCGAGGCGGGCTCTCCCCACCGCTGGCGACCGACGGGCGCCCGCGGACAGCCACCGTTGTGTCCTTGGGGATGCCATCGTCCTGTGAACGAGGCTGGCTCCGCCCCGCCCATGCGGGTCTGGGGGCTTCCTGACCCTCTCGGCCCGCACCAAGGTAGGTTTTCCAACTTCCTTCCGCAGGTGAGGACGCTGAGCCCCTAGAGGCCCGGCCACCTGTCCGGGCGCGGTCCGTGGGGATCAGTGTCTGGGCATGGTCCATGGGGGATCAGGGTGGGTCAGCGCCACCCCATGGCGACCCTCTGGGACTGGGGTTTCAGAAGGGTTCCCCGGCCGTGGGGCCGAGGGTGACGGAGGGGAGGGGACAGCTGGAGGTGACGAACAAGT
>NW_011889070.1:242374-254235 GCF_000151845.1 Pteropus vampyrus | reverse complement strand
TGGCTGAACGAACGGCCTGAATCTCGGGGCACTGGAGAAAGACACGGGGGCGGGGGGCCGTCCCTGCGCGGGTGCGTCTGGGGGAGCTGGGGGCTGAGCCCGGCCCTCCAGGTGGGGAAGGAGACCATGAAGGTGTCCCGGCTCCCAGTCCAGAGCCCGGGTGCATTTTGGTTCCTGTCCCCACCCCCGGTCACCCTTCTTGCCGAAGCCAGAGGGACCCGAATTTCAGGAAGGCCTTCAGGGTGAGGTCCAGATCGCCTAGTGGCCCAGGAGGCCCCCGCCAGTCCCCTGGGCTGAGGCAGGATGCCCTGTGGGGTTCACACGCCCCTGCCCCTAGAGACGTCGACTGTGCGTGCGGCCGGCCCGGCTTGGAGTCGGCCCTGAACGGCCGGCCGCGGAGCCACCGAACATCACCACTCAGGGAGCCTCCAGGGTCAGCCGGGCCGGCCGCACGCCCCTCAACCTGCCGCCTCTCCCTTCTGCTCCGCTCCAGCCTGGCTCCCCCTCGAAGGGGGGGCCGCTCCCGCTCCCGCCCTGGTCTTCCCCTCCCGGGCGGGTTCTGGGCTAGAGCAGGGAGCCGGGGCCCATCATGGCCAGGGGACTTTGCCACCTCCCCAAGCTCAGCCCGTCCACAGGCAGAAGGCCGCCTTGCTGACCACGCACTCAGACGTGCACCGGGACAGGCACCTTTCCATCTGGCCCCACGATCGTGACCTGGTGGAAATCAAACACCTGTCACCCCGAGCAAGCGTCTCACAGGTATTCCCAGATTCTCTTTTTTCACGGTCCCCAGAGGCCTGCCCGCCATTCAGACCCATCATCAGGGAGAAAAATAATGCCGTTTCTATAACGCACGCCCTCTCCACGGAGGCGCTATAAATATGCAGCGATGACATCTCGGGCAGCGTGGCTGTGTGAGTGATGTCATCTTGGGGGGTTGCCTAGCAACCCCGCAACGTTTGGGAGGCTCCGATTCTTGGGGTTGGGGGGAGTCACATTTCTACAGTTCAGTTAATCAGCTTCCCGGCAACTCTGCCGAGATGATCTCATTTTATTCATGATTATTTTATGTGAAATGCACTTTTAGCCCTAAGAGAACACAAAGATTTAATTCAAAGCCCGCGATTGCTTTATGTTTCCAGGGTGCCGTTAACGCGGCGTCCACGCGGATAACCATGGTAACGCACGGGTAATTAGTGCAGACGGCACGCCGCGTGAACGCCAGCCAGGCCGGCTCCCCGTCAGCGCAGACTACCGCCCGTTATTACCGGAGTAATTACCTGCAGTAACACGCAAATTGAACTAAATGGTCAATTGAAGTAAAGTGAATGGCTTTTTATTCTAGTCCCTAAATAATGTGTCTGCTTCGCTGAGTAGTTCAAGGTAAATAAAACTCTCAAACGGATGGCCTCTCCCTCCGCCCCGCCCTGGGGCTGCCGTCCAGGCAGGTATTTTGGGGCAGCCATCTGCTGCTCCACTGGCCTCCCCACCTCTGTCACGGGGCGCCCTGTGGCAGGGGGACTCCAGTCTCGGGCCTCCGCAGGGCTCTGGCCCTCAATAAAACACCCGAGGCCTCCCTCCACTGTCTTACTCAACCCCCCAGGGATGAGGGCACGGAACTTTCCAGACGGAGGATGGGGCGAAAAGGCAAAGCCTTCCTCCCAGGGGTGTTGCCTTGCCCCCTCTGGTAGGTGGGGCAGAAGCGCTGGCTTCCTGTGACAGGATGTGAGGGGGGAGGGGAGGTCAAAGGTCACTCCTGCCTTTACTAACAGAGCGTTTCTCAAATTCCATAAACTTAGAAGACCTCAAACAGGAAGTCACACTGGACGCCTCAAAGAGATCTCGGGCGACGCTCAAAGCCCTTCGCTTCCCTTCGCAGAGGCAGAGAGGGGTGGCCAGGCGGCGGGCGTGAGGCCGTGAAGCCAGAGGCCCAGCGGCGGGTGAAAGGGAACAAAATCTGTCTCATTCCAGTGCTGTCCTCCAACCCCCCAGCCGAGGCAGCACCGGTAACGGTGAGGGGCCTGAGGAGTCCGGGCACCAGGCATCCAGTCCTTTCGATGGACTCAGAGCGGCTCCTCCAGCAGGCCTGGCACCAAGGGCTAGACTCCAGGATGATGGCCACCACCTCTCTGGCCGACTGTCCAGGGCCGACGCGAAGTCCACAAGGACACCAAAGCCGCGAAGCCAGAGGACAGGTGCCAGGCAGAGGACAGGTGTAGAACGGGTCCAACCTGGCCCGCGGGCCTCTCTCAGGAGCACCGGACACTGGAGGGTGAGGGACCCCGGGGGGGAGGGCGGGGAGCGGGAGCAGGAAGACTCCGCGTCAGGGGAACCGACGGAGGCCACCGGCCCCATCGTTAACGTGACATGCCACACGCACAGAGACACATAAAGGCAGGAAGGCACGCGGAAGGAAGAAAGTGTGGCTTAAAGCCCATCGCCGCTTCTGCATCCACCTCGGGGGGAACCGCCGCGTCCGCATCCACCTCGGGGGGGCGGAGCTGCTGTTCTTCTTCCGAAAGCATCCTCAGAGGCGTTGGTTTTCAGGGGGAGCCCAGCGCGTCCTCTCTGGGCGGGACAGGTAGAGGGGGCAATCGCACCCCTGAACAGAGCGGGTTTCCCCCCAGAACAGCTCAAGGGCACACGCTTCTCCACCTCCCACTGTTCCGGTGCAAGGCAGTGACCAGGATGCAACACGCAGGGGGGACCCGAAGCATACACGGGGCTAAAAGCATGGTGAACACCTCTGGGGACGAGAAACAGCAGGGGGAGGGTGGAGGGCACAGGCCGGATAGAGGGGCGGTGGTGGGGTCTGGACTCTGGAGCTCCCTATGCAGAACGGGCACCCGCATCCGGGCAGGGCCAGGACTCACGCCTGTAAAAGGAGCCGAGAGAAAGGCAGGGCAGCCTGGCCTCGAAGTTGTCCTATGAAGGGGGACGGGGGCAGGGGAGGGCTGATGCCGCAGCTCCAAGTGACAGGCCCAGCCCAGCTGCCTTCCGCCTCCAGGACTGGATCTGCTACATCGCCAGCCTCACGGCACAGCAGGAATACCACCTCGAGACCTGATTCCGGACCAAGGGTCCGAGTAGACAAACACAAAACTAGTGCCAGTCAGAGAAGAGAGAGTATGGAAGCCACGTAAAACCAGAGGAAGCGAAATTTAAACCCCGCCCCTCACGATGAGCTAACTCCTACTGTAAAAACACAAGGAGAAATGGTAGAAATGAGAAATTGAGTGTGTCTAGCAGACTGACAACAACTCTAAAATAACAATGTTTAAGTTCTACGAAGATACAAACAAAAGCCTAACGTCCATTAAAAATAAACAAGATATCAATACACTTGAAAAACGTATGAAATGAGATGAAAAGGGAAAAATGTAAAGAGAAATAAACAGAAAAGTTTATCGAAACAAACTCAAGAAGAAATAGAAAACTAATAGAAAGAGAAATCCTGAGAAGTCCTCTAACCATTCATGAGTTTAATCGGCAAAATAAAACAAAACAAAACTTTTTGAATAAAGAAGCTTGGGTCTAGGTGACTTCGCCAGTGAGTTCTACTAAATGTTGTTTATTTTTTTATCCGTTAATATTTTTATTTATTTTCATTTCTTTTAAATAATTTTATCTTCCAATTACAGTTGACATACAATATTTACCAAATGTTTAAGGAAGAAATACAGTCATTCCAACCTTGCATGAACTCTCCCAGGAAATAAAGATGGTACACTCCTCGATTCATTTTGTGACAAAAACATAAATTTAAAATCAAACCCCAACAAAAAACATATGCGAAAGATAAGGCCAAGACTAGGGGGAGGTGAGCAAGGTGCCAAGAGCCCCACATTTAAGGATGCGGGTTCACGGTGCGACTGTGTACCTCACTGGCCTCACCCTAGCTCTTTCTTTGGAGAAAAAAAGACTCACTCATGCACACAGATGCAAAAATACAACGCGAAAAATTAGCAAATTGAATTCAGCAATAAGAAAAAGATAATGCGTAATTAAAGAATTGTATTTGTATCAGAAAGGCAGATGTGGTTATCATTAGAAAAGCAGTCAATACGATGTACTGCATCGATACATTAAAGAGAAAAATCAGATGAGCATCTCACTGCATATAGCAAAGACAGTTGAGAAAATTCAACACCCATTCATGATTAAAACGAACTCTTAGCAAGCCAGGAATAAAAGGGAACTTCTCTCACCTGTCAAAGGCTATAGAAAGTCTGCAGCAATCATTATGCTTAAAGGCAAAATATTCAAAGCTTCCCCTTTGAAATGAGAAGCAAGGGAAGGATTTCTTCCCTCGTCTCTTCTGTCTGATGTCGTATGAGCAGCGCTCACCGATGCGATATGATAAGAAAAAAAATACAGTAAAAAGACCGGACAGGAAGATGTTAATTCTCCCAAATAGACTGCTTTAAAGTCCGGTTTATTGAAGTAGAATTATTTATAGTAAAATGTATCCTTTTTTTAGAATTTAGTGCATAAATTCTGACAAACTTAAAATAGTCAGGTAACCGCCACCATACTCAAGATATGGAGCAAATAAACCACCTTCCGAAACCCACCGCCAGTGCCTGGCAACCATCGTCCTACTGCTTGTCCCTGTCATTTTGCCTTTTCTAGAACGTAATTTAAATGAAGTCGTATGGTACGCAGACTTTGAGCCCGACTTATTTCACTCTGCATAATTCATTGGAAACGCATCCATGTTCCTGCATCTATCGACAGCTCATTCACTGGCATTGCCGGGAAGTATTTCCTTATGTGGACATACCGTGATTTGAAGAATATTCGAGTTGCATCGAATTTGGAACCATCATAAATTGAGTTGCTATAAACATTCAAGCACAGATCTGGGTGCGATTTTCTTGGGAAAACGTCTAGGAGCGGAATTGCTGGGGCGTGTTGTTAAGTGTGCGTTTGACTTTATAAGAAACTGCCAGACCGTTTCCTGAGTGGCTGCCGCACTTTGTGTCCCCACCAGTAATGCACGAGTGCTCCAGCTGCTCTGGACCCCCGGCAACACCCGGTATGATCACTTCTTAAAAAGTCATCATCATAGGTCACAGGGGTACGTCGTTCAGCACTGACGTAATGACTGACCATACTGACCATACCGAGCATCTCTTTCGGGGTGTATTTGGCATGCACTATAGTCTCTTGATGACCTATCCAAATCTTCTGACCATGTTTAAATTTTTGTTTGCTTACTATTGAGTTCGGGGAGTGTTTTATATATTCTGGATACAAACTATCAGATTTATGTCTTGAAATGATCTTCTCCGAGCCTGCGGATTATCTTTCCATTTAAATTTTTTAAAATTTGATAAAATCTCATTTATCAGATATCTAATGGATTGTGCTTTTGTTGTCACATATAAGAAATCTTTGCCCGAGCCAAGGGCACAGATATATTTTTCCTATGTTTTATTTTAGGAGTTCTATAGCTTTAGATGTTATAGTTCTATATTCTATTTAGAGTTGATTCTTGTATATGGTGCGAAGTATGGGGTCAGTGTCTGTTTGGGGGGTTTTTTGTTGTTGTTGTTGTTTTGTTTTGTTTTGGGGGGTTTTTTTTTGGTGTATGAATGTCTAACTGTTCCAGAATCATTTGCTTAAAAGACTATCCCTTCTAAATTGAATTATTTTGCACCTTTGGTGAAAATCAATCAAACATATTCATTGGGGTCTATTCCTGGACTCCATAGTCTGTCTCGCTGATCTACACGTACAGCCTTTTGCCAATACCATTCTGTGTTGATTACCGTAGCTTTAAAATAAGTCTTAAAATTAAAGAGTGTGAATCTTTCAAGTTCATTCTTTTTCTCAAAGCTAATTTGGCTCCCCTAGGTCCTTCCACGTGGATTGCAGAATCGACATGTTGATTTCTACAAACATTCCTGCTGAGATTTTGATCGCGACTGCATTAAACCACAAATTCAGGGAGAAATGACACTCTGACCACGCGGAGTCCTCCCACGCATGAGTGTGGCACATCTCCCCGTTTATTTAGGTCTTTGATTTCTTTCATCGGGGTTTTGTAGTCTCAGCATACGGATCTTGTACGTGTTTTGTTAGATTTACACCTAGGTTTCTGGTTTTGGTGCTGTTGTAAATGGTTTTGTTTCTTTTCTAATTTCAACTTTCAGTGATTTGTTCCCGGTACATAAAATTATAATTAATTTCTTTGTATACGAACCTCGTATCCTGTGACTTCGCTCAACTCATTAGCTCTAGTAAATTTTTCATAGATCCTTCGAGATTTTCTGTCACAACAATGACACTGAACACGATCTTTCATTTCTTTTTCTTGCCTTATCCCACTGGCTATGCTGCCCGGCATAGCACTAAGTAGGAGTAATAAGACTGCACGCCCTTGCTTCGGTCCTGAACTCAGAGGCAAAGTATTTAGTATTCACCATCGATTACGATGTTAGCTGTCGGGTTCTCGTAGACACCCTCTGTGAAGCTGAGGAAGTTCCCTTCTCCTTCGGGTGAGCTGAAAGTGTGTTTGTTTTCATGACTAGATGTTGAATTTTATCAAATGCTTTTTTTTTTTAAACATCTATCGAAATGATCGTATGTTTTTTTTCTCCTTTAATCTGTTGATATGGTGAATTACGGCGATCGATTTTTGAACGTTGAACCAGACTTGCATTTTCTAGGACAATCCCAGTGCTCGTGATGTGTTTCCTTTTCGGGTATTGCTGGATTTGATTCGCGGGTGTTTTATTGAGAATTTTTGTGTCTACGTTCATGAGAGGTATTGGCCTGCAGGTTTTTTCACTTGTAATGCCTCTGTCAGATTTCGGTATCGGGGTAATACTGGCCTCATAAAAACCGCTGGCCGTTCTGCCCTCGTCTATTTTCTGGAAGAGATTGTGTGTGTGATCGGTGTTCTTTCTTTCTTAAGTGTTCGGGAAATTTGCCAGGAGACTCATCTAGATCTGGAGTTTGTTATTGTTGTTGGCAGGTTTTTAGCAACAAACGCTTTAATGTACGTGGGGCTGTCTGTTTTCTTCCCGAGTGAACTTTAGTAGCTTATGTCCTTCAGAGAATTCGTCTACTTCACCGACATTGTAAAATTTATGGGTATAAATTGTTTGTAATATCACTTATTATCTTTTTACTACCTATAGAACCTATAGCAACGTCCCCTTTTCCATTCCTGAGATTGGTCATTTGTGTCTTCTGTCTTTTTTTCTTGGTTAATCCGACTGGAGATTTGTCGATTATATACGATCCTTCCATAGAGGCAAGTTTGGTTCCACTGCTCATTTCTCCCTGTCGCTGTTCTGTGTTTTATTTCCTCGATTCCTGCTCGCATTGCTTCCTCCTTCCTGTTTGCTTTGAAGTTAATTTGCTTCTTTTCCTAGTTTCTCAAGGTGAAAGTTTACATCGCTGATTTTCTTCGATATAAGCATTTACCTACAAATTTTCCTTAAGATAAATTTTCCTTAAATAAACTTAAGCTAGAAACTTTTCCTTAAACAGGTTTTTAGCTGGATCGCACAAAGTCGCGTTCTGATTTTGTGTGTCAAATGTCGTGTTCTAATTTTCAAAATTTTGGGGCGTTTCTTTTGCTCGTTGCCACTCGCCAAGACTAGCCACGTGGCCCTGGGCGACTGGGGTAATCAGGGATTGATTGGGGACTCCACGTCCAGTATCCTGGCTGAGACCCCACAAAGCCCCAGGCCGGTCCCAAAAGAGCAGCTGCTCAAAGGAGAGAAAATGAGCTGGGATTCAGCAGGCCATGTCCTGCCCGGCTCAGCCCTTCTCAGGCCGTGGCGCCTGGCACAGCACTAGGGCCTCAGCTGTCCTGATGCTCTGGCACCAGTTGGCACCCCAAGGGCCCCTTAACCCGTGCTCCAAGACGAGAGACTTCTCACCTCTGTGGCTCTATGTCCCCTGCCTGAGTGAATAGGATGACCGTGGTCAGGAAGTCCTCACTCTTCACCAGGGACTGCGGGCCAGCGCTTCCTGACCCTATGTCCAAGCCTACAATATTCCCTTAGAAGTAGAGGGTCTGATGAGTGCTTGTCCACGTCCCCTATGGTCAGCGGGACAGCAGGGTCCTGGGTCAGAGCGGAAGCGACGGGACCGGGCTGTGGCCTGTTTCGTCACGGAGGTCTGCCGAGAGCTCAGGGCACACGGGTGCGGGAAGGAACGGCACGAAGAGCCAGGATCGGGACGAGCTCGGGGTCGCCCTTCCCACCGGCTGCCTAGTTCTCTGCTCCCAGTCTAGACCCGGGGAGGGTCTGTGCTCCTGAACCAAGGACATGGAGGGTCTGGAGGAGAAAGGCCAGGCCCTGGGCCAGCAACTTCACCCTGCAGCCTGCTGCGGCACGGACACTCAAGCAGGGGCCGGCTCTGTCCGGGCAGCCGAGCCCCCCACCCCCAGGCCAGGCCAAGGGCGGGGAGCCCTGCTCCCTGGTGTCCCCGCCAGATCTTTCGCACCATGCTCTGCCCCTGGGCCTCCTGTTACTCCCCACGCAAGGAAGGGAAGTGAGGTGGCGCGCACGAGCACGCGGGCCTGCCTCAGTCCCCGAGGTCGGCCCGGGGCGGACAGCTCAGCAGGACCACCACCCACCCCTTCACCCTGACCCGTCACCATGCTGGAGCCAAGTTCGCCTTTCCCATCGGCTGCAGGTGCCCCACCCAGGGCCTGGGCACCCTTGTCCGCACCGCGCAGCATCTTCCCCGTCCCCCGCTTCTTGCTGTGTCTGGAACAAGCCTCGGACTGTTCCCTATTTTCTCCGAGATGCAGAAATTGCCAGCGGCATCCACATTCTTGTACCAAATTAGCCATACCTAACTCAGGTGCCTGCCGCCCACCTGCCCGCCGCACGCCCGAGCCTGCAGCGCGCCTGACTCACTCGCCCGATGCCACCCGAAGTTTACAAGCTGTGGCGGCCCTTGGCCCTCACCCACCCCGTGATGACCGGGCCACGCTTGCTGGGCTGCAGGCCCAGCTCGGCTCAGCGGCTCTGTGACTCAGGCAGAGAGCTTCCCCTCTCGGGCCTCGCCTCCCCCTCCACGAGACAAGGATCTGTGCTCCCGGAGAGCCCAGGAGGTGACAGGGCGCAGGTGTGACCCAACAGCAGGGACCTAGTGGCCCAGAGTCCCTGTGCCTCTCCTCTGCCCAGCCCACCTCGAGGCGAGGCCCCTGCCAGGCCGGCCCACAGCTCCTTCTCCTGGAGCTCCTGCCGGGGACCAGACTGCACAGGGACCCCTGATGTCACTGAGCGAGTGGCAGAAAGCTTGCAGGTCAGGGCCAAGCCAGTGAGGGGCGGAAGTTTAAGAAAATGGGTTTGGGGGCGTTTGGGCAGAGACTTGCACTAGCTCAGGTCCCTGCTCAGCACTTGAATGAGTCTCGCCCGCTCTGAGCTTGGCTTTCGGCCCCTACGACGTGGGCACAGTAACCACGCACCGGTAGGTGTTAGAACAGCTCCCCGCCTGAGGCGTGCGGCCAGCGCCGGGCACACGCACGGGTTTGGGCACGTGGTGGATGACGGAACGGACGCATGAGCGCGTGGGCGCAGGTCGGCACCTGGGCTCTGGGGCACAGCCCGGGGAAGGTCCCCGAGACGCAGTGCAATGGGGCCGGCTCCTGAGCTCTGGGGCACAGCCCGGGGAAGGTCCCCGAGATGCAGCGAGACGTAGTGCGAGCCGTGCGAGGGGCACTGGGCTCAGAACCCAGACGCCCGCGCCTGAGCCCGCTCGGTCTCCTCCCGCCCACGACTCCCGCCCTGTCCAGCCTGTTCCCTCACCCTTGACCCCAGATAACAGGTCCGGGTGAGGACACTGGCGTGGGGGTAAAAAGCCAAGTTCTCAGCCAGCGGAGCTGGTCTGTGGCTTTATCTCCTATCTACCCGGCACGGCAGAGAGGACTCAGACAAACCCTTCTAAGATAACATTTTAAATGTTATACGTGAGAAGTATGTGAAATGTCAGGCAGCTGTTTACTTACAAATTGCACCCTTGACTCTAAGCTAAACCTCAATTTAAAAAATTAGTTTTAAATAAAAACACGAATACCAGCTCATTGAACAGAAAGCATCAGCACAGAAATAGATAAATGTTGCCCCCCACCCAATTCCCACTCCCCAGGGGTACCCAGTGTCAGAGCGAGAAGCCAGCCTAGAACTGGGGGTGCTCGGGGGGCTGGAGGTGGCAGACATGCACTTTGTCACCTGGCGTTTTTTGACCGGACACCGTTCCCTGTTGGGACATTAGGGACATCCAAGTGCTGGTCAGGAGGCACCGTCAGGGGCCTCCAGGACAGAGAGCCGAGCAGCGGCATGAGGCTCCCCGCCCAGAGGCACTTCCATCGCCGTGAATGTAGGCCTTGTACATGGCGGTCGAGAGACGCACGCTGCCCAGGCAGCCCCGAGGGACTGAGGGGACATGGCGTAGCCCCCACCAAAGGACCCCCAGGACCCTCAAGCAGAGCAGCCCCTGGGCCCGCGGCCCCCCTGGTTCCAGGAAGCCCCGCAGAAGCACATCAGCCGCAGGCTCTCCACGGGGACCCTCAAGAACCAGCTGACCTTGGACCAAAATGAGAAACGGGACAGCAGAAGGCGCACCAGGCCCCAGGGAAGGGGTAGCCGAAGGCCCAGACCCCCTCGACCCCTGGCTGTTCTCAGGGATCTAGCCAGGGTGCCCCAGGAGGAAGAAGAGGAGCCTCGGAGGGGGTTCTGGGGTGCGCTGGCCACAGCAGTGGACCAGGGAGGATCTCCGAAGGCGCAAGAGGCACTGGCCTCACTCCTGACTGCCCAGCACGGCCCGTCCGCCCTTCACGCCCGAGCATCCCTCCCATCCCCCCCTTCCCCTGCTTCCTCAGCGCGCCCAGTCCAGGCCACGTGACCCTCGGGTGGCTGCCCCTCGGCCTCCAGCCCCCAGCACAGCCGGGCTCAGCTCCAGCCCCCTCGTTGCTCACCTGTGAGTTCCTGTGCCTGTTTCCTTCTTCAGGAAATGCACACATGACCTTCAGGAGCCACCTCCTCCTGGAAGCCCGCCCGGATGCCCCAGCTGAGTTGGGAGGCGCCTCTGTGCTCGTAAGCGGTCAGCCCCTCGCTCAGTCCCGTCGTGTGCTCTCCCCTAACTCGGGCGTGGCAGACACGTGCACCCCTCGACACAGGTCAGGCAGCTCCATCTGTGCTAGGAAATTGCTGGCAAATGATGGGAAAGGCGTCGGGAGAGATGCGCCCCACAATGGTAAGCCCCCCACACTCCCTCTCACACTTTCTGACTCAGAACCAGAGAGCCCTGGTTTCTGGAAGGGCTTCCGAGCCCCGTGCTCCTACTGTGTGCCAGACCCACCGCCCCCCAGGGCCCCACAGCACCCAACACGCGCAGGGTCTGTGGGAGCCCCACCTCCCCACTGGGCACAGAAAAAGGCTTCCGGGAGGAGGGCAGGACCCCCGACCACAAGCTTGGGGGCCGGGGCCTCTCCTGGCCAACCAGTGCCCAGTGTGCAGCGAGCCCTCCACAAACGTTTGTCACATGGTTAGGCAGCCAGGTCCTGAGGGGACAGCAGAAGTCAGACTTGTGACAGGGGTCAAGCAGCCTTCACCGGGGCCCAGCGGTGAGGTGGGGTGGGGTGTCATCTTGTGGAGTAAGGAGGGGAGGGGAGGGGCTTGAGCTTGGCTCAAGGGCACTGGGGAGCCACGGGGGGCTCGAAGCCGAGGGCCACGGTCAGGCTGAGGGCCCAGGCAGCCGCTGTCCCTGTATGGCCCGGCCCCATCGTCCCCACCCCACCCCCAGTGCAGATTGGAAGGCAGGAACCCCGACTTTGCCTTGGGGTACGGGTCTCTTGCTATTTAGACAGCCAACGTCCAGTTGGACCAACA
>NW_011889070.1:239060-241024 GCF_000151845.1 Pteropus vampyrus | reverse complement strand
ACCCCTGGGTGCAGGCCACCCCAGCTGCTGCTACGAGACCAGGGTGCCCACCCCTCAGAGGCCACCCTTCCCCAGACTGCCAGGAACTAGGTAACCAGTTAGTAAGTCTCTCCTCACCATCCCGCGCCATCGCCCACCCCCATTCCCGGCTTCCTCCTTTCCCCTGGTCACCCGCCTGTCTCTGCCTCTCTCCCTCCCTCCCTCCCTCTGCCCCATCCGTCCCTCCCTCCCCCTCTCCCTCCCCCTCTCCCTCCCCCTCCCCCGTCTCCTGCCCGCCTCGTGTCCTCCCCCGCTGCGGAGGGAAGGAGGGAAGCCTGCGAGCCGCACAGTAACAAATCTCCCGGATCGTTCCGTCTCTTATTTACACCGGGCACACAGTAGCAATTCAATCTGAGGAAGTGCCGTGTTTTCGGAGGCGTGCGGCCCGAGAAATTGATGTTTGTGTTCATCAATCTCGCGGGAGCCTGCGGGGCGGGCAGAGGTGCCACAGCAGAGAGTTCTCCCATTGATTAATTGGGCTCCAAGCAGGGAGGGCCGGGGAGAAAACCAAACACCCTAAGTGCCTGGAAGCTTCAGAGTTGGGCCGGGGTTCTGTCCCCTCCAGCCCCGCCAAGCCCAAGGTGTGTTTGGGGGCCCCTGGGTTCTGGGCCCCCCAACTTCCTCCTCACTCAGTGTCCAGCTCTGGCTGGGGAATGAAGACTCCGGGATCCGGCTTGGCCTGACTCCCCGTAGGACTTTGGGGTCACCTCTCTCCTGTCTAAGAAGGCTGCAAGGGGACATCCCTGCCCCAGGCCGCCCTCCCTCGTCTCCCCCGAGAGGATCTGAGGGGCCCTCGTGGCTGGCGCAGATGAGGCCCGGGCCCTGGACGGGCGTGGCAGCCCACCGAGGTGGGCCGCAGGCACTGGCTGGCTGGGCGGTGGAGACGGGGCGCCACACGGGCGGTGGGCCAGCCCACAGCGTTAGCCGGCATGGCCCGGCGACGGGTCCCTGGTTTTAGGAGCTTCCACGGACGCCCTCCTGGCGCCTGGGAGGACCAGGGTGTGGCCGGCGAGAAGTCTGGGAAAAGCAGTCTGCGTTCATGCCATGTTTACAGGGCACGCTCAGAAACAGCCCCTGCCCGTGGTCTTCACTGACGGGCTGGGGCGGGGGGACCCGCTGCAGACAGAACAGGGAGGCTCCTGCTGGAGAAAGACAGGGCCGGGGCTCAGAAGCAGGCCACAGGGTCCAGGGCCGTGCTCTGTGCCGGGACACCTGGTCCCCAGAGTCCAGGGGCCCGGCGCCCGAACGCCATGCTTCCCCTCGGGGAGACGAGGCCGTGGGAACTACAAGTTGGCCCCGCTCCGGGCGTCCCTTGGTCATCTGACCACCTCCCAGATGGCTGAAGCCATGCACATCTGGGGGACAGGGGAGTATCTGAGAGCTGTCCAGTGATCCCTTTGTCCCCAGGCCAGGAGCTGCTGGGAGCCATCAACACAGGAAGATGACAGTGGCCTCCGATCCAGCCCTCATCTGTTCTGCCATCGCTGCTGACGGCACCGGCCACATGCCGTCTCCGTTGGCCGATGTGACCCCTGCAGCTGTCAGTCACCCCGAGCTTGGACATCCGCCCAACCCCTGAGCCGGGGCGGTGCTTTCCCCACAGTCCGGTGACACGGGGGCAGACACGGCCCCCAGGCAGGAGCAGGAGCAGGTAGGGTAGGGGAAGCGCCACCCCAAGGGCCCCGTCCGCCTTGGACGCCCACGTGCCACCCTCCTCATGCTTGCCGTGTCCCCTCCAGGGGGACTTGCCCACGACGCCAGGGCGGCTGAGAGCTCAGGGAGGGACCAGGCCCCAGCCCTGCCCTGCCCTGCCCCGAAAAGGAAGCGGATTTTCACGGCAGAAGCTTTTTTAAAACTGCTAATTGGGCGCGTCTTGGCCGCTTCCCCCACATGCTCGCACGCACACACTCGTGCTCACGTACCCC
>NW_011889070.1:234193-239010 GCF_000151845.1 Pteropus vampyrus | reverse complement strand
GCTGAAGCCATGCACATCTGGGGGACAGGGGAGTATCTGAGAGCTGTCCAGTGATCCCTTTGTCCCCAGGCCAGGAGCTGCTGGGAGCCATCAACACAGGAAGATGACAGTGGCCTCCGATCCAGCCCTCGTCTGTTCTGCCATCGCTGCTGACGGCACCGGCCACATGCCGTCTCCGTTGGCCGATGTGACCCCTGCAGCTGTCAGTCACCCCGAGCTTGGACATCCGCCCAACCCCTGAGCCGGGGCGGTGCTTTCCCCACAGTCGGGTGACACGGGGGCAGACACGGCCCCCAGGCAGGAGCAGGAGCAGGTAGGGTAGGGGAAGCGCCACCCCAAGGACCCCGTCCGCCTTGGACGCCCACGTGCCACCCTCCTCATGCTTGCCGTGTCCCCTCCAGGGGGACTTGCCCACAACGCCAGGGCGGCTGAGAGCTCAGGGAGGGACCAGGCCCCAGCCCTGCCCTGCCCTGCCCCGAAAAGGAAGCGGATTTTCACGGCAGAAGCTTTTTTAAAACTGCTAATTGGGCGCGTCTTGGCTGCTTCCCCCACACGCTCGCACGCACACACTCGTGCTCACGTACCCCTGAGTCTCCAGCAAACAAACAGCGTGATCTCCGTCATCGCACAGAACGTCCTGTTTGGGCTGACCAGAGCCAAAGGGGTGACCCCGAAGCATCCCCCGCGAAAGCGCTTCCAGGAAGAATTCAACGGCACGGACGAGGGCTCTGCCTCCGCCTGAGAGCCCCCCAGAAGCTCAGAGCGCATCTCAGCCAGCAGCACCCCCAGCTGGCCAAGCGCTGCCGTCCCCAGCGCCCCGCACGACACGCCGAGACCACACGGCGAGGAAAGAGCAATTGACCGTTATAGGAAGAAAAAAAAGTTACGTTTCAATTTGGAACGGGGTTGGCGGATTGGGCCAAGGGCCAAAGGGCAACTTTGGAAAATTGTTTGCATTGCCGTTGGTTGAAAAGGTTTTTTTTTTTTTCCCTTTTAAACGTTCCTTGGAATTGCTTACCAGGTTGGTTTTCCATTAGGGGGAGAGTAGACAAAGTAGGTGACACCAATTCACACTCTTAACTCCATGAAATTCGAAATCAGGGCTCCAAGACATCTTTTGGCCCCTACGGAACGGGCGGCGACTTTTCTGTTAATACCTGGAAGCGACGCCGTGCAGAAAGGGGCCGGGGACACGGCGACTGTCACGCATGCGCAGTCACCCGCGGGCCCTCCCTCCGACGCCGTGACTTCAGGTCTGGCTTTCTCCGTCACAGACGTGGGCCAGGATGTGTGTCTCGACCCTGGCGTTCGTCACGGGGAAAGCGGTTCCTGGGGGAGGCGTACGGAAATCACGGATTCGTACACCGTGGGACAGCTCCTGTGACCGTGCGTGACGCAGCACGGGGGCGACGGTGCTAAGGTGTGGCCCCGGTGACAGTTCAATGCGGGGACACACGCACCGGGAAATGGCACGAAGACGCGTATGCGGCGGAGCTGGCGAGGGCTGCGTCTCCTGGTGGCCGGACGGGCCGTCTCTTCTGCACTTTTCTGTTCTATTTTCTGTAGAATGAATCTTTCTGATTTTTTTTTTTTTCATGAAGACTATAAACTAAAACTCGCCACTTCCCAAAGGTCTCCAGGGGACCCAGAAAGTCACCGGTTGTGTCCGTGACCAGCTGTATGACCTCCAGCAGGTCGCCCCACCCCGGGGCCTCTTACCTAGGAAGGAGGTGGTGACACCTGACTCACCCCCGCCCCTGTGGTCTCTGAGGGTGAAATTGGAGCATAGCAGCGGCCTGGCCCTCCAGGGGCCCTGCCGTGTCCCCAGCTCAGTTACAGGCAGTGGCCTTTGAAACCGCAGGTGACCGCCTGCTCGCCAGATGAGCTGGTCTCAACTTTCAGGACCCAGCGGAGTCTGGCCCAGCACCCCGGCTCACAGACTGGACGCTGTGGGTACAGGACCCCTGGGCAGGCGGCCGCTCTGCCTGCTGCTCCCACGTCACAGCTAGAAGGAAGTGGGACCGGCCTCGGCCCGCACCTGTCCTCCAAGGACGCACCTGCACACCAGGGGTGCTCAGCCCGGTGCTGGCCAGCAGGCCACGTGGCTGTCCAGTGGCCCCACGGCGACAAGCACACTGGGGCGACCTCGCCGTGCAGAGGCTCCTGGCTGCCCCACCCCGCCTGGTCCAGGGCCGCACGGGGACGGGCTCCCTCTCCTTCCCGTTTTCTCTCTGAACCAGGGGCCTCGTCTGAGACCAGGAAGTGGGGAGAACTGGTTTGGGGGCAGCAGGCAAGGGGCAGTCAAGACTTTGGTGTTGGACGCTAGCTGGAGGCGCCCGCAGACGCCCAGGGGCAGGTGCTGGAGAGAGAGGTGTGGCGCCGCTGGCCCACAGAAGGAACTAGAAGCCTGGCTGGGAGAAGCCTCTAAGGAGTGAAGACAGCGGGGACAGTGAGGGGGGGAAGAAATGGGGTCTGCTGGCTCTCAGAGGCCCAGGAAAGGCAGCCAGGGGCCTGAGAAGGGCAGGGGTCCCGGGGCAGAGGGGACGCAGAGGCCGCACGGAGGCAGGAAGGGTGAGCAGGGCATCCTAGCAGTCCAGTCAGAGGACAATGGGGACCTGCACCCCAGTGTGGCCATGCAGAGGTCACAGGGCATCCCTTGGCGGAGGCAGAGCAGAGCTGGGGTGCAGGGCTTCCTGGGCCCAGGAGGCTAGGGAGGGGGCCCGCAGCGCCCCGAGCTCCGTGCAGACTTGCAGCTTGATGCCATCATCGCAAAGCCACGTGGACGGGTCCCTCGGGCCCACCCTGGACGCCAGCCTAGAAGGGAAGAGGGGCTCACAGGCCAGAATCTCAAGGTCAAAGGGCCAAGTGTGAAGGACGCTGGCTCCCAGCTGGGCAGAGGCTCCATCGGGGGTTACTCCAGGCCAAATAAATAGAACTCAGCAGGAAGAGGCGAGAGGACTCAGCCAGCCCATGAGCCGGGCCTGCTGGGGCTGAGGTAGCACCAGTGCCGGCTGCTGGCGGGGCGGGGGTGGGGGCAGCAGCGGGTGATGGAGGGGAGGATGGACTGGCTGTGGCCAGTGCGGCTGCTGGCCAGTTTGCTAAAAGCAAGGGCCCCTCCAGGCCGAGGGTCTCTCAAACCTAATCCACGGCTGGCCATCTGCAGCCAGGAGCCCCCAGAGGGCAGGGCCCTGTGTCTTTGGGGACAGTGGCAGAGTGGTCTACAGTTACCCAGCCGCCTCCAAACCCCTCCCTGTTCCCTTCCAGGTCCTCTCCGAGGCTCGGCTCCCTCCTACGTCGCACGGAGAAAGCCGCGCCCAGCCCCAGGAGCAGGACTACTAGGTGCGAGCCCCTGGCTCCCGCCAGCGCATAGTAGGCCCTCGGGGGAGAGGGGTGGCTGCGGGTCCGCTGGGAGCGGGCAGGGGGCCAGAGCCCCCCTCCTGGGCTGGCCGTGCTCTGGCAGCATCTTACACTAGATCCTTCTGGTCTCGTTATTAAGGGCGGGGTGGGTGCCCTTAATAAGTGCCTCGGCATGCTGAGCCTCCTGCCAACCCTGTCAAACGGGGCCCAGCGGAGTCAGAGCCAGGAGGGGCTGTGCCCCGTCCCGACCACCACCTCCGGGGGACAGGCAGGGACAGTGGGACAGCCATTCACGGCAGGCTCTCCGGTCCTTCTGACAGAGCTGGCTACCTTGGGTCTTCCGCCAGCAAGAGGTTCTCCAACTGGGGGGCCAGAGCACCTCAACACCTCACAGCCCTGCAGGCTTGTGGGAGGGAGCAGCCCGAATGCCCAGCCAGGGGACACAGGTGCCACTCCCCGCTGGCCGTGGGGCCCATAGGGGGCCTCTGTGCCTCAGTGTCTCCCATGGGACGTAGGCAGCGGAGCCGGCGTGGACAAATGAGGCACAGGGCTGGGCGTGATGTGCCACACGTGGGCCCGGCACCCTCTTGTTGGCCAAGGTGCCCCCGTACGGGCCCGTTCGCTGGTTTGCCCCCCACTCCTGGACCTGAGGGGCTGCTCACAGGCACGTGAACGCCGTTTATCGCCGCGGCCACGTCCTCCCCGTCTCTGCAGGCAAAGGCAGGGCTCCCGGAGGCGGACAGACGCCACCCCCTCTTCCGTCCCAGCCCCGAACAGCAGAGAAATAAGGCAGCCTCTAGGGTCTTTACACAGAGCCGGACGGTGGCAGCCCGGGAAAGTTCTGGAGGCCGGATGGCCTGTGTCCGAGTCCTGCCTCCTCCCTTGGGCCCTCAGGACGCTCACAGGGAGCCTGGATATTTATATCCTGGAGGAAGGGCAGCTGCTCGGCCACCAGAGCTTCCGGCCCACAGGGCCACGGGGCCAGGGCAGCAGCAGGGCTCTGCAGGCACCCGTCACGCAAGAGAGGCTTCGGGCCAGACGCCAGCCCTGGGAACGCTCCGTCCCCGCCCCCCTCCGCATGTCCAGGGGTCAGCGGTCCCTTCATTCATAGCGGTCCCAGAGGAGAGGCCTCTTCCCCTGGACGGTCGTCAGCTCCATGCTGGCTTGGCCTGGGGACATCCTTCGGAGGGGCCCACAGAGCCCTGGAGTGACAGCCGAGGGACATCACCACCCCACCCAGAGGACACGGAGAGGGAAAACAAACCAGTTTTCAAACGTCGCATTTCCTGCCTCCCGCCGTCCACTGCTAGACAGCGCCCACTTCGTGTCCACTCTTGGGGCAAAAGGAAACACTGGAGCGAGGGGGACAGTGTCTGCCTCACAGGGGGTGTCCCATCTGAGACCGCCGGGCTCATTACTACAGAGAAAACTCTGGAAAGGTATTCACCAGAAGGCCTTAC
>NW_011889070.1:222468-232862 GCF_000151845.1 Pteropus vampyrus | reverse complement strand
GGCAGGGGCCAGGTCCGGCAGCCACGGCCGCTGCCAGCAAGATGTGTCTCCAAAAACTCCCCCCCATCAAGATTTAGCTCTAGTCCCACCACCAAAGCCCTGACCTGTGGGACCGAGCTGCTCTCATCTCCGTCCCGGCCCTTCTCCTGGCCACCAAAAAATCCGACTGGTGGCCAGCGGGCAGACCTGGGCCGCCGCCGGCTGGGGACGGGAAACGCCCACACGCGGGGCCCAAACTGGCCTCGGACTTCCCTGCAGCTGCTGAGACCTGACAGCAAAGTTCCTCCAGCTCCGCCGCGGAGACGTCGTCGGGGGCCTGGAGAACCCTCCAAAGCCACCTGTGCCTAGACACGAGCACTGTGGCTGGGCTCCGAACGCCCTGGGGTGCTGCCTGCAGTCGCACTCAACGCACACTTGTCGCGTGCTGCCCGGGGGCCAGCCGGGGACGAGGCCGGATGGACCGAGGGGAGCCACCGGGTTCGCGGAGCCAAGGGTGCCAAGCTGTGCCTGCAAATCCAGTGGCTGCCGCCAGGGGGCGCCCGGGGGCTGGCCGGATGCGCTCAGGGACCGCCTGCCGCCCCAGCCCCGCCCCTGCCGCCGTCCGCGCCCCTCCCTCGGTTTCCTCCCCTTCCCCGGCCCTTTCTCCCTCCGGCACGCTCTTCCTTCTGAGAATACAGACCTCCAGCCCACAGCCCATTAGCCAGGACGGGTGACTAAACGAAACCCAGTTAAATTCTCAGTTAAACAACGAATAAGTTTTAGTGTAAATACGTCCCGTAAAACACTGGGAAAGGACTTACACTAACTCGCTCCGCATCGCGATTCCAGTTGAACGGGGCGTCCGGTTTTCATGGAGCAACCCCACCATGACACGCAGGGAGGAGGCTTACGCAGGCTTGGGCTTCAGCCAGACTGGAAGGGGACCCCCCGCCCCCCACCGCTATTCCCACCCCCCTGGGAGTCGGGGCTGAGCCCTCACCCCAAACCCTCTAGCGACCACTTGCTGGGTGCTCGCAGCCTCTGCTTGTCTGTGCAAAATGATGGCACCTTCTCTTGCTTCTGGAACTCTGAGTGTAGCCCCCCGATTCATGCGGGGGCCTCTAGGGACAGCCCCCAGGCAATGAGACTTAGGATCCGGTGACTTCCGATGAAGTCCCCTGTAGGTGACCACTCTGCTTGCCCATGAGCCTCCTGCGCAGGACAGGAGGCACATGGCTCCTTCCCCTGGCCCGGAGCGACTCGCACCCCAGGGGGACCTTGCCAGCCAGTGTCTCGCTATCTGGGGTGGAGGTGAGAACGTGCAGGAACCAGGCTGGGGGCACGGGTCTCGCAGCAATAACGGCGACACTGAGTGCGCACTTATTGGACACTTTTGGGAGCCCCGTGTGCTGGCGCCGGGCTCGGCTCTGGGGGTGACGGTGACCAGGGTGGAAGGTGCCTGCTGGCACTCGAGCCCTGGCAGCCACAGCCAACGGCACGGCGGGGAGCAGCCTCAGTAAACGCGGCCCACAAACGCAGGGCAGCGCCAACCCTGCCCCGGGAGGGAACCACCGCCGCCGGGTCCTCCCCGCCTGGCCCTCCGAGCCCCACGCGGACCCCCTGGCCACCTTCCCTCCCGAGGCAGCCCTCACCTCATTCTACGAACACTTCCCAAGTCTTGTCACCACTGCTGAGTCCCCTGGAAGAGGTGAAGCCATGCGCTGCTCCTGGAGCAGATAGGCGATGGGTACAGACTCCGTGAGCACAGAGCTCTTGGACCTGTTACGGGCCTCGTATTCAGACTCTGGGGTAGCCAAGGAATCTGCATTTTAGCCCAGGTGGTTCATTTCCAACCTAAAGCTTGAGCGGCCTGGTCTGAGGTTCCCGAGGACCTAGCTGCCCCTTCTTTCCAAGCCCATGGGGAGCAGGAGCTTGAAGACCCACAGCAAGGGGGGGCCCCACACGGCCTGGCCGGAGGCAGGGAACGAGACGGCAGGCCCCTGGCGCTCACCCACGGCCTGGCTTAAACCCATCTGCTGCCCCACCAGAGGTTACCCAACCTCTGTGACCTGTGTCTTCCGCTATACAATAGGGATGCTGGCAGCATCTTCCTGCTGTGAGTTGGCAAGTGAAATGAGGGACACCTGTGCAGGCCTTGGCACACAGTAGGTGCTCAGTCGGGCTCCTGTGCAGTCACAGCCTCTGCAGCACCTCCTCGGGCAGCACCCAAGCTGGGCAGAGGGGAGGGCAGGTACAGCAAGAGCCCAGAGTGCTGAGGGATGAAGGGACTTCTTGGAATGTCAGGGGCACGGTGACCCCAAAAATGAGGTCAGGGTTTGGAGATACGGCCAAGACCCGCAGGTAAAAGATGCCAATGTTCTGGTCTGGGAACGCTCGGGCCAGAGGAGCTGGCCGACCAGAGCGTGGAAGGTCACTGAGCACAGCCCCGCAAGCAGCCTGTGCTAGCAAGGAAGCACAGCCCCGAATGTCAGGGACCACGGAGGCCCCGGCCCGCCAGGACGGCGCACGCAGGTGTGTGACTGCCACAGGCCCCTTGGAGCGCCCGGAGCTCCCGGGCAAAGTCAGAGCTGACGGTGCTCACTGTCCCGGCTCCAGGATGACACCCAGGCCTCACGTCACACACAGGGTGGGAAGGGACTCACCCAAGCCACAGGGTACACAGCTGACGCTGCTGCCTGCCTGTCCCCTGGTCGAACACAGGCTCTTCTCTCTGCACGTGCTGTGCAAAGGTGGGCAATATTTCCGTCCACCCCTCGTTAGCTCTCTACCTGTAACTCAAGGGTTTACCTGAACCTTCCAACAGAGGATGGGATGGAGGCAAAGCTGGCCTCCCGCGGGCACTGTCCACCCCAGCCGGCTCCGCCTCCCCCCGTGGGACCCACCATCGCTTCTGCCCGCCGCCCTTCTATGCAAGTGTGGCCGCGAGGGCGTGTGGACACGGGCGTGCATAGACAGTGCAGACTCTGCACACGCAGTGTCTACATGTGTACTCGTGAGCACATGTGCACACACACATGCACACGCAAGCGTGCCTACACACACGTGCATACATGCACACACGCAAGCATGCTCGTGTGCACACATGCAAGAATGCATACACATGCACGCACGTAAACATGCGTACACACGTGTGCACACAGGCACGCACTGCGCACGCAGGTCCTCCACGCCCTGTGCGGTTTATCAGCGGGGCGTCCCGGCCCGCACGCGCCCCAAAGAAAGTGCGGGTCGGGCCGGAGGACACACGCCAGGCCTTCCCGAGGCCCCGCGTCCCCGCCTGGGGGTGGGCCGCGCGGCGCATGCGGGAAAAGAAGGCGGAGCCGCAGTGGCGGCGACAGCCAGCCCCAGGAGCAACGGATTTAAATGTAGAAGCCTGACGAGAGGGCGGACGGGAGAAGGGCGGGAGGCTCCGCGCAGACTGGACCGGCGCTGGGGCTTGAACCCGCGGCCCCTGGACGGAGCGGAGCATGCGCGGAAGCCACGCGGGCCGGGGACGGAGCATGCGCGGGCGTTCCTCCGCGCCCCCAGGGCCCGCGGCACCCACAGTTCCTAGCGCGGGGCCGCCGCCGGAAGTCCGCGGGGCGGGTCTTCCTTCCTCGTCCTCTGATTCGCTACCAACCACTTCCATTTCCGCGTAGGGTTCCGAGCCGTTCTCCGACCGCGCGCAAGGCGCGTCGCTGTTTTGTTTCCGGGGGAATCCAGTGTGCGGAAGGACGCAGGGGACTTCCGGAGGCCCCTCCCGGCCTCCTATTGGCTGGCTTCATGAATATATTAGAGCACAAGAAAGATAGGGGTTTTTTTTTATTATTCACACGCTGAAATGAATACAGACCATTTAGTGTGACCGGCGCGACCCCCCACCCCGTCCCGACAGATGCGGGCGCCTCCGCTCGGGTGCCCGAGACGCGCGCGCGAAGTCACCGTGACCGAAAGGCGAGGCGCGCGCGCGCCTTTAAATGGCGGGCGCGCGCGGACGCGGGCGTGTTGTATGAAAGGAGAGAAGGTTAGCACTCCCCTTGACAAGGATGGAAGAGGCCCCCGGGCCTGACAACACGCATACGGTTAAGGCATTGCCACCTACTTCGTGGCATCTAACCATCGTTTTCCGTCTGCTGCTGTTTCTCCCTCGCTTCCTTGCCCCCCGGCGGGGCCGGTCCCCCGTGAGGGGCGGGGTGACACGGGCGGCGTTGCGTGCCCGGCTGCCACGCGCGTGCGGCTGTGCCGAGCGGCCTGGCGCTCCTCGTGAGCCGGCGCCTCCACCGTCGCAGGGGCGTCGCTCACCTGCGGCAGGTGCGCCCTGCCGGGCCGCCGCCCCTCCCTCCCGCACGCCGGCCGCCACGCAGCCCGCTGCCGCGGAAAGCTGCGATTGGAAACGCGCCCGCGAACGAGCCGGTCGGGGGTCTGCGGCCCTCCGTGCGGGCCCCGCCGCCCCTGGTGCCCCCGCCACCGCAGGCTCTAGTCCGCAGAAAGCGCCCCGTGGGCTTTCACCCTCTTTGCGGTTTGAGTCCATTTGCAAATGCACGACGGGTTTGAACTCTGAAGCAGTGGGACACCGTGCAGGTTTCCTCACCGAGCTAAGGCGCGGTCGGGGGTCCTGCCCTCACACGTTTCTGCCTCCCCGCTGCACGGGGTGGTGGCGGGGGGGAGCCCAAGCTCTCCTCCAGGACCCCAGTCCCGGGGCCCCCAGCGGCCAGGGCGCCGGAGCTGGCATCACTGCCCGGCCTGCAGCGTCCACTGTCCTTTCCTCCGTGTAACCGGAGCTGCTTTTCCTCCGTGCCCAGCCCTTCCCGCCTCCTCAGAACGCTGACGCCCGCTGCCCCGAAGGCCACCTGCACAGGGCGGCGCGCGCCTCCCTCCAGGGCTAACTGTGACACACTGCCACAGACGGGAATGCCCAGGAAGGCAACCCAAGGGGCAGGGAGGGCGTTTCTCCTGTGCGTCCAGAGCACAACCTGCTGTAGGCACCTATCAGGACCCAGAAAGATGTTTATCGAATGAAACCTGATCAGTGACTCCGCTGTTTGAAAATGCAGTACAGCAGCGGTCCCCAACCTTTCTGGCACCAGAGACCGGTGCTCCTATGAGAATCTAATGCCTGAGGCCTGAGGTGGAGCTGAGGGGTTGATGCCAGCGCTGGGGAGCGGCTGCAGATACAGACGGAGCTTCTCTCACCTGCTGCTCACCTCCTGCTGTGTGGCCCGGTTCCTAACAGACCACAGACGGGTACTGGTCCACGGCCCAGGGATTGGGGATCCCTGCAGTACAGCACCATCCACCAATCTTCTGGTCAGCCTCCAGCTCAGGACCAGCTTAGAGAAGCGAGCAGCAGAAGTCAAGGCACAGACCGAGACCTACGGGGTCAACCTCGCTCTCCAGATGTCCCATGAAACGGGAGGAAGCTGGGGGTCAGCCAGCCAAAGGCAACCCGGGACTGGGTCAAACAGGGGTGCATGTGGGTACGTGTATACACATGTGCATGTGCCCCCGTGTGTGCGTGTGCGTGTATACACGCCCTTTTAAAGAAATTAAAACTGGGAAAATCTGCACGTCATATGTTTGATTAAAGAATTAATATTTTAGGTGTAAATAGCTTGTGGTAATGCTTTTTGAGAATTTTAGAGACGCGATGTAGTCAGTGCTTAAATAAAATACCTGGGATTTATACTAAAACAACGGAGGGGCACAACGCGAGACGTGCTAAGTTTCTGAAGTTGGATGGCTGACACACGACGCGTTTCTCCCTTTTCATTTATTTGAAATTTTCTGTAATAAAGAGTTTTGTTTTGAATGAATATTCTAGACGGTATTCCCCAGGATGTAACTGTTCATAGGAATCTGCGTGATTTACTGCCTGCCTATTTGTCTTACATTGTCAATAATGAGCACAAATACGTAACTTTCACAGGAGGAAAGGAAGGCTGTTTAGAAAACACCACGATCTTCCCTCCCGAGCGTGTGGCTGGCAGGACACTGCAGCGCCGGGCAGTGACAGTGCCCCGGCAGCTGCCCCCACCCAGCCCCAGAGAACAGCTCGCGTTAAGGTAAGAAATCCTTACAGCACAAAATTACAAGACATGAAAATCTTTATTTCCAAAAAGAATGTATTTTTACATAAATCTACAACAGAGAATTCCAATGTAGAAAAAATACACTATGTTCAAGGACACAGCAGTCTGCAGACTCCTCCTCCTGGGACAAAGTGACACCGGGACCAGCAAAGCTGCTGGAGGAGCCGCCACGCAGGGCCACCGGGACGCCCGCACACAACCGTGGCGCTTTCTATCAGACGCTGCCAAGGCGGGTCCCAGCGAGAGCTGCGCCATCACCCCGCAGCAGTGCATGCTGGGAGCGGAGAGCCCACATGCACACCGACTGCCGGCGAGAGGACAGCAACGGCAGGGAGCTGAGGTCCAGATGCCTTAGGACAGTCAGGCTCACCCCGTGACCGCAGCCACCAGAGGGGTCCCAGGAGGCCTAAGGGCAGCCCCGCCTTCTCCCACCGGCCTCCAGCCGAAGGCCCTGCAGGCTTCACCCATCATTGGCAGCGTCTAGAACGCCCCGGACCTTAGCAAAGGCGGAGAAGGCAGGGAGCCAGACCAGACGTCGGCCACCTGCACACCCAGCCCAGGCCGAAGCCGCCCCCCAAGCCCCCCACGCCTCCCCCGCCTCCTCAGCGCTGGCAGATCGGGTGGGATTTGCTGCATGCAGGCGTCCCCGGGGACTGGGAGCGGCTACGAAACTCTGCTCTGCAGTCCTGGCACCAGGCGGGTGGACGACACCCAACGCCCAGCGAGGAGCCAGGTCCCAGGCCCACCCAGGGTGACGCCAGGAAGCCTCAGGCCGCGATAGGCGGTGGACACCAGCCTGTGACCCTCACAGCAGAGCCTGAACCTGGACCTGAGGCCCTGGGCTTCACACGAGCCAGCCTTTCCCACGACAGTAACGTCCAGCAGGACGCTCAGGGCCGCAGGCTCCTCTTCAACTAAGAAGGTCCCTGAGGCCACCCTACCCTCACGTTTACCAGCTGTCACCTACAAGACGTCGAGCCCTCTGCAGCTCTGGGCTTCGCGAGGACAAAGGAAGAACATGTGCGTCGCGGGGTGGTCGTCCCTGACCACAGCCCTTCCGACCTCCTGCCAGCCGTGAGACTTTCACACAAGAGCCGCATGAGAACCCAGCTGCCACAACCGTGCACAAAACCCCGCCTCTTCTCACGGCCCACGGCGCCGCTTGTGGCAAACTGGTGACACGATGGACGACCGAGGGCGCCTGCCACACCCGGCACATGTCGGCACAGGGACCACGAACCCCGAAACACAAAAGCTTTACACGGAAGCAACCTCACAGTGGTCTGTTTTCCAGAAAGACTTTAAAATACACTGGGTACTACTGCAGGCAGGATCGATGACGTGACGACCGGGTCGCTAGAGCATCTACTGGTCAAACGAGGGGACCCACCCAGCGGAGGCCAGACTGGGAGGCCGCAGGGGGGACGGCACAGCGCTTGCACTGGGTAATAAAACATCGAAAACAGTATAGAACATTTACTGGAAAAAAACACAACTCATGAAAATTGAACTTCACCCTTTTGTAATAAAAAATTAAAACTTTCGTTGACTGTTTGGACATAATACAGACTACGAACTCTTCCCCAGACGGTGTGAGAGGGACTGGCGAGAAATGTCACCTTCGGAACTCGGTGGTGGTAGCACGCCCCCCTTGAGGCGGCTCCAGTCCAGGCCCCTCCCAGAGGCCCAGGCCAAGGGGAAGGCCCCAGACACGGCGCTCCTGGCCAGTCGGGTCACCCTCCTGAGAGCCCGCCCGCGGCACCGAGGGCCTAGCAGTCACTCTTCCAGAGCTTAATCGTTTTGTCGTTTTCCAGTGCGGCCGAGGCGATGATGTTCTCTGTCGGGTGGCACGCCGTTGAGATCACGACATCTGAAAACAGACACGGCAACGGTGGCCGCCTTGGTACGGGGACCTGCCCCCACCCCAGCATCCCGCTGGCCCTGAGGGAGGACGCGGCCTCGCCCAGCTGACCACCCACTCCCACAGCCCTTCCTTGCAACACACTTTCAGGAGCTGCCGACGGCGACGAGCACTTTGCTGCCCGTCTGTCCGGCAGAGCCCAGTGGACAGCAAGCAGAACAGGACAGCGAGCCCCGGCCTGGCTGGAAGCCTACGTGATGCAGTGGCCCAGGCGTCTGTCCGTCTGCAAAGGGGCGGCAGCGGCCCGCGCAGCCGGGAGGACCTGGCGCTGCGCCGTGCAGGGGTGCACGCCTGGGGGCTGTCACGGGTGGTCTCGTGCGTCAACGAAGTGCCCTCTCACTGGAACCCAGAGCCGACACTCCCACTGCCTCCCACCATAGCTGGGCCCACGACGCTCCAAGGAAGCTGCTGTCACCACGAGCCAAGTCCAGTCCCCCCGTGGGGACATCACATCTCGTGAGCTGGCATCTGGGACCGGCCAACTTAATGCTTTTACATAAACTGAGCCCCCAAACTTTACCTGTTCCCCAAGTGGCTTCAAACAAGCACCAAGCGTCTGCCCAGGTGGCGGGGGAGTAAACAAAGGGGGCGCCACGTACTGAGGAACCGGCGGGGTGGGGAGGGGCAGAGGAGCCGAGGAAAGGTCACCCAGGCACTGAGGAACCAGTGCGGCCAGCCCCTCGGCCACCTGGGAGACGGGAGCCAGAGCCCCGACAGTTCACAGATGTCCCCCCTCCCTGCGCCGGTCTGGACGTGGGACCCGTGCACGGCCACGTGGACAGCGAGGCTGGGCAGCCTGCGGGTGGCCAGGAAGACTGAGGCCAGGACTGGCCCTGCCCAGCTGGGAGCCCAGACAAACCCACTCCCCAGCCGCTCCCCGCAGGCACCAGAGGGCTGAGGGACGAGAGGCGGAACCAGACGCAAGACCCCGAAGCGCCGTCTCCCCGTCTCTGCAGCAACGGCCGCTGCGACCGAGCGGCCCGCGCCTGCCGAGGCTCACCTGTGTGGCCCTGCAGCTTCTGCACCACCTCCTTTGTCTGAAGGTTCCAGATGTACACCAGGCTGTCCTCCGAACCAGACACGATCCACTGGCGACGAAAAGGGGGGGACGATGCGAGAAAACCCAGGTCAGGGCCCGTCCACGCAGCCGGAGAGATGACTCGACAGCCCCAAATGCACGCCCGCCCGCCCACCCTTCCGGTGGCTGCTGTGCCAGGACCAGGACACTGAGTGTCCCTCTGCAGGACAGCCTGCGCCACCTCCCCGAGCCACGCCAGCTCCGCGCTCTGCCGGTCTCCTCAGAGAAACGCGCCCGCGGCCGGCTTCTGGGGCCTCAAGTGTTTTCCAAAAGGACCACTACGTTTATGTGTCACCTACGTTTCAGCTGAACGTCACCATCGACCCTTTAGTCACACTCTACCTGGACCAAGCAACTAAGACACGCAAGGGAAGAGCCAGGGTGGGCAGGGGCCTGGCACGCGAGCTGCAGGCAGAGTGGCCTGTTTGGGCCACGCTCAAGACAAAGCCGCGGCTGTCACGTGCTTCGCCACGGACTCTCGTGCCCCTGCTAGTGGAACGGGGCTGGTCCGGATGCAGGTGTGAACACACGTCCGCGTCTGCGTGAGCATCGCCAACATTTCGTGTCACGTGACTTCACGCTGGTTGAACGAAAAGCTCATCTGTTTTGTGGGCACAGAAGCATCTCTAGGAGTTCGAGCTGTGCCAGGGTCACGCCTCAGGCGCGCGTCGGAGAAGGACGCTGGGGACGACTCACCTTCCCGCCGGTGACTGAGAAGTTCGCGAATATGCAGTACTTCTCGTTCTTGTGGCCGGTGTACGTCTTCAGGCACTGAGGAGGCAAGAGGGGCAGTCTGCTCACGGCCCTGGCTTCCTCGCGCTCCGGACGCTTCCCCGCGCTGGGCGCAGACGCTTTACGGCTGAGTAAACTCAGTGCTGAAAAGCGCCCTGAATCCCCACAGCACAGAAGCAGCCGCCCAGCCCCAACGCGGACTGGCCATCGGAACCCGCGCCGTAAGACACCCGTGCCAGACCCACTCGGCGGGGACGGCTTCGAGTCCCCGCTGCTTCGGCTCCTGCTCGGCTCTGCTATCAGCAAAGCCACAGCCGGGGACGCCACACAACCCAGACGCGCGCGAGCCGGCCCCGGCCGCTCACCTTCCCCTTGCTGTAGTCCCAGAGCTTCAGCGTGCTGGATGGAAGGCAGAGAGACACGTCAGCCACACAGTGCCGGGGTCTCTCCCGGATGCCTGTCTCCTGTCACCGTGCACCCCGCTCTGCTGCTCTCACGTCTGGAGCTCAGCAGGGGCCGGAACCCCTCGCCCTGTCCGAGTGTGGGTGCCCAGCAGGGTGCGGGTCCAGGGATTTGAGGACATCTCAAAGCACAG
>NW_011889070.1:219680-222006 GCF_000151845.1 Pteropus vampyrus | reverse complement strand
GCTCAGAACGTGTGACGTGGGCAGGAAAGGGCCACCTGGCAGGTCCGGGAGGCACGAGCGCTTACTTGTCCAAGGTCGCAGCCAGGATGTACTTGCCATTCGGAGAGAACTTCACAAAGGACACGGGGGGGTTGTCGTCATCTGCATGGAAACAGGGGGGGCTGACACACAGGGCACGGTGCTGGGGCCTCAGCCAGGGCAGGAAGGAGGGCAGCCCCCAACATGAGAGAACGTCCCAGTGAGGCCGCCGCTGACCTGGACAGGACCCGAGGGGCCCGTCGCTCGTGCCAGTTGTGAGAGCCCACGGCCTCGCAGGCCCTTACGGGGGTCTGGGGACACCTCAGCCACGAGGGCCTTCGGAGCCCGGGGCCTGCAGGGCTCACACCCCAGCTGCCAGGCCTTCGGCAGGCACAGCCCTGCGGGGACACTCAGGGTTAAGCTCCCTGAGTGAAGGAGCGTGCAGACGCCCCGTGGGTGACGCCAACAGCACCAGGGAGACTCGGGTGAGTCCGCCTGGACACGCTTCCGTCACACTTAGAGCAGAGCAAGCGGTCTCTAGAAATGGCCTTCACTGTCCTAGCACGTCCTTGCTGGACCCCAGGCAGCCCTGGCAATTTGGTGAGAGCCAGCATGGACTGTGCAGAGACCCTCACAGCTGACAAGGGGTCGGCACTCCAAGACACCAACGGAAAGGCCGCGTTCCCAGCACGTGACAGCCCACGGTCCTCACGTCGGGAGGAACGCGTGTCCCTGCCTTGAGCGAGGATGAAGGTCGGGGCGTGCGCTCCGGTGCGGAGCAGGGGCAGCTGGTGTCCGAGCATCGGGGGAGAGCGGCTTTCCCAGCTCGGAGGACTCGGGCCCGGCTCCGTTCACCGGGAGCCTCCGCGGCCAACTGGTCCCAGACACTGGAAGGGCACACCAGGTGGCGTGAGGCTGCTCGCGACCTCGGGTCACAGGGGTCGCACGGCACGGCAGGCCAGGTAACTCAGACGTGGGGGCGCGGCAGCCCAACCCCAGCTGTCTGCAACGTGCCACGGGGCTCGTCAGCTCCAGTCCAGAAAGCTCCAGCTCCCTGGGCCTGGAACCAGATGCGGGGGGGCAGTCTGCTGCCTGCACCCCGCTTCCCGATGCCCCTGGCGCATAAGCCAGCTCCCTGGGGCCCGTCCCCAGCTGCGGGGGGCTGTGAGGACTAAACGTGCTGACATAACAGCGCTTAACAGAGTGAGCACTGCGTCAGGCAGAGGTGGCTGCACCAGGCCCCTGGGGAGAGATGCCGTGACGCAGTGCGCCGTCACCGTGGGAAGCATGAGCACACATCCAAAGGACGGCCCCAAAAGCAAAAAAGCCACAAAGGCCACTGTTAGGGCCGATCTATGTCCCCCCAAAACCCCCTGAGGTCCTGACTCCAGCACCTCAGACTACGGAGACAGAGCCCCCACGGGGGTGACCGAGGTACAACGGGGCCCCACAGGGTGCTCTGCTCCAGCAAGATTGCCGTCCGCACAACACGAGGTGATCTGGACAGCGGGGCACACACGGGTGCAGCCGTGTGAGGGCCCGAGGACACAGAGCGGAGGCCAAGCAGAGGCCTCCACAGAAGGCCAGCCTGCCCGCACCTGGGCTCAGATGCCCAGGCTCCAGAACCGTGAGGACGAGGCCGGCTGTTTGAGCCCCCGGCCTGTGGCGTTGTTAGTGGTCCCGGCAACTGACACAGCCACATGTGCTCCTGTGACAGCCATGGGAAGGAAGCCTGGGGACGGCACTGCCTCAGGTGGGCCAGCTCCCTCCCCGCACACGGCGCCGCGCCGAGCAGGAGGCTGCGGCCTGGCTCTGCTGTCACCGGGAACGGGCAGCCCCACGACAGCAACACCCAGGCCCTGCAGGGCCCGCTGCACCCGACTCCCAGAGGGACGGCTCCCAGCTCCCTGCTCCACTGCGCCCTTGCCCAGAACTGCCCTCCCCGCCTCGTCCCCAAGGCGCCACTCCAGTGCCACAGGCGGACACCACACTGCCCGTCCTCCAGGCTCCTCCACGCCCACCTCTGTGCACCCCTGGGTAGGGGCTGCTCACATGGCTGGAGGAGTGAGCTGAGAGGAGCCTAGGGCTCTGCCGGGCTCGGGGGAGTCGGAGGAGCCCACGTCCTTCAGAAGAAGGTGGACCCAGTTCACCAGGAAGGGGCTGCTGGGAGAGGGGCCCCTCGCAGAGGGAGCAGAGGCAGGCGGAGGAGAGAGGGGCCCTCCCAGAAGACCAGGAGAGCGAGGCTAGGAGGCGTGCAAGACGGCCCCTTCGGGGACACAGCCCGGTCCCCTGAGGGATGGCGGAACCT
>NW_011889070.1:215033-219630 GCF_000151845.1 Pteropus vampyrus | reverse complement strand
AGACACCAACGGAAAGGCCGCGTTCCCAGCACGTGACAGCCCACGGTCCTCACGTCGGGAGGAACGCGTGTCCCTGCCTTGAGCGAGGATGAAGGTCAGGGCGTGCGCTCCGGTGCGGAGCAGGGGCAGCTGGTGTTCGAGCATCGGGGGAGAGCGGCTTTCCCAGCTCGGAGGACTCGGGCCCGGCTCCGCTCACCGGGAGCCTCCGCGGCCAACTGGTCCCAGACACTGGAAGGGCACACCAGGCGGCGTGAGGCTGCTCGCGACCTCGGGTCACAGGGGTCGCACGGCACGGCAGGCCACGTAACTCAGACGTGGGGGCGCGGCAGCCCAACCCCAGCTGTCTGCAACGTGCCACGGGGCTCATCAGCTCCAGTCCAGAAAGCTCCAGCTCCCTGGGCCTGGAACCAGATGCGGGGGGGCAGTCTGCTGCCCGCACCCCGCTTCCCGATGCCCCTGGCGCATAAGCCAGCTCCCTGGGGCCCGTCCCCAGCTGCGGGGGGCTGTGAGGACTAAACGTGCTGACGTAACAGCGCTTAACAGAGCGAGCACTGCGTCAGGCAGAGGTGGCTGCACCAGGCCCCTGGGGAGAGATGCCGTGACGCAGTGCGCCGTCACCGTGGGAAGCATGAGCGCACATCCAAAGGACGGCCCCAAAAGCAAAAAAGCCACAAAGGCCACTGTTAGGGCCGATCTATGTCCCCCCAAAACCCCCTGAGGTCCTGACTCCAGCACCTCAGACTACGGAGACAGAGCCCCCACGGGGGTGACCGAGGTACAACGGGGCCCCACAGGGTGCTCTGCTCCAGCAAGATTGCCGTCCGCACAACACGAGGTGATCTGGACAGCGGGGCACACACGGGTGCAGCCGTGTGAGGGCCCGAGGACACAGAGCGGAGGCCAAGCAGAGGCCTCCACAGAAGGCCAGCCTGCCCGCACCTGGGCTCAGATGCCCAGGCTCCAGAACCGTGAGGACGAGGCCGGCTGTTTGAGCCCCCGGCCTGTGGCGTTGTTAGTGGTCCCGGCAACTGACACAGCCACATGTGCTCCTGTGACAGCCATGGGAAGGAAGCCTGGGGACGGCACTACCTCAGGTGGGCCAGCTCCCTCCCCGCACACGGCGCCGCGCCGAGCAGGAGGCTGCGGCCTGGCTCTGCTGTCACCGGGAACTGGCAGCCCTCCCGACAGCAACACCCAGGCCCTGCAGGGCCCGCTGCACCCGACTCCCGGAGGGACGGCTCCCAGCTCCCTGCTCCACTGCGCCCTTGCCCAGAACTGCCCTTCCCGCCTCGTCCCCAAGGCGCCACTCCAGTGCCACAGGCAGACACCACATTGCCCGTCCTCCAGGCTCCTCCACGCCCACCTCTGTGCACCCCTGGGTGGGAGCTGCTCACATGGCTGGAGGAGTGAGCTGAGAGGAGCCCAGGGCTCTGCCGGGCTCAGGGGAGTCGGAGGAGCCCACGTCCTTCAGAAGAAGGTGGACCCAGTTCACCAGGAAGGGGCTGCTGGGAGAGGGGCCCCTCGCAGACGGAGCAGAGGCAGGCGGAGGAGAGAAGGGCCCTCCCAGAAGACCAGGAGAGCGAGGCTAGGAGGCGTGCAAGACGGCCCCTTCGGGGACACAGCCCGGTCCCCTGAGGGATGGCGGAACCTAGAAGGGACGCCAGCAGCACTCACCGATGAGCGTCTTCAGGCACTGGCCCGAGGCCGTGTCCCAGATCCGACTGCGAAGCAACACAGAACACACACCGTTAGAACGCCAGTCGCTCTCAAGGGCCCACGAGCTCCCCAAAGACACGCTCCCCAGCTGGCCTCCCCGCTGCCCCGCCCGCCCACGCTTTAGGCTCCGGGGACCGGAATGGCACCGTCCACGTGGACTTCACGAAGGGAGGCGCCAGCAGCCCGGCCGTTTTCCTCCAGGTCCCCAAGCCTGAAACACACTGAGCTCTAGTCATTCGGGAGTTTGTTTTTCGAAACAGTAGATGGTCACAGGCAATTTGCTGGACGTCCCTCGAATTCGGCATCGAGAGCTCATTCAAAGGCCCGCTGCTCCTGGTGTGGACGGGCCGGGCGCCACGTCCATCCCGCTTTGGTGCTTCTGGGACTTTTGTCCAGGCAGCACGTTTTTGGAAGCACACCCCAGTGTGTAGGCACGGGGTCGAAGGA
Source organism: Pteropus vampyrus (assembly GCF_000151845.1). Taxonomy (NCBI): domain Eukaryota; kingdom Metazoa; phylum Chordata; class Mammalia; order Chiroptera; family Pteropodidae; genus Pteropus; species Pteropus vampyrus. The sequence goes on along the minus strand of NW_011889070.1, from coordinate 217,467 downwards.
CACGTGGTCAGATACTGACAGGTCGTCTCCCATACCCCCACACCTCAGGACGGAGACCCCCGATTCCAGGCCAACGTGGCAGTCTCAACTCCCTGCCCCCTGGCCGGGGCTTGTCACACCGCCGGCTTCTGGGACCAGCCCCGCGGCTCGCCCTGCCAAGGTCCCTGCCCCGGGAGCAACTCTGGCCCCGGGGTCTGTGACCCCCTGCACCTGTCAGCCCAGGATGACTCCACACTGCGTGCTGCAGTGGCGTCAGCCAGGCTCTCCTGCCCAGACGTGGCGACTCTGTCACTAGCCTGTCCTGAGACCCCGCACACAGCCCAAAACGCACGTGTGAATGAGAAGCGCCGTCACCAGCTGCAGGAACACCCCGGATCGGCTGAGGGCGGCACTGACGGCCGACGTGCCCGCCTTGGGACTGGGCCGCGCGCCCTGCCCCCGGCCCCCGGCTCTTCGCTCTGCCCCTGCAGCTCCACCCCGTTCTCTTCTCCACACGGGCTCTGCTCTCGTCAGACGCATCCCTAAGGGCCCTGACGTTTGTCACCATCACACGTGGAACTTTTCCTCATCCGCTGACTGGTAACCCCTTAGCTTCTTACCACAACAACTAGCAACTCCAGACTGCACCCAGTGACAGCGGAGTGCGAGACAGTCCCACTCCTGACGTCACGGCCGCGGGCTGAGTGTCGCCGCTCGTGATGGAGACGTCCGTTAGGTTTCTGCTAAATAAACTGAAGTAATGGCCTATTTTGTGAGAGTTTCTATCAGGAGGCTGCCGATCTCAGCCGCCTGTCTGACCTGTACTGGGAGTAAACTACACGGGAGGCGGCCTCAGTCTGTCGGCGTAATTAAGGTCACAGGCTGCTCGATGCGCACATTCCACAGCCCTTTCCGTGTCCAGCGAACGCACCTGGTTACAGAACGCGACTTCTGACGCACGGCTGGAATGCTTGCTAACAGTCTCCTGGAGCCCTGGCCCCACCATTCACGAGTGACGTGTCCCCGTGGGGCTCGTTCTGCACAGTGGGGGGGGGGGGCCCAGACCAGTAGAGAACGGGACGCCCCGCTCGGTCTGTGGTCAGAACGGCTTCAGCAGACACAGAAACCGTAGGACCTGATGTCATTTTGGCCCCTCGGTCACCTTTTCCGGCCCCCTCGAGCCCCCTTTCAGTCGACACGGAGGAGGGGTTCAGCCTGAGGCCCCGGCGGCTCAGTGGTAGACGGGGCTCTCTCCTCTTTCACCCCCGAACCTGCGAGCGCCCCGCTCGCTCTCCAGTTTAATCTTGCTCGTTTTTGCCTTGTTCCTTGTTTGGGCTCATAAAGGCTATTGTTATTGTTTACTGGCCTCATTAAAGAATTCAGCTTTTTAAATTTGCCTGTGACTTTTCTCCGTCCTCTAGCTTTTAACTTCACAAACTTCCTCCTCCTTTCTGGGTGAACTTTTTATTTCTCTATTTCTTCACAAGCCACTGGGTGTCCCCGCTCTTAAGAAAACCCCCACTTTGTGCCGGCAGCGCGCACAGCTGGGGTGTTGCTCAGACCTGCGAAGTCCCAAGTCCCCTCCGTCACAGTCTTCGTGACGCGTTAAGCTTCAGTTCTGTTTCTGGCTTCCACGTGGTCTCGCTGGCTGCCCTGTCGCGTGGTGCCGAGTCTCCGCTCAGCGTGCTCCACCGACCCCGCCCGGCTCACCACAGTCGCTGTGGCCCGCGGCCGCTGTCCTTAAACAAACCCCACTCGAGTCCCAGCGCCTGTGCCTTCTGCCCGCCCGACACCGGCCGCCCATCCTGCGCCTGCGGCAGCCACTGGGTCCCAGCTCGGTCTCCTCGAGACGAACAAAGGGCTTCTGCCCAAACCCGCAGCCTCGACAGGTTTCCCGCCAACTCACTGCGACTGTACCGTACCGACACACCGTGCCCCGGCCCTTCCCTGGCCTTCCACGAATCACCGTGCGACTCTATTTTCTTTCTTTCTTTCTTTTTTTTTTTTTTTTTTTTTTTTTTACTTTTGCTAAACGTGGACAAATTTCTAGTCACGGTCTTTCTCCCTGTAATTGGGAAGTTCTACTCAGGTCATCGATTCGGCTAGTGGCCGCCACCGTGCCATGCGCTTCCAGTAACCGAAAGTCACGACGCTGCCGCCCCCGACCCGCGTTCAAGCGAAGCTGCACCCCGCACTCACCCCGCACTCACCCCGCACTCACCCCGCACTCACCCCGCACTCACCCCTCCGAGGGTCTTGCTGAGTTAAATTCAAAACGCGTTCATTTCCTTCACGTCCCTTGAATCCCGAGCACTCTTATAACGAACTCCGAGCCCTGTGGGCAAGGCCCGCAGAGGCCAGCTGGACCTCTGGCCCCGAGACCCCGTTCGAGGCCGACACGGCCCCCATGGGATGCCAGGCTGGCCATGGTGACGCCTCAGACCCACACCAACAC
>NW_011889070.1:210038-214483 GCF_000151845.1 Pteropus vampyrus | reverse complement strand
TGTCCTTAAACAAACCCCACTCGAGTCCCAGCGCCTGTGCCTTCTGCCCGCCCGACACCGGCCGCCCATCCTGCGCCTGCGGCAGCCACTGGGTCCCAGCTCGGTCTCCTCGAGACGAACAAAGGGCTTCTGCCCAAACCCGCAGCCTCGACAGGTTTCCCGCCAACTCACTGCGACTGTACCGTACCGACACACCGTGCCCCGGCCCTTCCCTGGCCTTCCACGAATCACCGTGCGACTCTATTTTTTTTTTTTTTTTTTTTTTTTTTTTTTTTTTTTTTTTTTACTTTTGCTAAATGTGGACAAATTTCTAGTCACAGTCTTTCTCCCTGTAATTGGGAAGTTCTACTCAGGTCATCGATTCGGCTAGTGGCCGCCACCGTGCCACGCGCTTCCAGTAACCGAAAGTCACGACGCTGCCGCCCCCCGACCCGCGTTCAAGCGAAGCTGCACCCCGCACTCACCCCGCACTCACCCCTCCGAGGGTCTTGCTGAGTTAAATTTAAAACGCGTTCATTTCCTTCACGTCCCTTGAATCCCGAGCACTCTTATAACGAACTCCGAGCCCTACGGGCAAGGCCCGCAGAGGCCGGCTGGACCTCTGGCCCCGAGACCCCGTTCGAGGCCGACACGGCCCCCATGGGATGCCAGGCTGGCCATGGTGACGCCTCAGACCCACACCAACACCAGAGGCATGTGATGCGCACACCTCAGCATCCACACAGACGGAGCCAGGTCCTGCACCAATACGCCTGGCTGGGCCCCTTAGGTGGGGACAGCACTGTCCCAGGAGCCCACCCTCCAGGCCGCGCCACCCCCACCCGCCGTCTGCCTCGGCAGTGGCTTCGCCACCTGCGGCTATGTGTGTGTCCCCGCCCAGCCCGCCACAGCTGTCACAGGAGGCCTGTCCTCTCCCCCCCGCCGTACACCCGCAGGCCCGGCCGGTGCGGGAGGAGGCCTGTCCCAAATACTCGCCGACCCCGTGAAGGACACGTCACTTACCAGAGCCCGTCATAGCTACTGGACACTATCAGGGAGCCATCGCGATTGAAGTGGACCTGAGGGTGAGGAGTGGGGGAGAAAGAAACTTACTTTCAAACCATCGACACAGACGCCTCCTGCCTGGACAGCGCCCCCCGCGAACGCCCGCGACACACGCGTGGCCGTCTCGCTGCTCACGGAGCAGCTATGCCCCAGCGGCTGCATCTGATTCCACTGACCTCCTGGACCCTGAGACACGGACGAAACGGCCATGTCCACCCGGAGCCTCAAGCCGCAGCCTGTTTTACAATAGGCGACTGAATTTTAAAAAGAAAACCCAACCTGAACGCATCTCGAGTAATTCAGTCACGAACCACGCAACGTCTCGTTGAAAACAAACACAGACGACTGAGCACCCGAGACTCAGTCACCCCCCTCCCAGAGAGGGGCGAGCTCCCGGGAGCCCGGTGCTGCTGCGAAGGCTGCCTGACCCCAAGGTGGCTAAAAACGACGCCCCGACCTCGCTTTTAAAAAGCGACCAATATCAGGAGGAAGAGACTGACTCACTAACCATCCCATGCGGACTCCGGCACCTTCCACTCAGGTGTCCTGCCTGCTGACAGCCGCCGAGTCCAGGAGTCCCAGACCCCCACTGTGCTCCGGGCCTGACCCCGACGCTGGGAGTGCCCGAGCCGCCTCGGGCTTTCCCCATGTGCAGAGGGGACAGCACGACCCAAGTGGCTCCAAACCTTGTGCCCAGGAGAAAGCGCACCCCCCAGGGGCTGCCTGTCCCAGAGGCTCGCTGCGCACCCACAGCACTGGCCTGAGCGGAAAGCCTCACTGCCCACTGCAGGGGGCGAGACACGGCTTCAGACGGATTCCAACCCCAGGAGCCACTTAGAACCCGGGTTCCTTTCCTCCTTTTCCCAGCTGCATCTCAGCAGGAGCAAAGGTCACGATGCCAGCAGTCAGAGTCCGTCACACGTCCCTATCGTTTTCACCTGACCCCTGGACCGACTACGCAGCGTGAGCCCTTCTCCAGGCAGCGCCCTTCGGAGACCGTCCCGTTTCTGGCCATAGGACACACCCCGTGGGACGGCGAGCCGTACAGAAGCCCGGGTCCCATTCGGGGACGGGCGGGGTCTGTTCACGCCTCCTGTCCACACCGGTGTCGGCCTCTGCACCGCTGGCATTTCGGTCCCGCTGCTCTTCGCTGTGGGGCTGGGTGGCAGCACCCTTCTCCCGGACTCATGGAGATGCTGGTAGCATCTGGTTGTGACAACCAAAAACGTCTCCACACGCTGCCGACGTCCCCAGGGGCAAAGCTGGACGCCGCCACTTGGCATCTGTCTCACATTCTCAGAGGTGCTGACGCTCCGGCCCCGGGACCACACCTGGAGAACCACTGGTCTAGGCTCAAGGAGCCCGGTGAGCCACACGTACAACTTTAACTATTCTAGTGGCTGCGGGAGGAAAGTAACAGGTGAAACTAAATTGGTGGGTTTTGGTTAACCCAACACCTCTGAACTACTGGTTCAACGCGTGATCGACGTTAAGTCACTGACAAGATACTTCGTGTTCTTTTCTGTGGCACCAAATCTGTGACACCGAACGTGCATTTCACACCACACGTCTCAATCTGGACTCAAGCGTCCGACTGTCGCGTGTGGCTGGCGCCTGCACCCTGGGTGGTGTGGCTCTGTACGACCCCGGCAGACACGCCAGGTTCCTAGCTGTCCACCCATCCCCACCCGCTGCGCGCTCCGTGCTCTCTGCAGTGCAGGCCACTTAACTGTCACCGTGGGCACTAGCTCCCAAAGGTGTTTCCTCTATCCCTGACGTCAGTCAACCTAACCAGGTTCATCCGCTTCTTTGATTGTGCAAAATATTTTTACCAAGGCCACTACACTGGATGACGAGTTGACACAGGTCCCCGACACCTGCAATGCCAACTCCATGCTTTGCCTTGTTCCCGACCACGTCCAGGTGTCACCGCTGGTGAACGCGGCACAGCTTTTCCCTTGAACCCACGCTCCAGCGTCAGAGGCCACTGCGCCCGCACTGCGTGTGCTGAAGACAGCCCCGAACTGAGCTGCGAGGAAGCAGAAACGGCGACGGAACGCAATGCAATGGGGTGCCGAGTCTCAACGCAGACGAAGTCACTCGGAGCCCCACAGTGGGGACACCTGGGGACAGAGGAACTCGCGCCAAAGCGCCGAGGCAGGAAAAGCCAGGAGAGAATCAACACTGGCCGTGGGGCTGCGAGAGGGCAGGACGAGAGGGACAGAAGGGGACTTCGGGTAAGAAGCCGGGCCCGGCGTCCAAGCCAGCGAGGACAGCAGCTGGCCCGAAGCGGCGGAAGGAGGGGCGGGGCGGGGCGAGCGGAACGCCAGCATGCCTGGGCTGCCGGCTCCCCACGCAGCTGTGAAGAAGTGGGGCGCACTCAGACGCCGCGCCCTCCTGATGTTCGCCCTGCAGAGACTGTCGCCCAAGTACGCGAGGCTGTTCGAACAACCGTGTCCGCTGCACTTTCAGTAAAAGTGACCGTTACAAACAAGAGCCCGGCGGGGTGACTGGCAGCGTCCACCGCCCCTGGGGTGTGCAGCGCCACGGGTCTGGGCCAGAGGCTGTGCACTGCGCTGCCGAGGGACCTTCCAGAAGCAGACGAGCAGTGGCAGGACAGTGGCTGCGTGCAGTGCCCCCCCACCATCAAACAGAGGGGGCGGCTGGACACCACGCATTTGACACCGAGGCACCGGAGGGCAGGTGGGGCCTGGTCGGGTGCTGGGAGGGGTGGCGTGGGCTCGGGGGGCCGGGGGGCTGACCCCCATCTGCACGGCCATCCCTCTAGCGGACACAGGTTGCTGGTGTCAGAAACAAAGACACTAAAAGCCCCACACTCCATAAGGCCAGAGCCCGCCTGGCCACCCAAGCACCGTCGCAGACGGGACGCTCTCACACACGTTCCCTTGTGCGCCTGTATCGGACTGTGACCCCACGCTGGAGGGCGGGGCGACGCACGGGGCCAGACCGGCCTGCGGCTCACCGCCACATGGGCACACGCCCTCCTCCGAGCCCAGGCACCTGAGGCGACTCTGCCAGTGAGGGCCGTGTCCCAGGGCCAGGCCTCCGTAGCTGGCTTCTGCAGGCACGAGCCCCATGTCCTGGGTGGGCCAGGGCCCTGCTACGGTCTCGGATGGGCAAAAAGGCCTTTCAAGGCCAAAGATGCTGAAAATCACCCGGCCACACACCTTTAGACAGCGAGAAGGGCCACGCGCCCAGGAGCCAGACACTGCTTACAGAGAGCCCTCTGCTTCTCGGGGGCGCACATGGGGCGCACATGGCCGAGAAACTACCTCGGGCTCTTTGCTAACAAAGGAAACCTTTGGCCATTTTCTAAAAGGAGCAATTTATGACAATGGAATTCAACTCTTGCACACCCATCGTGGACACTGGTGGCATCT
>NW_011889070.1:204381-208458 GCF_000151845.1 Pteropus vampyrus | reverse complement strand
AGCCCCAGAGAAGGGCCCGACCCCTCGACCCCGGAGAGGGGTCCCACCCTGCGGCCGCTGGAGCTGCACTCTCCAGAACCTACCAGTTTGTGACCAGATATGGTTTTCTCAAATTTTCCATCATAGGCACCCCAAATTTTAATGAGTTTGTCTGCAGCTGAAAGGAAGGAGAACAGAACTGAGGTTGTCTCGGACCCCTCTGCCTGGAAATCGGGACTCTCACCCAGGCCCCTTGAACAGTGGGGACTGCTCGGGCCGCCTGAACACGGGCCGCCCACAGGGAGCGGCCAGTCCTCGCACCATGGGTGGCGATGGGCACAACTTCAATGGGGAGTGACCTCTTTGAAGTCAGACGCCGGCTGCACCAACCCAGCAGGGTGTCGGAAGGCTGGCCTCCCCAAGGCCCGCATTTCTGGGCTGCAGCTCTGACAGCCGCCCAGTGGCCGAGGCCCCCGATACGTACACGAACTCGCCAGCCACTCCCCATTCGGGCTGAACTTCACGGAGGACACGGCTTTCGTGTGGCCGGCCAGGGTAAACTTGAGAGCATAGTTTGGTTTGACCGGGGCGGGCTGTTGAAGAGATGGGTGCTGGTCAGTAACCCCCGCCACCCGATCCAACTGCCCGCCAATCGGGTTTGGCTCCCAAAGCCTCATCTCGAGCTCAGATCTACCATCCGAGGGCCAATCAGTACCCCGAGTGCCCACCAGAGCCCTCCGGATGTCATCTTTCAAGATGAGCACGTCTAAACGTGAGCCCGTCATTTCCCCTCAAAATCCCTGCTTGTCCTGAAGCCCCCACCTCAGTGGCTTGGCCCCTGCATCCCAATCCCCACCCCACTGCAACGGGAAGTGCCATGACACCAACATCCCGCCTGTGACAGCTCTGGGCCAGCACCCCCGCCCCACGCAAACCTAGAGGCTTGCTCCCTTGGTGAAAGGGCTTGTTTGCTGCCCGCTGTCTAAGGAGAGTCTGCCAAGCCGCCCAGGCACCAGAACCAGGGGCCAGGGCGTGCGTGCTTTGTAACAGCGTTGTCTGGGTCCTTCAGGGGCTCTCACGATTGGGAGGAAGGAGCCCCCCACCCCCAGGGGACAGGTCCGGGAATCCCCGGCAGGCACAAAGCAAGCACTGGTTTAGAATGGGGTCAGTAAAAACTGGCACTATCTAACGGAGAAGGGGAGAAGGAACCGATGGGCTTCAGATGACATTTCCAGTAATCTCCCAGCCTATGTGCCCCTTGCGGTCCCCAGGAGCCCTTAGGGACGTGCCTTGCTCTGCGTGGCCGATGACGAAGGGGTGGGCTGTGCTCGGGCAGCCTCTGTCTCTGGCTTCTTCTCCTCTGTTGCCATGGCTGAGACCCACCGGGCAGGGAGACGCAGGCAGAGAGCGTCACAGCTCCCAACAGAAGACTCACAGTGGGGAGAGCCCTCTGCTAATCGAAACCTACAGTGGGGACCTAGGCCAACAAGCAAACCACGTTTTAAAAATTAATTTCCAGGAAAAGGATAAAAAAGCTTTGACCACCTTGCTGAATCCTGGAGCAGATCCGCTGTCCCAAACTGAGGAGCTCAACTATCAAGCTAACCCCATGCCAGGGCTTTCCAGATGCTAAGACACCCCATTCAGGCCTTTTGTGACTCTGATCGAAGACCCCGTCTTCAAGGACGCTCTCTATTCTGTTATGCACGTGTCTGCAGGAATGCAGCACAGCCCAAGTGAACTTCTTCAGAGCGCTTATACATTTAAAAAAAAAAAAAAAAAAAGGCTTCTTGTCAGGAAACTAAGATGCCAAATTACCAGAGGCTGAGCTTCGGGACGCCGGGGCGCACAAACGTAGGAACTTATCCAAATCCTCAGTTGCATCCCAAGTGATGCAGCAGTGCTACCAGCCCCAACGCTCCCTGGCAGGGCCTGCCCCGGGGGCCTGGCTGCAGATCAGGCTGCTTCCAGAATGCCAGAGGCGAGCGCAAGACACTGACACCTGCAGGAAGCCCAACGGAGCCGGCCCCACGGTGGGAGAAGCCTCAGGGGTGCGCGGATCCACTGCAGAGGGGGCAGACTGCAGCTCCGTTAGATGTCACCTTGCCGGCCCAAATCCACACGGGGACAGGTCCCATTACCTGGACACACCTCAGAGAAGCACGCCGGGTGACTCTGCAACTAGGGAAAGCGTTATTCAAAAGGAGAGCGACCGAGACGCTCCTGCGAATATCGCTGGCTATCCAGCTCCTGGGAGCCGGCGCCATCACTAACGAGTTTATGCTCTGGAAATCCTCGCTCGGAGTTGAAAACTGAAAGCTTGCGCAGGCTCCTTGCCACACCAAGATGCAATGGGAGCCATCGGAACAGAGCTGCCTAAGGTCTTCATCCGGGGGGGGGGGGGGGGGGGTGACTGTAACAGCTGTGCAGCGCTCGGTGCGGCAAGACCTGGTTACCTGCAGCGAGGATGGGTGCCGCTGCACCCAAAGCCCACACTGGGGTGGGGGAGGGGTGGTTCGGGTAAACCTGCCCCAGGAACAAAGTGCTGGCCCACAGCTGAGCTCAGTAAATGCTGGCCGCTTGGTGATTATCTTTGGCCCAAGGCTCCTTCGCCAGTGGGCTGGACAAGTCCAGGGCCGGAAGAGCAAGGCAGTCTGTTTTCCCAGAACCCCACTCTGAGGGGTCAGGGCTGAAGGAAGTGGGGCCCAGGGCTAGCCAAGCGAGGCACCGGCAGGAAGAGACTTGATTTTAGAGTGAATGGGCAGCTCAGGGGGCCCAGAGTAGCTCTTTTAGCATAAAAATTGAGACCCGCCAGGAGGTGGGGCGTGACTCCAGCAAACTGGCTGCCCTCAGGTGAGGGTGGTCCTAATGAAAAGGTACCCCAACCCTTCCCAGCTCCAGCCCCATTCGACCACCCCTTGGACTAGCAAAACATTAACACCAAAAAATCAGCTGGACTTTTAAAAATAAGATTTCTTGACTCAATGCCCCATGTTTCTATCTAAGGGTGGGGGGAAAGCTCGGCATTTTTCTCAAACTCAGGTGGTTCGGTGGAATAATCGTTTTGAGACAGGTAGAAGCTGGTTAAGGACCAGCTCCTTAGGCAGGATGATCTGAGGTGAACTTGAACTGGAGTCTGCCTCCAGAGCACATGCTATCTGCCCCCTCTTAGCACCCACAGGCTTTTCACCCAGGTGAGCCTAAGCACCTAAGGTGGATGCTCAGTAAACGCTCCCGATGCTGGGAATGCTCTCCTGACTCCCTGCAAAATGCTGATTCCCAGACTCCACCCCAAAGACGAGGCCCCCGGGGCCGTGAGACAGGAGGTAACTCGGTGGCCAGCTCCACCTGGGTTCTCGGACACATACTTCCGCTCTGGCGCATCCCTCCTTCTATGGGGCCGGGCCAGCCTGGGAGGCAGTGTCTAATACAGCACCTGCCAGACTGTCAGTAAACGGACCTGGCTGGGAGCAAACACCATGACTACGAGGGTCTTTTCATATCACCCAAAAATGGCTCTAGCAAACCACATTGGAAGTGGTCTGAGGTTCCAGGGCAAGGCCGCTGTGGCCCTTTCCTGCCTGACAGCGGACCCGCACCCCGGGGACCCCATGCCGGGACCCTGGGCTCTTGGGGGAGTGACAGGGCCTAGCTGGCGGGGCTGAGGGTGAGCAGGTCGGGGGTAGGGGCGTTTCTGCGAAGCGGGCAGACAGGGGTCTGTCTGCGCGCCCGGTCCACTGGGTGGCTCGGTGGGCCTGGGGTCTTTCTTTGGAGCAGCTGTGGAGACAAGGCCAGACGCAGGCTGGCTGCACGAGAAAAGTCGCAGCCCCCTGGCTGAGGGCCTGTCACTGGACGGTTGGGGAGCGGCCGCACGGGTGAGCGCCGGAGGTGCCCGGGAACCGGTGGGGGTCCGTTTGGGGAAGGGGGACCGGACCTCGGCGGGCGGGGCTCCGGTAAGGGGAGGGGGCCGCGCCGGCGGGCCAGGCGCCCCGCGGGCAAGAGGGGCGCAGGGCGGGTACCCGGAAGGCGAGGCAGTGTGGGCACGCGGGGCGTCTGCACCGAGGAGCCCCGGCAGGCCAGGACACGGGCCGAGGCCGA
>NW_011889070.1:190595-202701 GCF_000151845.1 Pteropus vampyrus | reverse complement strand
TGGGCCTTTTCAAACCTCTCTGAGGCACAGTCAGAACTTCTGAAACCCAGCCCTAGTTTAAGACTCAGAGCTGGCTTCCCATTGCCCGCGGTCCAAATCCCAACTTTGCCAGCTGGGTTTACGGGACCAGCCTTTCCCTCTAGCCTAGCGCCACCCCCAACCTGCGCGCCCCAGGTCCCAGCCGCAAATGAAAAGTACTTCCAGAGCTCCAGCCCTCCAGGTGGAGCAGGAGCCCCTGACCCAGAACTCAGAACTCAGCCAGGTAAGTTGGTTGACAAGGGACACAGGAGATTAGAAACTTTCAGAGAAAATGAGAAAACGTTCTAACTTTTGTTGATTGTGTATGCAATCCACCCCTGCAGCCATAGCTAGAACCCTGAAACCAATAACACAGCAAGTAAAGCAATTTAACAAAAACTTTAAAACTTGTCTAAGTTTTAAATCCTTTTATATCGCTCCCAAAATGTCCTCAGGCTCAGAAAAATCACAGATGGAAGAGAGAATAAAAACTACAGAGAAAAGAAAAACATGTTGGAGATTTTTTAAAAAACATCGATTGCGTTTTGGCCAAGGGGAGCTAATTGGTAAACGAAACTGTTTCCGTGAACGATTTTTATAAGCACATTTCCCAAGGCTGTTCCATCAACCAGACAACGTGAGCCACCCTGGGCACCCTCTCTGCTCAACCAGGTCCGTCCTCCAGGCTCTCCTCTGTAGGGCACCCCTCCCCCAGCCCAGCCGACAGTCCTTCTTCCTCTGATCCCCAAACTGTCTTCCTGGCTCCATTTTCCTGGCCTGCATCTTCTCCCTGTGTCTCCTGGTTGAGCTGGGTTGGGCTCCTCATCACAGTGCTCTTGGCAGGCGGCCGAGGAGGAGAAGTGGAAGAGGTGCACCTCTGTGTTCAGTTGTCCAGTAAGTTTGTTATTCACGACCAGCCTGCGAAGTGGTGCCTTTCTTCCTTTTCGTAATGAAGAAACAGAGGCTGGGAGAGGTTGAGAAGCCACAGGCAGTAGGCACAACTGCGGAAGTCAGTACTGGCTCAAGGCAGAGGCCTGCACTCCCAACCACCGGATTGCATGGTACACACTCAGTGGCGTTTATCAGATGGATGGATGGATGGATGGATGGATGGATGGATGGATGGATGGATGAATAAGTGGTGGGTGGGTGGATAGATGGATGGATGGCTGGATAAGTGCTGGGTGGGTGGGTGGGTGGATGGATGGATGGATGGCTGGATAAGTGCTGGGTGGGTGGATGGATGGATGGATAGATGGATGCATGGATGCATGGATGCATGGATGGATGAATAAGTGGGTGGGTGGATGGATGGATGGATAAGTGCTGGGTGGGTGGATGGATGGATGGATGGATGGATGCATGGATGGATGGATGGATAAGAGGTGGGTGGGTGGATGGATGCATGCACATGTGTGGATGGTGGGAGGATGCATGGATGACGGGTGGACGGATGATGGAGGGATGAGTTAGTAAGTGAAAATTGCTGAGGGTCTTGAAAAATGAGGGCGGCTTGTGTCAACAGGAACAGTTAGGGTCTATGGTGGTAGCACGGCTTAATTTAAGACTGTTACCTTCTTATAGAACTTGAAGCTTTCGAAAAGCCATACTTACTCACCCGATGATAAGTATTTCGTCAGAGACAGTGGACCGCCAAACTCAAGAGGGCGTGCCAGGAGGCGGCAGAGGAACAGCCCACGTGGCAGAAACGCTGTGGTGCTCCCCACAGTGGGCAGCAGCTGGGTGGAGAGCACTGGCCCTTTAATGGCCGAGCCCACAGCTTTGGATTCCGATGGCAGTTGATGAGGGAGGGTCTTGGAAGACGAGGGAGGGACAGAGGGGATGCCTAGCACCCAGGGCTGCCGGGAGCTGCTCACCAGATTTCCAGACTGGACAGCTCCCCCTACTGGACCACCATTCCGGGGCTGCTGACACTGCCCGAACACCCCGAGGCTCCCACCGGCCCAGGTCAGTGGGGTTTGTGCTAAGTTCCTTTTCTTCTGGTACCTTCGCTGGGGCAGCTGATTCGGGAGACTCACCTCCCCATCTTCCGCTCCTCAGGCTCTGCTCTCCCTTCCCCACGCCTCCTCACGGACACTGGGCCCTCAGCTAACCCGAGTCAGGTGGCCGCTCTCAGCCCCGGTATCCAGAGAGCTATTTCTGGTCCTACCTTTGCCACCATCCCTGTCTGTCTCCCCTGGCCTCAGCTTCCCAGGTGCGGGAAAGCAGGTTAGACAGGAAGAACGCGTCAGCTCTTGTCATCGGCTGCGGGATTCTCTGAATTTGAACCTTCTCCTCCCACGGCCTCTGCCCAGTGTGGATCCCTCCCCCATGGACCTGACCCTGTCCCTTCGCTTCCTTCCCCCGACCCGCCTGCTAGCGAGCACCCCCGGCCTGGTTTCCCTACATCACCACCCCCCCCCCTGTCCCGGGGCCACTTTCTCTAAGGTGACCCCTCTAGGATGCTCCGCCCTAAGGTGGCCAATGGTCCAGTTTACCTGGCACTGTTCCATTTTAGAACTGAAAGCCCTCGTCCCCAGCAGTCCCTCAGTCCTGCTCCCAGTCAGTCCCTTCCTCAAGGTCCCCAGGCTCGGCCCTGGACACATTTCTCCCGCCCCACATGCCTCTGTCTCTTCCCTTGCCATCCCTGCCAGCACCCTGGCCCTCACCAGGGTTTGTTCGTTTGTCCACCCCCCTCACGACCGTGAGCCCACGGGAGCAGGGACGGCCTGTCCAGGCCATAGCGCCTGCCGGAGGGGCATACAGTGGGTGCTTAATAAAGACCCTCCCAATGAATGAATCCTGGAATGTTCACTTCCATTTCCTGTTGGATTTAAAACTACCCTAACTTGCTTCTCAGTCCCCACAACTCAATCCGCCTGCCCTCAGCCTCCACCGGACTCCAGGCCTGGGAGTCTCAGGGACGGCCCCCTCCGGGCGACAGTCAGGCCTGGGGCCGGTCGGGGCCGGTCTCCCAGCAGGAATCCCTGGAATGCAACTCCTACCTCCCAAGCTGGGCCCCACCTGTTCCGGTCTGCAAATCCCTTCGCCGCCCCGCCTGCCGGCCTGGACTTATCCCCCTGCTTAGGGACAATCCCAACCAGGGAGGAGGAAACAGCTCCTGTGACTGGCAGGTGGAAATCAGAGGCCCAAAAGGCCAAAGGTTTTTTTTTTTCCAAAGGCTTTAGATTTTCGAGGGACGGGGAGGTGGAGGGGGTTGTGTAACAGTGGTTCACGGGGGCATTTTTAAGGCATATAAATCTGGCTGCTGGTGTTCCACCTGTGCCGCCCTGTCAGTCAGACCACTTCCGTTCGTGCTTGTTATTCAAAACCACTGCAGCTGTCCTTCCTGAGCACCTACTGTGTGCCTTTCACTTGCTACAGGGCTTTGAAGGCAGTCACCTGAAATCCCAAACGTGGCTCTAAGCTATTCTGAGTTGTGCAGATGAGGAAAGCAGAGGCTCAGAGGGCCTCGGTGACCTGCCCAAGGCCACACGAGTGGGACCGAGCTGGGGCTTCCCTGCTGTCCCCCCGCGTGTCCCCCCGCGTGTCCCTCCAGCCACAGGGCCCTCGTCTGTTGGCAGACACCGTTTCCACATTCCCACATGCAGGAACTGATCACAGCCAGCCTCTCCGCTGACGGCTTCTCCGGGGGGCCCCACGTCCCCCCACGCAGCACGCTCCATCCCCCCCCCCACAGCTGTCCGCGGGTCCTTGCTGCGCATTGGGGTCACTTTCGGGCTTTTAGGACTGAATTGTTTCTGTGAGATAGGATCAGAGAGCACCCCAACTGGCTCGAGAGGGGGGAACGTTCATTTTGGGGACACGAGGGAGCGTGTCGGCCTGGGGGGCATCCCTCACCTGGCACCGGGGGGAGCCCACGGGGCTGCAGAAGGGCCAGGGAGGGAGGCAGACCAGCCCCTCCTGGCTGGGTTCCCACGGTCCACTGCGAACTCCCTAACTGAGGAGCAACCGGCCCGAAATAGAAAAGCTGACCCAGGGGAACCAGTGACCAGAGGCCCCGGGCCTGGCTCAGCCAGCTGCTGGGGTGCTCCCTCCATCCCTGGCTCCCCTCCTCTGCCTTTCCCCTCCCTCCATCTTCCATCTTTAAATTCTCCCCCTCCCCCGCTCAGAGCAGCTGAGGGCCAACATTTGCAGATAAGGTGGAACAGGCTTCTCCCAGACTCTCCAGTGGCCTGAGCTTGGCCAGCTGCCTTCCCGTGGGAGCCTGACCTTGGGGGACAGAATGCGAGGCTGGAGCGCTGGCCCGCCAGGCCCAGCCCCTGGGCCTGAGCCTGGAGCCCACAGGCAGAGGGCGCAGGTAGAGGGGGCAGGCGCGCCCCACTGCGGGCCTGTTTGGGGCAGCGGGGGCAGGCTGGAAAGTGGGGCCCGCTCCATCGTATCTGGGGCAAAAGAGGCGGGACGTGAGTGGTCCCAAAGGGCCAGGGACTAGGAAAGCAAGGAGGCCAAGTGAATAACAGAAGCAGTGGTTTCTGAAACCGAATGGACGGCGGGTCGGACCTCAGCACCCATTCAGAACCCAGGCCCTGCAGGATTTCCCGCCGGGAGCCCTTCAGCGACGGCTGCAGACGCTGGAGCTGCCCGAGGCCCGTGGCTGCGTGACGCGTACGGATACAGTCACCAGACAGCCCGAACGTCCATCCCGAGGGGCACGTCGGATACGGGAACGGTCTGCAGCCACCGCGCAGCGAGGGAGCTGCGGACAGCGTGCGGTGGAAGGTCACTGGCGGCACGTGGAGGAGGGAGGAGCCGGTGATGGAGGACGGTGACGCAATTTCCGTAAAGCAGAGCGCTGCGCGGGACGCGAGGAAGCGAGAATCTGAAGCAGCGAAGGCTCCAGAGGGGACGTCGCTGTCACAGGGCACCCGGGGGATGGGAAATAGGATGCAGGGGTGTCTTTCTCGGGACCTCTTCGTGGGCTTTGGTATGAGGGTAACAACGATCGCATAAATAAGGAAACAGTTCTCCATTTGGGGGAGTGATGAGGAAGGAATGCTGTTAATTCTCCTTTGAAAGACTTGATAGAATTCACCAGTGAAGCCATTGGGTGACTGGGCTGAACGTCGATGGAAGTTTGTGATTACTGATTCAATCTCCTTGCTCACTACAGGTTTATTCGGATTTACGTCTCTTCCCGTCAAGGTTTGGTAGTTTGTAGGTTGCTAGGAATGTGCCCGTTTCACCTAGATGATCTAATGTGTCGGCACACGGTTCTCCCCCGTGTTCTCCTACAGGCCTTTCTGCTTCTGTGAGGTCGATAGCAACACCCCACGTTCATTCCTGATCCTGGTAATATGAGCCTTCTCTCTCTTTCTCTCTAGGTCGATCTAGCTAAAGACTTATCAGTTTTATTGCTTTTTCCCTCCTCTCCAAAAAAAGAACTTTTAGTTTAGTTGGGTCTATTGTTTTCTCACATTTTTGTTTTATTTATCTCCGTCCTAATCCTGATTGTTTCCTCCCTGTTGCTCGCTTTGAGTTTAGTTTGCCCCTTTCCTAGTTCCTTTAGGTGGAAGTTTAGGTTGTTGACCTGAGATATTCCCTCTTTCTTAATAGTTGTTTGCGACTGTGACTTTCTGAGCACCGCCTCCCTGCGCCCAAGTTTTGGTATGTTTGGATTTTCTTTGCATTCGTCTTGTATTTTTCCAATTTCCCTGACGATGTCTTCTTGGACCCATCGGTTGTTTAAAAGCATGTTGTCTAATTTTCAAATTCTCTTTCTGTTATTGACTTCTTCCTTCACTCTGTTGTGGTCAGAAGAGATACGTTGTAGGATTTTAATCTTTTAAAGTTATTGAGGCTTGTTTTGTGGCCTAACACGTAGTCTGTCCAAGAGGATGTTCCCTGTGCGCTTGAGAAGAATTTGAATCCTGCCACTGTTGGCTGGAGCGATCTGCACACATCGCTTAGGTCCAGTTGCTTTAATGTGCTACTCAGGTCATCTACTGCCTCGCTGACCTTCTGTCTAGTTATTGCAAGTGAGGTATTGAAGTCTCCAACTATTACAACTGAACTTATTTCTCCCTCCGATTCTGTTCGATTTTGCATCATTCGTTTCGGGGCTCTGTTGTTTTGTGCGTACATGTTTATTATTATTGTATGTTCTTGATGTATCGAGCCCTTTATCATTATAGACTGTGTCGGTCTCGTATAACAATTTTTGTCTTAAAGTCTATTTCGTGTGATACTAGTATAGACATGCCCTCTCTTTGGGTTACCGTTTAATATCTTTTTGTGTTCTTTGTTTATTTTGTGCTAAAGTGAGTGTCTTGTAGACTACATATAATTAGATCCTGGTTTTTGTCTGTTTGTTTATTTGTTTATATGTTCTGTCGATTACTGCCTTATAATTAATTTAATCCATTTGACATTTCATGTAATTACTTACGCAGAAGCACTTGTACCATTTCACTGTACCATTTTCTTCCTTTGCTATAAGTATGTAATTTTCTTATTAGTTGCCCTAGAGATTAGAATTAACACCTTAATTTATAGTAAATTACCTTAGACTTGTTTTAATAGTATACAAAAACCTTTGCTCCTACATGGGGCCATCCTTTCCTCACAGTTATTTTTTGTTACAGATTAAATCTTTATAAGTTGTATATCCATTGACATAGATTTATAATTATCATTTTATGCTGTTATCTTTGAAGTCATACGAGGGGCAGGGAAGAGATGTCGCCAACCAAAAATATATTAGCGCTGACTTTTATATTTACCTATGTGGTTATTTTTACCGTTCTTTATTTCGTCACGTGGATTTAAGTTGCTATCTGATGTCTATTCATTTCAACGTGAAGGACTCTGGTTAGCATTTCTTAAAGGGCAGGTCGACCAGCAACACAGTTTTTGTTTATCTGGGGCTGTCTTAGTATCTCCCTCTTTACCGAGGATAGTTTTGCTTTGTACGGAATTCTTGGTTGACAGGGCTTTTTTTTTACTCTTTCGGCATTCTGACTATGTCATCCTGCTGCTTTCTGGCCTCCACGGTTTCTGACAACGAGCCGCAGATCTTACTGAGGAGCCCTGTAAGTGATGGGTCGCTTCTCCCTGCTTTCAGGATCCTCCCTGGTCTTCATCTTTCAATGTTTTGATTATAACGTAGAGCTCTCTTTGAGTTTCTCCGACTTTGGGTAAAGTTTTGGAGTTCTTGGGTATGTAGATTAATGTCTTTAATCGAATTTGGGAAATGTTGGGCCTTTATTTCCTAAAATAGTCTTTCTTCCCCATTCTCTCTCTCCTCCTCGTCTGCGACTCCCATTGCGCATATCTCAGTATGCTTAATAGTGTCCCGAAGGTCTCCTACGCCGTGCTCAATTGTTTCCACCATTCCGCCAACTGGACAATCTCAATTGACTGATTTTTTAAGTTCTCTGATGGTTTCTTAGGCTTGCTCAAATGTGCTGTGGAACCCCTCTAGTGAATTTTTTATTTTAGGTATTGTTCTTTTCAACTCCATAATTTCTATTTGGTTTCTTTTTCGTCAGTTTTGTCTCTGTGCGGTGAGGTATCACGCTCTTGGCTCCTTTAGTTCTTTGTCCATGGTTTTCTTTAGCTCTTGAGAGCATATTTTAAAAAGTTGACTTAAAGTCTTTGTTTAGTAAGTCCAATGTTTGGGCTTAGAATCTACTAAGTTCTTTTTTTTTTAAATTTTTCTGTATATGGGCCATACTTTCTTGTTTCTTTGCATGTCTCAACTTTTTTTTTGTTTGTTTGCATGCCTCTTTTTAATGAAAACTGGACATCGTGAATATTATAATATAGCGCCTCCGGAAATCAGATTATCCCCACCTCCCCAGGCTTTGTCGATGCCGCATCTATGTGTGGTTGCTGTTGTGTATTTAGTGGCTTTTCTGAGCTAATTTTATAAAGCCAGGATTCTCTGTCGTGTGTGGCCATTCAAGTGTCTGTTTGATTAGGTTAGCGGTCCACTGAGCGGTCAGTTTTCCTGGTTTCTGTAAACCTTTGACTAGTTTCTAGAGTTCAGATCAAATTTACTCTGACAGGTTTTGCCAGTTTACTTGCTGTTTCTGTGGAGTTACGGGCCCTTGGAGTTCTTTAATCAGCTGTTTTTTTGCTGACTTCACCTCAGCCAATTGCTTTGCAGATCTTTTTGTCTTTGGTAGATTTTTTTTTGTTTTTGTTTTTTTCCATTTTTTTCTGAGACATTTAGGTTTGGAGTGTCTTGTATTTATACTTGTGACTTGTGTTTCCTGGGTCCAAGGATTCGTTTCTTCCATCTACTTTGTTAAAGTTTCACCTATTATCTGTCACAAAATTTCTTCTCCCCCTCTACTTAATTCTATTAGTTCCTATTACAAGGATGGTGTAATACCTCTCTCTCGTTTCTTAACTGAATTTTCCAATTTAGATATTTTCCATCTCTTTCTCTGAGCTTCATCTGATTGATTTTCTCAGATCTATCTTTTGGGGAACTAATTTTCTCCTCAGCTTTGTCTAAGCCACTATTTATTTCTTCCTCTGAATTTTAAATTTCTGTGTAGCCTATATTTTTTATTTCTAGAAGTTCTAGGATTTTTTTAAACTTCCAGATTTTTCGTTGGTCTTTCTTAAAATTTTATTTTATGTCTTCAGTCATATTAAACATTTATTTTATAGTCTTGGGGTTTCATCCCAGAAGCAGGGAGCATGGGGAGGGGATGCAGACAGGGCCATGTTGTCACAGGCCATCAGTGGAGAAAGCTTTCCTGGGGGTAGCAAAGCCGGGAGGGGCTGGCATCGTCATCTTTTAAACCATCAGCATCTCAGGAGTGACAGGAGCACCTAAAACTTGAGCAGGGATCCGAGGAGTTTCTCCAATCAAAACTCAAGTTTTTCATCACATAGTGATATGTGTTTGCCATGGGAGAAAAAAAAAGATTAAGAATAAAAAATAAACCGAAATCACTCGCAATCCTAGTTCCTATATTTAGCTGCTGTGACCACAAAGCCGAGCTCCCCAGCTTCTTCCCTGGCTTGATTTTCTTCCATAGCACTGAGCATCATCGGGCATGCTGCATAGTTTATTTATGACAGTCTGTGTGTCCCCAGTAGCATGTCGGCCCCATGACGCCTGGTACTTTGTCTTGCTCCCTGTCGTATCTGCGGCGCCAGGGACTGGGAGTGCAGGCCACCGCCCCTCCCGTCCGTACCCCTGAAGTGAACGAAGGAAAGCATGCACACGCGATCTAACGAATGACAGCTTTCACCTCCTCTCTCCCCACAATGATCCGCCAAGGCAGGTGTTTATCACCCCCATTTTACAGACGAGTAGGCTGGGGCTCTGGCAGGCCACCGCCTGTCTTCTCGCCTCTGAGACCACATTCACGCGGCTGCGGCGTGGCCCACCCTCTCTGTTCACACTTGAGACCTTTCCGCTCCGTGCATTTAAGGACTTTGCTATCACTCCTGTGTGCGTGATCTACTCTGGGGGCAGGAAAACGAGGAAGTGAGAAGGCTCATCGCCAAGTTCCATCCCCTCTCCGGGGCTCCCCACACCTGAGAAAATCAGTTAATGAACTCGGATGTGGGCGGTTGCCTCTTCAAATATGCCCATCTCCCCTACCAAAACGCGGACTCCTGGAATGTACTTTGCAGGTGAAATGTGAACCCCATCTGTGTCCAAAGCATGGTTCATGCTAGCAATTTAACCGTACCGTGCCTCCATATTCATCTGTAAAGAAGGTATGATAATCCCCACCTCACAGAGTTGTTTGGGGATTCGGGCGAAATTATGTATGTAAAGCTCTTGACACAGTGCCCAGCACACAGTAAGTGGTCAGTAAATGATTGTATAATTAGAAACCTCTGCTTCCTACCCTCTAGAGGTCTCTGTGGCCTGTCTTTGTGTGGTGGAGACAGAAACACTTCTTTTTTTTCTTTAGCTGTTCTGAGAGCTGATCAGTCTCCTGGGGAAGGACTCAGGATAAGTAAACTTTTCAGAGACTATAAACTATAATGCAGTAACATAACTGCTCTGTGCTTTCAGGGGCATGGTGGATGAAGACTTCACCAGGGAGGGGGAGGCAGCTGAGGCCCCAGGCCCTGTTCTGGCCTGAGCATGGGTTTAAGGCCAAGTGCAAGCTTTAAGGCCTCCTGCAGGGTGTCTTCTGGGGATGAACAGAGCAGCTGCTTTAGCCGGCAGAGGTCTGGCTGCACTGAGGTTTGCAGCTGGAGGCTGGAAGGTGGGACAGGTGCACTGCAGAGAAAACCGACCCATTCAGGAAGTAGCTTGAGCACCTAGGGGGTGCCAAATCCGTTGTAGGCCCTGGGGACACAAAGCCTGGCTCACATGGGGCTGCCACTCTGGAAGCCAGAAGCCAGTAAACAAGCCCGGTGAGTGAGAGATCAAGGCAGAGCTGTGAGCCATGGCCAAGGGGGGGCCATGTGCCTGGCCTCTCACACGCACCCCTTTGCCTCCCTCAGTCGGGGCAGCAGGTCCTATTTTTGTCCCCCTTGACAGATGAGGAGACCCTGGTTGGGGAGATTAAGTGACTCCACTCCGGGCACTCAGCAGCTGCTGGGGGCCCAACCTCAATGGTATTGAAACTCCAAGAGCCTGGGAAGGGAAGGAATGGTGGCCAGTGGTTGTGGGCACAGTCAGGGTCACCTGAGTCCCTTCCTAAGGCACCCCTGCTTCCCAAGAGGTCCGAGGGAGGGGCCCCTGCACTGAGCCTGAGGAGTGGTGGGCCAGAGGCCAAGATGCCCAAGTTCAAGTGTCTGTCACATTGCTCCTCAGACTTCTCCGGCTGCGGGGAGTTTCAGTCCACTGCACGAGTGGACAAGCAGGACCCATGGGCGTGGGGAACGGAGAGGCGAGTCCTGGGCCCTTCTTTCAGAGCCAGGTCCCCAGGGAGGGCCCAGGTTCCTGCCATGCTGCCACGGGGGACTTCTCTGATCAGTAGGAGGCCCAAGGAGTGTCATCGGGGTCCTGGGCATTTGGTCTAGCAGCCTTGACAGCGTGGCTGGCCAGGACCAGCTTCTGCAAGGTCAAGAGCAGGTGGAGAGGCTCTTGGCCTCGGGGGATGTGAGGTGGATCATCCTGATGGGCAGAGGGCTCAGGATGTCCAAGAGGGTGAGACCCAGACAGCAGGACCGGGGCGAAGCCTTGGAAGCGAAATAGAAGCCTGTAAGCCGGGTTCCCACACTGGGGCTCGGGGACAGATGCAGCCAGGACGATGGCTCCAAGGGACCATCTGTAGACCCTCACCTTGCCTGACCTTCTCTCCCCTGGAACCTGAAGAGGCAAAGGTCTTCCCCAGCCTGAGCCCTGCCCTAGAGCCTCGGCAGGGTCTGCAAGACATCCTGGATGCCGTGGGGAGGCTGAGGAAGGTTTGGGCTTCTCCAGCAAAGTGTTTCCCAGGACCCCGGGCTTTGACATCTCCTCTCCTACATATTGGTTGTGACTCAGAGCAAGTCACTTCACCTCCCAGAGCCTCTCTCATCACCTGGAAGCCTGGGGCGTGGGTCCACCTGGCCTGGGCGGGCCGGCCTGGCACCGACCCTGCTCCCATCGTAAAGACGTGTGCATTTCGGCAATGGAGCTCTTGTCCAATCTCAAATAAACCCAGGGACCCAGGGGCTTGGGATGGGTCCGGCCCACACGAGGAAACTCCACCAGGTTCGGCGTGCACGGAGGAAAACTTGTTTGTTTTGTTTCTGACATTTTTATCGGGAGGGGGGGATCTGATGTACACAGCGCGAATCCACCTTAAGTTACAGACGGACGAAACTTTAGTTATGTATACACCCGAGGAACTGCCACCCAAAGAAGAGTCTAAACGTGTCGACGAGCCGAGCCTTTCGAATTACAGAAAAAGGGCTGGAGTCCTCGTTTTTACCTTTGTGGCCTACGCCTGGGCTGTCAGGCTAGAGACCTTTGAGCTCATTCCTGCCCCATTGGGGCAGATGGGGAAACTAAGGCTGGGGGCGAGGTCTCCGGGCGGAAACGGGGATATCCCCTGCTCCCCGCCAGTTCCGAGACTCGGCCCCCGGCCCGGGCTCCCTGTGGTCAGGAAGGCGGGCGGAGTGCGGGGCAGAGGGAGGCGGGTAGATGAGGGCGCGGCCG
>NW_011889070.1:184372-189122 GCF_000151845.1 Pteropus vampyrus | reverse complement strand
GACTTTGAGCCGCTTCGCGGGGTCGTTGCAGCCAGGCCGGGAGGAGACGCGGTTCCCGTTTTGCAATCAGCCAGAAAAAGCGCTGAATGCGGGCGAGGTCGAGTTGGAGCGGGAAGAACACGGGGTGGGCACCGGCGTCACAGCATGTTACAAGCCCATCGGGGAGAAGTGCTCACCCCGAACCTCGAACGTCCCCGTGTTCCCGGTGGGCTCCCCGTGAATAAAGCTGCGGGCTCCGGAGAGGCGGGTCCTCTTTTCCCACCGGTTGCTCTTATGAGGACAGGGCCGGGCGGAGGCCTCTCTCGGCCTCCTTTCCCTCGGCGCCATGGGTAGTTTTGGAAAGAAAAAAGTGGGGGCATTGAACGGGGCCCGCTACGAGGCCCACCTGGGCGCATCTCGTGGTTTGTCTCGTGAGTTCCCCCCGTCGTGCCCAGCCCCTAGTGCCCTGCAACCCTTGGTTTTGGCCGAAAGCTTTCTGCCGGGGCGTGCATAACTGGGCCCTCTCCCGTGTTAACCGGGGGACGCGTATCAGTGGGCACACTACCTGGCTGGAGGGTCCCCTCTCCTTCCGGCTCTAGCCCTCCCTCCCCCCCAGGACCAGCGGGAAACTTTTCTGCCGATTTGCAGGTCCTCAGCCTTGCTCTTTCCTTTGAAATGGGGCTGCTGGACCTGGGTCCACCCAGTGGCCCTGGGAAGACCGAAACCTCTGCCAGGTAGCCTGGCACGGCATTTTTCTGGGGTGATTATTTTTGGCTTTCGGGGGAGGGGGCTGGTCAGGAAAAGGTCTGAACTCCCTGCAAGGGTCAGCCGGCTGGAGTCCCGGACTCCTTCCCCGCCCCTCCCCCGCGGCCCTGATCGTGGGCCTCTCATTTGCAAATAAAGGTCTGTGTTTGCCTTGTTCTGTGTCGAGGCCTTGATGTGTGCTAGTGGTTACAGATCAGGAAAGATTGGGCACGCGGAGTGACGAGCAGGAGGAGGCCGTGCCAGGAGGGGGCGAGGGCTTTCTCTCTGAGCTCTCTGGTGACTTGGGTGCCCACTGCCTCCGCCCTGGGTGTCTGGAAACCCACCTCTGAGCAGCTCCTCCTGGCTTAGATCCAGTCCCAGCCCCCCACGGGGCGTCTGAGGGGAGGGCTTTAAAACGCTTTCTGGGGTGGACACTCAGCAGCGTTGCGATGTTTGTTTGGTTTTGTTTTGTTTTTTTTTGAAAGTAGAATGATTGCTTTTTTTCGGCAAGAGCTCACGTGTGCTTCCGAAGTGAGCTTCGAATAAGGGAAGGAGTTTGTAAACATTCTGCTCCCGCCTTGGACTCACTGAGCCGGGACAGGAAGAAAGCGAAAGTGGGGGGGAGGGGGAGCGAAAGCAAACCGCCCAGCTTGTCTCCTTCCTGCGCCTCTTCCTCCCGACGGGCCAGTTGCCAGCTGCCGGAGCCCTGTGTGAGGCTGCGGTGAGGTGCGCGGCCGCGTACTGGTGCTCGGTGGCAGAGCATGCCCCCTGGGAGCACTGGCCCGCAGCCCTTGGAGCGGGGAGCTTGGCACAAGACGGATGGGGCTCTGCCTCGGTGCGGAGCCGCCGTGTCTGTCTGGCTTTCTGTCCCCTGCTGCAGCCCTGTTCTCTTAAGGAGAGCAGCGTTCTGCTGCGGGTCCCTGGGCTGGGGTGGGCGAGGGGTGGCTGCCCCAGACTCAAAGCACACCCCCCACCCCCCACCCGCATGACTGCAGCTGGGAACTTGCCTGAGGCCACTCTGCAGGTGTCCTGGCTTTGGGGCAGTCGAGTCCTGGGCTCAGTAGTGTGGGTCGCTAAGTGGCCTGGTCCTCCTGTGTTGTCTGCCCAACCGACTGTGGCGGACGGGACTCTGCTGTACACGCAGGCCGGCCGCCCGTTCGCGTGTTGCGCGTCAGGAGGCGGGCATCCGGCCGAAGCGTTCTTCCTTCGAAAGGAAACCCGTGGATGGAGGCAGAAAGCAGCTCTCTCCTTGTCACATGCTGGCCTTCTAGAAACTCGGATGTCGGGGACCTGCCCAAGGCTCTGCCTTCTCATTCCAGAAGAAGAGATCAACAGGTGTTTGGGTCAGGGGTGCTGGTCACGGCCCGGGTGGGGACTGGCACCTCGAACCTTCTCGGCATCCCCATGGGCATGAAGCCCTTGGGTGCCTGCCCCCCTGCTCCCGCCGTCGGGCAGCATGGGGCTCTTAAGGCAGAGTCACGTTTCAGGGTTGTTCCCGGTTGGTGGCTTGCATCCAAAGCGTGGCTCTTCCACGCGGGTGGCGACCGAGCCGCTGGGAACCGGGGCTGTGGCCAGAGGCTCTGGGCTCTGCCGCTCCAGGTCCCGGGGCCGAGTGTTTCTGTTGCCAGCTTTCACCTACACTGTAAGAGAGTCAGTTCTCAATCTAGCCCCCCTCCCTCCTCGCCACGGGCCCCAGAAGTGTTGGGACAGCCCCCAGGAGTCAGTGAGGGGTTTGGGAAAGGCCTTTTCCAGCTGGGCTTGGTAACTGGCATGGCACCATTTCCAGAAGTGATGCTGAAGAGAGGGCTGGCGGGGCTGGAGTGGGGGCACCCATGTCACAGGTACTGAACTGTCTGGAGCCAGGGCCCTGGAGGGCCTGTTTTGGGAAGGCTGACCGGTCACCCTTGGTGCCAGCCCACTGCCAGGAGCCGGGTGTCAAGACCTGGGTCTCTGCTGGCTGTGAACTCGCGATGAGGCCCTCACTCCCTCTAACATGTTAGCTGCCTCCAGGACGGCCTAGCCAGGCTGTTTTTGGGTTTGGGGTGGGGAGACACGCGTGACGGTGTGACTGCCATGTTGGGATGGTGGACGGCCCCCTCCCCATGCAGGCTGACCGAGGGGCAGAAGGGGACAGTGAGTAAAGCCTGCGGGAGTTGCTTGGTTCACACAAGCACCGCAGGCCGTAGTGGACCCCTGGGCACTGGTGGGCAGTGCTCTCCGTGACGGGCAGGTGGGTGCCCAGCCCCGGGAGCCCATGACATTGGCAGTGGTGGGTGGCAGGGTGGGGCTCCCTGGGGCTCCTCTGTGCTTGGGGCTTGTGCGTTCTCGCTTTAGGGCTCCAGGCAGCCTGCTTTGTAGGCAGGAGTGAATGGGCACCTGTTCTGGAAAAGTGTGGACACCTGGGGTCCTTGACTGTGGGGGGCGGGCATGAGAGCCTAACAAAGACCCTGATTTGCTGAGGGCGGGGCCGTCCTGGGTCCTGCTCTGGGCTCACTAGCTGGCCCCCGCATCACGCTGTTGATCCTGACAGGCAGCTGAAGTGAGGGGTGGGCAGGGCCGCTGCCCTTGACATCAGGTGGGGGCAGTGGCCTCCCGCCCACTGCGCGCGTCTCCCAGGACCCGGGCTCTTCTCTAGGTCTCCTGTCTCAGCTCTTCAGTGGGGCGGTGGGTGAGGGGCCTCCCGAGGGCTGCTGCCAGGGGTCCAAGGGTGACGCCTGGCAGGAGGACGGAGGCCTGGTGGGGACAGCCATTTCCTCGGGCAGGTTTGGAACACGGTGTTTCTCTCCTCCTTGGGGTTGCCACCAGTGCCGGGCGACACCTGGGAACACGCTTGGATGGGCAGCATGGCTGGGACTCTGTGCAGGCGAGGTCTGGACGGCAGGTGCTCTAGGTCCCTGGTCTTCACGATGAGGGGGCAGCCAGAAGCTCAGGAGGTCCCAGCCCCTGGCCCTCTGCCACCCCGGGGGGGACGGGTTTGGGGAGGAAAGGCAAGTGCTGGGGGGCATCTAGGCTTGGCGTGGGGTGGTTTCGGTTCAGGGCCCATCGTGGGTGGCAGTGGCCTTTCTGGGTTCTCTGTGCAGTGGGGCGTGTGGCCTGGACAGCCCGGGGTGGTGGCGCTTTGTGAAGCCGCACACGGTGAAGTCTTGAGTTTGCCGCTTGTCAGGCCCTCCAGGGGGAGGGGCTCTGCCACCGGCCGGCCCCCTCCTGTGATCGATTGGACCAGCCCTGTGGGCAGCTTCCGGCACCAGGCCAGTCTGAGCTTCTAGAAGGTGCCCGGGCTGGGTGGGGCCTTGGTGCTCATGGGGCCGGACCCCCATGAGCGAGACCACCCGACCCAAAGGGGGATGTCCTTTTCCCTCTCTAGGGCAAAGTTCAGCTGCTGGTCGCACTGCTCTCACTCACCTGAGGAAGTTCTCCTTTGAGCTGGGGGTCTCTGCCCCCTTCCTCCCCGAGGAGGGGCCGTTCAGTGCAGCTGCTGGCCTGGCCTCAGGGAGGTGCCTTGCGGGGGTGGGCGGCGGGGGGCGGCTGCTGGGGCTCCTCAGGAGGAACACCAGGTTCTGGCCTGCCAGGCGTCTGGGCCAGAGCTGTTTCCAAGAGCTGGGAGTGGGGGGTAGAAGGCGGGCCTGGGGAGGAGAGGCTGTCCCCTGGTCCCCTGGGGGCTTTATGCCCCACAGGAGGCACCGCTGGGACTGTTTCTTTGTGTTTCTGTTGGTTTTTCTTGGGGGGAGGTGAAAGACGGGGCGGGGCCTCACAGTGGGAAGATGGCTGGCCCGGTCCCCCGTGGGTGAGCAGGGCCAGAGGTGCCCCTCTGGTGGGTGTCTTGGGTTCCCGTGTGAGGTTGACATTTTGGCAAGAAAGGAAGTCTCCTGGAGGGGGGGTCATGGAGGTGCAGTGGGCACAGCCCCGAGAGACTCGGGGGCTGTCGGGAAGGAGACCGCGGCCTCAGCTGCCTTAGGGTGACGCTCCAGCCTGGACGTTTGCTTGGACTGAGCTCGCCAGGCTGGTCCCTTGCTGTCGAGAGAGCGGG
>NW_011889070.1:178794-183122 GCF_000151845.1 Pteropus vampyrus | reverse complement strand
GACCGCGGCCTCAGCTGCCTTAGGGTGACGCTCCAGCCTGGACGTTTGCTTGGACTGAGCTCGCCAGGCTGGTCCCTTGCTGTCGAGAGAGCGGGTGCCGTGTAGACCCAGGGCTCAGGGGCCCTGGTTGGGGCCGCCTCGCTGTGGGCAGAGGCCCCTTGGGCGGCAGCTGCGGTGGCATTGCTTCCCGCCTGGGCAGGGTGTGTGCGTGGGCGGGAAGTGGTGGCCTGCGGGGCCCAGCAGGGGGTGCCCCCCCTTCCCACCCGCCTGCCCGCCCTGCCCTGGGGCCCCTGGCAGGCGCCCTGAGGCCCCCTCCCCAGCCCACAGAAGGAGGCAGTTGGCTCTGTCTGTCACTGAAGCCGCGGGGCCCATGTGGATCCTGTTTCCCGAGGCCTGGAGAGCTGGCTGCAGGGTGGCCGCCGGTCAGCGTGCCTGTGGAGGCTGGCCCAGCCGCCTGCCCTCAGCCCCCGTCTCTGCAGAACTGTCTGGATGGTTTAGGGGGCGGGAATCCGGTGTGGGGCGGACCCCTTGTTTGGGACCTAGCTCTGCCTTTCTGGCTGGGGGGCCTCGTGCCCCTTCACCTCTGAGCTCCACCTGGAAAGCAGAGCTCACGTGACCCCCAGCACTGTGCCGGATGGTGCGGGGGGATTTGGGGCTGGAGTGAAACACCAGGGCACCCCCAGGGCCTTGGAAGCCCCCTCCTCGGGGGTACAAGAAAGTGAGCCCGCACCATCCCTTCAGGAGGCTGATTCGAAGGCCACTTTGTTGCTGGTGGGGATGGCGCATCCCAGCTGAGGCCAAGGCAGAAGCGGGCCCCGCCCCGCCCCCTCCCGGCCCCCCCTGCTGAGATGGGGTCTCGCTGGCTGGCCGCCCTTAGTGGCACTGAGGCTCCTGTCCTCCCAGGACGTGCGGCAGGATTCCCTCCCCGCACACCCTCCAGTCCGCACCCTCCTCCCAGCCCTGCTCAGTGCTCCAGGCTCCTGCAGAGCTGGGACATTCCTGCCCCTTCTTGTCGCTCCGCCAGGCCCAAGTAAGGGCTCCACGCTGGGCTGGGCCAGCCCGGAAGTGCCCCCTTGGTCCTGCCCCTGGTCGCTTTCCGGCCTCATCCTTTGCCCCGTGGCTGGCAGCACCGGTGAGTGAGTGTACCTGCTCCTCCATCCACCGTCTGAAGGACAGTGTCCCCCTGCCACCTCTCAGGGTCCAGCTGTCCAGGAATACCCAGCTCTGCCTGTGGTCGTGCCCGAGGCATAGCTTTGTGGCAGGAGGGCTGGTGTGGCTGCCGCTGAATTTTCTGGGTGTTTCTAAAGCCGCGAGTAGCCAGAGGTCCCCACCAGCTCCCCCGTTTGTCCCAGTGCACCCCGCCGAGCTGAGCGAGCCTGCAGGGGCCTGGATTTCCGTGTGGTCAGGATTCCCGTTCCCCTGGGAGGGAGCAGGGAGACGGCCCCCCGGGCCAGCCCCATCTCCACGATGGGAGACTCCACCACTCCACCTGTCCGTTTGCGTGGGGAGGCTGGGCCAGGTGTTCTGGGCAGCTTCCCTGTGGGCTGGCTGCTCCCGCCCTAGCAGTCCCCACAGGGCCCCTGGAGGGTGGGGTGGCCGCCTGTACACTCCGCCCTCCCCCGGTGGCTGCCCACTGCGGACATCTCTGCCTGGTGCTCGGGGTCCTTCAGGATCTCGCCAGAACCCCAGGTCTGGGGTTTCGCCTGACGTCCGAGGGCTTTGTGGTTTGTCTGACTTTCTGCCCTGCGTGGTTTCGGATCCTCTCGGGTCAGAGGCCGGTTGTCTTTGACTTTTACCCAGATTCACATGGGCTGCTTCCCCGTCCTTGGCGGATCCCCGGGAAGTGGGGGACGGTTCTCTGGCCTCAGCGCCACCCCCCTCCCCCACACACACTCACACTGGCCCCGTCCCTGCCCTGCAGTGCCCAGGGCAGAGTGAGCGCTGTCCCTGGGGGAGTCCGGACACCGTGGCCGTGGTCGTGACCAGGAGGGTTGGCTGCACAAGGACAGTGTCGTCTGTGCAGTAAATAGCTTTCTGGAGTGAAGTGGCTGCCGGGCGTGCGGTGAGCCTTGGCCACGACCGCGGCCCAGACCGAAGCTGCTCCTGCCGGGCGTTGCTTCTGTGTTGCGGCTGACCCCTTCCGGCCCGCATTCTAGAAGACGGCGTCCAGCCCACCCAGCTCTCAGTGGGCCTGAGGTTCTGGCGCTGGGGAGTGCGAGCTGCACGTTTACCCCAGAAGACAGCCCCATTCCCCCAGTGGCAGGCTGGGGAGCAGGGCAGATGTGCAGCTGGAGAGAGCATATGTCTGCTGTCGCATCTGAGGGTGCTGGACCCACCCTGCCAGGCGAGGGGGGAGTGGGGAGCAAGGTCACGTCCCCCGGGTCTCACAGTTGCTGTGGGAGTAGGGACGCGGGGCCTTGAGCACATGAGGAAAACTGACTCGTCACCCTCTTCCTTTTAGGGGGTGGCAGCTTTCAAATGCAGGCGGAGGCAGAGGGACGGTCCCCACGGCTCAGTGGCCCCTTGCACTGTCTCCTGCAGACCCCCACTCATTTCCAGTCCCCACCCCATTATTGAGAAGCAAACTCCAGACATGTCCCGTTCACGTGACCTTCAGTACCCCTCTCTAATAGGTAAGGGCTTTTAGAAGTTAAAATCACAACACCGCCATTACCCCCAAACCATTAGCACTGAGTCCAGAAGGTTCTTAGATGGCTGGCATTGAGGGACGTGCCGGCCCCTCCACGGGCTTTCTGCAGGCGTCTCACAGACTGGCTCAGGGCTCAGCACTGGCGTCCGGACCCCACCGCCCACAGTCCTGTGAGGGGGAAGTTATGGCACCTGTCTGTGACCACGGGGCGGGTTGGGAGCCCTTGATGGGTGACAGCCAAGTTGGCAGCGAGGGAGCGGGCGTGCAGACCCCAGGGCTCTCCTTGGGGTCCTTCTGTGTGGCCCTCCCTGCAGGGCACTGCCTGGTGTCCTTGCCAGCAGGTGGCAGGTGGGCCGTGTTTTTTAGCTGCCTGTGTCCTTTTGCCCGTGGTCACCTCCAGTGCTAGGACTAGGTTGGGGAGGCACAAGGCCCTGGGCTTAAGTCCCTGAATCTCCATGTGGTAGACCCAGGAAGCAGCCCCAGGATGGAGGGGCCTCAGCTTTGTCATCTGTGCAGTGGGCACGGTCACTGCCCTCATGGGGTCACGTGGGTGTCTCAGCCTCCGCAGAGAGAAAGGGCTCGTGGCCACGGCCGACCACCCGCATAGGGCTAGGTGTCTTCACTGTCTGCTGCTGCCCGGCCTCACCCAGGAGGGCGCTGGGGCACGAGTGTCACACTGCTGGGGCAGGGCGTGCAGGCGGGACCTGGCCGATGGTGTCAGCACGACCCTTGGGGATGTCACTGAGAGAGGCCACTCCTGAGAGTGCTGGGGGACAGGCAGCTGCCCCATGGGACAGGCAGGAATCAGCCCGGGCGATTCCACGTCCCTTTGTACCTTTGTCTGTGACTGATTTTCAGTTCAGGCCTGAACTCCATGGGAAAGTCAGCTAGTGGCCTAAATTTTAATTTTTTCTGGAAGCAGCATTGCCTTCTTGGTCTCGGGGTGTGGCCACGATCCCCCTCCCAGACAAGGGCGGCTGAGGGCGCAGCGCAGCTGCTGTGTGTGTTGGCCAGCCCGACAGTGGGGGGCCATAGGTGGGGTGCCTGTGCTCGCTGATGTCGCTGCTCTGTGTGCTTTGCCCTGATAGGTGGACTCTGTTGGGATTTCTCGGGCAGTTGGGTGACGCACTGGTGGCCGCCTGGACCCCAGGGGCTGGCAGCTCTGCTGAGGCTGAGTCCCAGACTTGGGGGTGTTGACAGCCCTGATATTTCTTAGGGAACATGCCCTCAAATTCCCCTCTCAGGAACACTCTGGGCTGCTTGCTCGGCCTCTCCCCAGGCCCCAGGGCAGTGTCCCCAGACCTTGGAGGAGGAGACCCTTGACTATTGATTGACCCAGGGCAGCTGTGGGAGCCCCTGGCTCTGTGCCCCACTGTGCTTTCTTGGTTGGTGTTTGAGCAAAATAGAAATTTCTTTACATTGTTTCCCTTTGCAAAAGTAACATTTTCTAAAAAATAAAACAAAACACCAGTGTTCAGGAATGACGCAGCCAGAGAAGGCAGCGCGCGGGGGCTGTGGACCGGACGCGGGGTCTGCAGGCCTGCCATCTGTCTGCACGCAGTGGCCCTTTGTCGTGGCCCCGTCTGCGACGTAGCTGTCTGGCTGGAGAAGCGTCCAGGGGCCAGACCAGGCTTTTGCTGTGTCCGCCTACCCTGGACTTGCGCCCACCTTCACGTCG
>NW_011889070.1:168329-178744 GCF_000151845.1 Pteropus vampyrus | reverse complement strand
GCCTTCTTGGTCTCGGGGTGTGGCCACGATCCCCCTCCCAGACAAGGGCGGCTGAGGGCGCAGCGCAGCTGCTGTGTGTGTTGGCCAGCCCGACAGTGGGGGGCCATAGGTGGGGTGCCTGTGCTCGCTGATGTCGCTGCTCTGTGTGCTTTGCCCTGATAGGTGGACTCTGTTGGGATTTCTCGGGCAGTTGGGTGACGCAGTGGTGGCCGCCTGGACCCCAGGGGCTGGCAGCTCTGCTGAGGCTGAGTCCCAGACTTGGGGGTGTTGACAGCCCTGATATTTCTTAGGGAACATGCCCTCAAATTCCCCTCTCAGGAACACTCTGGGCTGCTTGCTCGGCCTCTCCCCAGGCCCCAGGGCAGTGTCCCCAGACCTTGGAGGAGGAGACCCTTGACTATTGATTGACCCAGGGCAGCTGTGGGAGCCCCTGGCTCTGTGCCCCACTGTGCTTTCTTGGTTGGTGTTTGAGCAAAATAGAAATTTCTTTACATTGTTTCCCTTTGCAAAAGTAACATTTTCTAAAAAATAAAACAAAACACCAGTGTTCAGGAATGACGCAGCCAGAGAAGGCAGCGCGCGGGGGCTGTGGACCGGACGCGGGGTCTGCAGGCCTGCCATCTGTCTGCACGCAGTGGCCCTTTGTCGTGGCCCCGTCTGCGACGTAGCTGTCTGGCTGGAGAAGCGTCCAGGGGCCAGACCAGGCTTTTGCTGTGTCCGCCTACCCTGGACTTGCGCCCACCTTCGCTTCGAGGAGAGCTGACTGTGAGGTGGCCGGGTCTGGGCCTGTCCGAGGGGTCACGGTGTGCGTGCCCCAGCAGGGGGCCGCGCAGCCTCTGCGCTCTGTCTGCTGCCCTAGAGGGGGCGGCGTGGGACAGCTGTGCAGCTTCACGGCCAAGGGTGTCCGTCCTCCTTCCCCGGGGGACTCCCCAGGGTGTTTTCCGTGGAGGAGGGGTCCTGCCTGAGCTCCCTGGCTGTCCCTTTGCCATTCTCCTCCCCGGCCCATGTGGCCTTTCTGGGGAGGTGAGTCCTGGTGCCTGCGATGGGAAGGGCTTGACGGGGGCCCCCAGGCTCTTATGCTCTGCCTGTCCTTCCTCCTTGTCAAGCTGGTGCTGGGGACAGAGGACAAGCTGGGAGGGAGCTGAGGGCCGGGGAGGGCAGCCCTGCCTGCGTCCACTGTGGCAGAGGGCTGGTTCTGCACCCTGACGGGGACGCACGTTTGCCGGGCTCTGACCACGTGCAGTCCCCGCGGATGTGGGGTACCCTTCTGCCAGACACGGGCCGATGGCGTCTCTGTCCTCGAGGCAGGACCGGATGCAGCTTTCACTTCTGGCTGCTATGGAAGGGACACCCCGTGGCCTGCAGTGACCAGTGCAGTGAGCACGTGCCCAGGCCAGGCACTGGTCAGCCCTAGTGTGTTGGTTGGGATTTGCCCTGGCACCGCCCCCCCCACCCCGCCCCTGCCTGGCCCAGGGCTCCTGCGGGTCCTGGGCTGCAGCGCTGCTCCTGGGCGCCCACCCCAGGACTGTGTGTGTCCCGTGTGCATGGCTGGAGCTGGCTTCCTGCTCAGCCGCAGGTGTGGAGCCGTGGCTGGCCAGGGAGGGAGGCTGAGGGCCAGGACAAGCCAAGCCTGACCCTGCAGTGAGCCGTGCTCGGCTGCCCTCGTGCCTGGAGGAGGCCAGCCTTCACCCTGGCCAGTAGCCCTGGGTCCTCCTGTGGGCTCCATGTGCCTCCAGGTCAGTTTCAGCCCGCGGC
The DNA here is from genome assembly GCF_000151845.1 of Pteropus vampyrus. Classification (NCBI taxonomy): domain Eukaryota; kingdom Metazoa; phylum Chordata; class Mammalia; order Chiroptera; family Pteropodidae; genus Pteropus; species Pteropus vampyrus. The sequence goes on along the minus strand of NW_011889070.1, from coordinate 176,989 downwards.
TGTATCTGCCCACTTCCCAGCTCCCTGGGCCGAGCAGCAGCACCAGGTGCTGGGCAGCCACCCACTCACGGGTCGCCTGCCCTGGGAGGGGGCAGCAGCACAGCGCGTCCTTCCCCGCGAGCTCCCACCCAGGCGGTCAGTGCAGGGCTGTGCGGCGCTTAGTGCTTGTCCAGCACCGGCTGAGGGCACTCTGCGTCTGACTCCTAACCTCAGAGAGCCCGTGGGGACACTGGGGGGCTGGATCCCACGGCTGCAAAGGGCAGAGCTGGGACTGGGAGCGACAGGCTGGCCCCGGTGTCTGCTCTGCAGCCCTGAGGTGCCTGGGGTCCAGGGGGCTGGTGTTCCAGGAGATTCCGGAAGGCCCTGGCAGGTGGTGGCATTGGGGCAGAAAGGCCTGGAGGCGGCGAGGGTGCGAGCTTGTTCCTGCAGTGAGGGAGGGCGAGGGCCAGTGCAGCCGCAGCAGCCCAGGAGGGAGACTGGTCACTGGTCATATTGGGCCCCATCGGCCAAAGGGGGGACGGTGCTTTTATGGGAGCGATGGAGCCACTGGAGGGTCTGGAGTGGGTGAGGGACTTGCTTTGGCCTGGGTTGGTTTGAACAGGGCCAGTGCCGCTGGGGAGGGCTCCACCCGTGGGGAGGGCAGACCCCGGGCGCTGTCACCGCGGTCCCGGCAGGAGGCGGCCATGCTGGGCTGAGTTCAGGGTTGCTGACCTCCCAGTGGGCATGGGGCTGCGAGGTGGTGAGGATGACCAGCTTGGTGCCAGGGTTTCTGTCTGGCGGTGAAGACGCATCAGCACCAGCTGACATGGCTGCCGTCCCCACTGAGCCACTGGCCTGAGGCCATAGCTACCTGCTGACCTGGTCACTGGTTACAGGCTGGTGAGAGGCGCCCCCTCACCTTGAGTGGGCGGAGAGGGGCCGGGCTCCCCAGAGGACAGGCGGGGCGCCTAGTGGGTGTTCCGGGATGTTCCTCGAATGAGCCGGCAGCGGGCGGGCTCGCTTGGAGGGCGAGGGGCTCACTGGCGCCCCGTTCGCCCTGGGCTGCAGCACGGAGGGGCGTCAGGGTGCGCGTCAGCGTCTCCCAGCCAGCGCTCCGGGAAGGGCCCCCCCGCCCCCCACTCGTGGCCTGTGCTTCCAGTGACCGGGGTCCTAACAGTGGCTGGTTCCAGTGGCCGATAGCGGTGCGCTGCTGTGTCCTCCCCGAAGGCCATCTGGCCCTGCCCGTGGCGAGCGCTGTCTCCGAATGTCATGACAAGTTCACACAGAAGGGGCGGGGACGCAGGAAGAGCGGCGTGTGGCAGAGCACACAGACGCCGCTGGAGGTCAGGGTCCGCGGGCGGCCCCCAGGCTGCCTGTGTCCTTCAGGCAAAGGCGGGGCGCTGGCTTCTAGGACGTCGGGGTGGCCTGTGCGTGCTCGTGCTGCGCCGTGTCCCTCGGAGAGCATTCCCGAAAGCTGGCCAGGGCTGGGGCGGGGTCCGCAGCAGCCCCTCGCCGTGGACTGGGCCCGCCACCCCCATGGTCCAGGGGTCGGCTGTGTCACGGCTTGGCTGTCATCACAAACCCAGAGCTGGTTCTCGTGGTTACGGTGGAACCTCGCTCGCGTGGCGGCAGGCGGGGGGCCCAGCGGTTCCGGGCTCGGCGCTGTGGGGAGCGTGGGGCAGTGCTCTGCGGGTCGCTCGTTCCCTAAAAACTTGCCACGGCCGACACCAGTGGACAGCCGGGCCCCACAGGCAGGTGGTCATCAGGCCACGGGCCGAGTCCGCGCCTTGGCCCCTGGCGCTTCCCCACTGCCCAGGTGGCACGTGTTCGTGTGCTGTCCCGTCCCCCGTGTCTCTGTCCTCCAGTTCGAGAGGGGCTCTGGCAGGCGACCAAGGCGAGGGGCTTCACGTGACCGCGGGGCGTGCCGGGGGGCCCACAGCGGCCGGGCAAGGCGGCAGGGCTTGGGGTGACCGGCCTTTCTGCTGTCCTGCCTGTAGGTGCTGCCTGGTCGGGCCTGGACATGGGATGCCACGCCTCCGCGGGGAGCACAGAGGAAGCCAGGGCCCCCCCGAGCCGCTGCTGTGACGGCCAGTGAGCGTGCGCCGGAGGATGTCCACCACGGCGACGGTCGCCCCCGCGGGCATCCCGGTGGCCCCGGGCCCCGTGAACCCGCCCCCGCCGGAGGTCGCCAACCCTGCCAAGCCCGGCCGCAAGACCAACCAGCTGCAGTACATGCAGAACGTGGTGGTGAAGACGCTGTGGAAACACCAGTTTGCCTGGCCCTTCTACCAGCCCGTGGACGCCATCAAGCTGAACCTGCCCGTGAGTGCCTGCCCTGCCCCCGCCCCACCCCAGCCCGCTGCTCCGGCTCCCGGGAGGGGCTGCCCCCGCCTTGGCAGAGGTGCTGCCTGAGATGTGGCTGGTGCGGGTAAGCCAGGCGCACAGCCGGTGCCTCCAGGGGCGGGGACAGCCCAGGCCCCCAGGGACCAGGGAGCCACGGGGCCGCTCACGCACGTTGGAGAACAGGGAGCGGCTGACCCGGGGGCCGGGCGGGGGAGGGAATCCTGCCTCTCCGTGTTGGGGGCGGGGGGGGGACGGGCTGGCGGTGGTGGTGGTACCCAGGCTCACCCGTGGCTGCCTCCTGTCCCTTGCACCCTCCTTGAGGTGCGATGCTCTGAGTGGGTTGACACTCGGTTTCCAGGGGGAACCCCCCACACACACACTGACTCTCAGGGCTGACCTCACGTCCGATGGCTTTCTTCGGGCCCAGAGAGAGAGTGTTGCGTGTTACAAGCGGATGCCCTGGGCCAGCACTTGGTGGTCTGGGTTCTGGGCCCAGCTCCGCCCTGGTCCCCTGAGGCCCTTGTTGAGCAAGGCTTAGGGTCTGGGTGGGGGCGTGGCCCCGTCTCCAGAGTGTAGACCGGCCCCAGTGCCGCGGCTCTGTGCCTCTGTGAGAACCTCCCCTCCGCGCAGGACCCTTGCCAGGCGGGAGGTTTGGAGGAGGAGGTTCAGAGCTGGCCGGGTGTGCGCCCTGGACCACACGCCCACCTGCCCTCACTCAGGTGACCAGAAACGCCTTTGGCTCAGCCCTGTACCCAGGGCAGCCGGGAAGACTGCTCTGTGTGCAGTCCCTGCCCCTGAGAACTGCAGAATGGTTAACGTTGCGTCCTTAGTAACACCTGTGAAAATCTCTTTTCTAGGATTATCATAAAATAATAAAAAACCCAATGGACATGGGGACTATTAAGAAGAGACTAGAAAATAGTTATTATTGGAGTGCAAGTGAATGTATGCAGGACTTCAACACCATGTTTACAAATTGTTACATTTATAACAAGGTAAGAAGGTGCACGTGGCACGGACCCAAAGCGACCCGCGAGCTGCCCACTGGCCCAGGGCAGACCCGGGGTGGGGAGGGGCTGACACGGGGCCCTGAGACTGGCCCGGCTGCTTCCCAGCAGGCTTGGGCAGATGTCGGCCGTCACGCTGTCACACTTGGCGCCTCTCTGGCCCGAGCCCCACGTGCGGTCCCCGTGCTCTGGCCTCGCGTGGGCCACGTCCCTGCAGGAGGGAGCGAGAGCTAGAGGGAAGTGACACGTGCCAAATGCTTCATCGACAGCGTCCGCACCCTTGGACCTGGACATTCTCAGTCTAGATATACCGAAGGGGTCATGTAGGCTCACACCCGTGGACAGTTAGAGCACCTGCATGCAGGGCCATCAGAGAGTGGCGAGACTCGTTCGTGGCAGCCACACACAGCCTCCCAGAATGATGCGGGTACTTCATGACAAGAGGGGGCGTCTGCAAGAGGGTTTTTAGCCGGAAGAGCAGGCTAGGGACGTCCCCCGTGATCCTGGCCGTGTGGGGTTCTGTTTTAAGGTGACGGGGCAAAGACGAACCAGTGCCGAGTTGAAGGTTCTTTGTCTCCACGTGACGGACGATGGGTGGGTTTTAGTCTTTGTGATTTTCTGAATTCAAGAGTTTCCACGTTAAAACGTATTCCTTTTGCCTTAGTAAATCTCTTAACAAATTTTTAAGTAAATACATTGAACTGCAAGCGGCGATGTGATCTGCAAGCGCGTGGCTCGTCCCCAGCATGTAACGTCGGCTTTCCCGTGTCTTCAGCCCACAGATGACATAGTGCTAATGGCCCAAGCCTTAGAGAAAATTTTTCTGCAGAAAGTGGCCCAGATGCCCCAGGAGGAAGTTGAATTATTACCCCCTGCTCCGAAGGGCAAAGGCCGGAAACCGGCTGCGGGAACCCAGAGTGCAGGTAAAGGGGTGGACGGGAGCTGGATGCCTGTGGCTGTTCTGTCGTGACGTCCCGGGCGGACGTCTCTTCTGGGGGGGCCCCTCGGCCCCTCCGGACTCAGCTCAGTTCTCTGTCTGTGAAGTTGGGGCAGTGAAGAGATGGACTCCAGGAGCCACGTCTCAGCTATGTGACCCGTAGGTCCTCTGAGACGTGGCCCTTGCCGATGTCGCGGTCTGCCTTCCCGCGGCTCTGGGGAGGGGACCGTGGCGTTGCCGCGTCCCGTGCTCCTCAGCCCTGGCTCTGAGGCCACTTTCCCCAGAAGTCACAGCTCTCCCCGTGTCCTCTCCAAGCGCGTGTTACGTTCTCTGTGACAGGAGAGGGGCCAGGTCACCCGCCGGGGAGCGTGGCGGGGTTAGGTGCCGGGGCCCCGGGGCTGTGCCTGGTTTGGGAACCTGGAACAGAGTTGGGTCCCTATAGGCCGACCAGGTGGACTGGTCCTTGAGAGAGGCCAGGTGGGTCACCAGCGCTGCTGGCCGTCCCACTTTGCAGATGGGGACTGTGGTGGCTAAGTAGGGTCACTCAGCCGGTTTCTGGCGGAATCTGAGGTGACCGACGGTGTCTCAGACACAGACCCGGCGCTTACCTGCCAGGCTGTGTGGCTCGTCCTGGCTCCCTCCTTCGGCCTCGGGTCCTGGCACAGGCGACAGGCCTTTCGTTTGCCCGGTGAGCAGGCCTTGCGGAGGCAGCCAGGATGCAGGGCCAGGGGTCTCGGGGTGAGGGGCTCCTCTGGGATCTGTACTCTGGCTGCAGAGGAGGGTCCACGAAGCTCCTGGAAGTGTGGCGCTTCCCTGCCGGGCGTGTCCAACCTCTTTTTCGTGTTTTCAAGGTACGCAGCAGGTGGCGGCCGTGTCCTCTGTCTCCCCAGCGACCCCCTTTCAGAACGTGCCCCCCGCTGTTGCCCAGACGCCCGTCATCGCTGCCACCCCTGTGCCAACCATCACTGCAAACGTCACGTCAGTCCCTGTGCCCCCGGCCACCGCCCCTCCGCCTCCCGCGACACCCATCATGCCCGTGGTCCCGCCCACGCCGCCCGTCGTCAAGGTGAGTGTCCCTGGGCGCCAGGCCGGCCTGGGGTCTGAGCGCTGGTCACTGTTCCTGGGTGTGGATGGGCGTCGGGCGGGGCAGGAGGCGCTGCTGCCTTTCCTGGGCACCGGCCGCTTGTCGGGCACTTGGTGCATGTGACTTTGGAGTGGTCTGGCTGTGCCCGTGAGGTCGGGCCACTGTTCCCGACTGATGCACACGAGACCACGGCTCCGGAGCTGCAGGTCACACAGCTGGTGAGGGCAGGCTGCACTTGGGCCCCAGCCCCTCGGGCCCCGAAGTCCAGGCCTTCGCAGTGCATGGGTCCCCGAGGGGAAGTTGTAGGAGAGGAGGGCGGGAGGGGTCCCGGCTCTCCCCTGCTCTCCCTCGGACTTCTGGCGGTCAGCACGGGGCGGGCGGTGGCCTGGCCGTGGTCTTGTGGCACCAGCTTCATCGGTCACCCCACCGTTAGCGGGAGCACCAGCATGTCCGTCCGTGGCAGGGACCGTCCCGGCCAGTCCGGGCTCAGAGCGGGTGCTCCCCGCCTGACCCGGGGCAGGTGAAGACTGCCGAGCCCCCTGCTCCGCCCAGAGCGAGCCCCGAGCGGGCACTGACGTGTACCGTCTTCTCCGATTTGACCCTCACAGCGACTCTCTGGGGCAGGCAGTATTCCCCCTCTTACAGATGAGGAAGCAGGCGCTCAGAGGGGTTAATGGCTCCCGCAGGTAAAATGCCACCTCTGCTGCTTTCCCCTCCCCTGTGGCCTCACTGCCTGCACTTCCGGGCGGCGTTCAGCCAGGCTGCCCCACACAGCACCCGCTGCTCCTGGAGCATGTCCTGTTTGCCATTGCCAGATGGGTACCCTCCCACCCCAGGCCTCTGCGGCACGCGCTTGGCGTCTCGTGGGTGCCCCTCGTTAAGTGTTCGCGGGTAGCCAGCCTGGGGGTGGCGGCTTGGCAGGGGCGGCCGCCGCGGTGTGTTCTAGACAGCAGACGCCTACGAGGCCATCGGCCCCGGCACCTGCGGCCCTGAGGGGCTCCTCTGCCTGCCTGAGCTGAGGTGCGGGGGCCGGGTGAGCTGGTCCTGGCTGCAGGACGTGGCTGCAGTGCCCGTGGGCCCTAGGGCCAGTCGTTGCGCCTGGAGAGGCCACAGGCCGGGGGTGCTCAGGCATTAAACATGCTCACCGGACCCCGCCCCGCGTGAGCGTCAGCCCTGGACACGCCTCCTGAAGGCTCCGGGTCCTTGCAGTGTCCGTTGCTGGGGGGAGAGCTCCAGCCGGCTCCCTCCCTCGTCTGGGTGAAGTGCAGACCCACCCACTCCCGTAGCCCCTGGAGCCCTCGTCCAACCTGCTGCTGCTGCCTGTGTCCCCTCCCTGCATGCTCCGCCCGCCTCGCCCCGTCCTGCTCCACTGCGAGTGTCTCTGGAGCACCGGCTTTGAGGCCTCTGGGACTTTCCATCTGGCCTTCACAAGCAGGGGGCTCCTCCGTTTCTGCTGTCCCTGAGCCCGAGTGCCGCTTGGTGACAGTCCCGGTCGTGGTGCCACCTCTGTCGTGCTTGTCTCTGGAGCCCCTCGCGCGCCCGGCCTGGGGTGCTGGTTTGGTGCAGATGAAGTGCGTGGGCGTCACGAGCCAGCCCACCGTGACCAAGGGAGAGGGCCCTCGGGGTGGCTTGGGGGTAGGTTCCCAGTCCAGCCTCGCCACTACCAGCTGTGTGACCTTGGGCCGGCGACGTGGCCCCTCTGGGCCTCCGTGTCCTCCGTGCCGTGGGGGCGGCTGGGCCGCGTGCATGGCATCGCTTCGCTCGGTGCCTGGCGGGGTCAGCGCTCCCGAAGCGTGGCCGTGACGACGCGTGTCCTTACGCCGGGCTTCGTCCCTGGTGCTCACCGGGGGTTTTGCTGTCGCAGAAAAAGGGCGTGAAGCGGAAAGCGGACACCACCACGCCCACGACGTCCGCCATCACCGCGAGCCGGAGCGAATCGCCGCCGCCGCTGTCGGACCCCAAGCAGGCCAAGGTGGTGGCGCGGCGCGAGAGCGGGGGCCGGCCCATCAAGCCGCCCAAGAAGGACCTGGAGGACGGCGAGGTGCCCCAGCACGCGGGCAAGAAGGGCAAGCTGTCGGAGCACCTGCGGCACTGCGAGAGCATCCTCAAGGAGATGCTGTCCAAGAAGCACGCGGCCTACGCCTGGCCCTTCTACAAGCCGGTGGACGCCGAGGCCCTGGAGCTGCACGACTACCACGACATCATCAAGCACCCGATGGACCTCAGCACCGTCAAGGTCTGCGGCCGGCTGGGCTCCGGGCACTGGGCGGTGGGGCTCCGGGTGGCCGGTCGGCCGGCCGCTTCCCGCACAGGTGTCCCGGGCACTGCGTCCGTCCGCTTGCTCCGCCGACGCGCCGAGGGTCCATTGTGGTGCCGGCGTCCTGGGCCGGCCTGCGGGTGACTCGGCGGGGCTGGCCGGGCCGGCGGTGTGTTCCGCTCTCTGGTGGCTGAGTCTGCAGCTTCACTGTCGTCCAGCCCTTCGAACCTGGTTGCCTCGTTTCCTTCCTTCCCGCCTCCCGTCCTGGAGCGGTGGTGGGTTTCTGTGCTGTTAGGCAGGGAGGCCCTTTCACGTGACCCACCCCCTCAGCAGACGGAAGTGGGTCCCGGAGTGGGGACCGAGAGCCTGGCCTCCAGCTCCTCCAGCTCCCGTGCCAGGGTCTTCCTGCGTCAGAGGCTCCCCACCGGGCTCGTGCGGGTTTGCTCCAGATCAGGCCAGCTGTAAATCAGCAGAGAGTAGGCTTGTGCCCGGAAGGTGGCACCCCCAGGACAGCACCTGGGATCACCTCCCAGGGAGGCCTCCCTGAGTGCACACGGGCAGGCGGGGAGGCGGCCTGAGCCCCTGTCTGGCCCGGGCTCCAGCGCGCCCGTCCTCCCTGGGCAGAGCTCCGAGGCAGCCTGGCTTTGGTCTCTGACTTCTGAGGAACACCCCGGGCAGCTGGGTGCGTGTCACCCGCCTCCTCCCTGGGCTGCCCTCGTGGCCCTAGGAAGGGCTCCTCCCCCACAGAAAGGGTCAGTCGTGTCTCTCCGTCGTTGGGGTCTGGGCCTTGACTGGCTGGTTTCGGTCATTCTGCCCCGCTGCCCGGTGACGCCTGCCTGGCCCTCCCCCGGGGTGCTGCTTGCTGCACCCGTCAGACAGGCCCGGCTAGGCGGCCGAGCAGCTCCCTCGCGCTCTCTGAGCGTCTTTGCCACCTGCGGGGCAGGGCTCCTGCTTCCCTGGGCACGGACGGGGTCAGCGCTGCGGCCCCGCCCGTCCCGGGAGCCCAGGAACGCTGGCTGTTTCCGTTGGGGTGTTCTTTTCCCGCGTGGGCAG
>NW_011889070.1:159679-167128 GCF_000151845.1 Pteropus vampyrus | reverse complement strand
CCAGAGTGTCGAGGGTCCTTGCGGGCGGGCCGTGTGCTCGTGCACGGCGGCCTCAGGCGCGTGTGCGATTTCCCGCAGCCCGTGTGGGTCAGGACACGGGACCCAGCCTTTTCCTCGCCACGAATCGTGTGGGCTGGCGTTTCGTAGATGACAGCACCGTTTTGTAATGCCATCTAGTCAGGAAACTTTGTTTTTGGAGAAAAGAGTAAGAATCGTGGGTTTTGCTCCACTTGCAGAATTTCTTCCCATCACAGAGCCCAGAACCGTGTTCTGTCACAGCCCCAGTCCTTTGCCCTCTGTGAAGGGGCTCACGGTGTCACCCTCGGTCACCAGGCTCCAAGCGAGGGCCCAGCCTGCTCCACACTGCGGGTCTTGCTGCCCTCCCTCCTGCGCGAGGGCCCTGCCCGCACCTTTCCCCAGCTCTGGTGCTGACCGGCCCCCACGGGGGATACGGCAGAGTGGCCCCGCAGGTCCCAGCATGCCTGGAGCAGGCTGCCAGGACCCGTGCTTTTACACTGGGACCGCGCCCACCGTGTCTCGAAGCCAAAGGTTTTGCAGTTTGCAGAACGCTGAGCTGATGTCACTGTTAGGCTGTGCTGGGCCCGGGCCAGCGGCTCTGGTTCTGTTTCTGCAAAGGTGGTTCCGAGCTGCACGGCCTCCGAGGCTGAGTCGTGTGGCCACTGGTGGCTGCTCAGCCACACACCGTTTGTGTGAGCCGAGCTGCGGGCTCAGAGTCCACCGTGGAGGCACCAGGTGCACACACCCCGCGAGGCTGCTTGTCAGGGCCAGCCTGATTGTGGTTCTGCATGTCCATGTCCTTTGGAGGATGTCTTCACCCCGAGGGTGGAGAGTCTGGGGACCAGAACCCAGAATGGGCTCTTCCGGGAGCTGATGCCTCGCTGGTGGGGTCACATTGTATGTGTGTGAACCGGGCGGACTCAGGTGTGTGAACGTGACGAAGCGATGTCCCGCCCCATGGCCACTCTTCCTGTCCTACATGAACCCAGCCACCAGGGAGAGGGGATCTCCGCTGATGGGGCTCCCGAGGGGCCCAGGTCCTGCTCCGTGGGCCTGCACAGGGCGTGCAGAGCCAGTTTTGGGAGGACGAGACTTTGGCTTTTGAGCCACGTTTTGGAGCTAACTGGGAGTGAGGTGTGACGCCACAGTACTGTCCCAGAACGAAGGGAGTGGGGCGTGGTCCCAGAGCCCGTGGCTGGGGGACCCCTACGGGTCAGAACTCAGGGGGGGACCTCGCAGGGCCTTGGCCTGCAGGCGGGAGGGGTGCACACCCACGGGCTTCCGTTTCCTGGTCGCTCCCTGGGGACCCACCCTCTCTGGGCCGTTGGCCCCGCCCTGTCCTGGGTCTGTGCTCTGTGCCTGGAGAGGGAGGGGTGCGGGCCAGGCCATTTCCCAGGGGTGGTGGGGTGGTGGGTGGGCTGACCTTGACCTTCCCGTTGGCCGAGGGGCAGCTCCGAGGACATCTCGGGGACTCGAGGGGGCCGCCCTGGCGGCATCCAGGACCTCAGGCGGCCCCTGCTCTCCCGTAGGACGTGTTTGAGATGCGGTTTGCCAAGATGCCGGACGAGCCGGCTGAGGTGCCCGCGCTGGCCGCCCCCGCAGCCCCGGCGTCTGGCAAGGGCACCGAGAGCAGCCGCAGCAGCGAGGAGAGCTCCTCGGAGTCGGGCAGCTCGGACTCGGAGGAGGAGCGGGCCACCAGGCTGGCGGAGCTGCAGGAGCAGGTGAGCCCGCCCCGCGTGCTCCCCCGGCAGCCATCCTGCCCCTGCGGGGGCCGTTGGGCCGAGAGGAGCGAGCGGCACTGAGCACCCTGCCAGGCGCCTGTCGGCCCCGCTGCGTGGCAGTGGCTGGCGCTGCCTCGTTCCAGCCCTGTAGACTGGCTGCGCGGTGCCCCAGGCGCTGTTCCAACTTCTCTGTGCGGGCGTTTAAGCCCCTGCCCGGAGAGTCTTCCTCGCCTGAGCAACAAAACTAGGAAAACCCTCAGCTCCTATCCATTGAGTCCTTGTCCTGCCTTTTGCCTCGGGCCGAGCATGTCACCATCTGACCTTGTCGCTCTCTGAGCTACCTGAGGGCCAGGCAGCTTATCTGCAGTTCACCTGAGGAAGCCAAGGCCGGAGGGCCCGGCGACAGGCCAGCGGCCACGGGTAGTGGCGGCAGCATGGCTCCCCGAGGCGGGCGTGGCCCAGGTGCTGCTGGCTCACCTCCCCCCACAGCTGAGGCAGCGCCCCGGCCCCCGTGGTTCAGCCCTGGGCAGCCCCGCTCAGCGCACACGCTTTTGCAGCTGAAGGCCGTGCACGAGCAGCTGGCGGCCCTGTCTCAGGCCCCAGTGAACAAGCCAAAGAGGAAGAAGGAGAGGAAGGACAAGGAGAAGAGGAGGAAGGACAAGGACAAGGACAAGGACAGGCACAAGGCCAAGTCCGAGGAGGAGAAGAAGGCCAAGGTGGCCCCACCCGCCAAGCAGGCCCAGCAGAAGAAGCCCCCCGCCAAGAAGGCCAACAGCACAGCCACGGCCAGCAGGTGCGTCCCGTGCGGGGCGAGCGCGGTGTGGGGGCGCCTCGGCCGTGAGTCCTGGTGTCTCGGGGACAGAGCCGCTACGTGGACAGCAGGCTGGGGGTGGGCGGGCCTTTCTCGCCCTCCTCGTGGGGAGGCGGGCGGATGACCGGCTTGGAGGGTGATGTGCCTGGGGCTGGCCTGCCTCGGCACTGGAGCGGTCACACCGCCTGGCCTGGCGACCTCGGCGCCTTGAGGCCGAGGGGGTGCTGTGATCTGGGCCCCAGGGTTTAATGCGGGGACACTGGGCTTGTTGACTTGGCTCTCCACTCCCAGCTTGCCTGCCAGGCAGAGGGTCGCCGTGGCACGGGTTCAGCTCGTGGCCTGTCCGCCGTGGCCAGGCACTGCTGAGCGATGCCTGCCACAGACTGGCCAAGGACAGCAGGGAGGCGCTCGGGGCCGGGGTGCCTCCCCCGCGGGGCAGAGGGAAGGCTTCCTGGAGGAGGGGGTGGCAGCTGCTCCAGGAGCAAGCCTGGCAGCGGAGCGGGGCGGGCAGTATGTGTGCCCCTCACCGGGTTGGGGCGGCTGGGAGGAGGGTGGGTCGAGGTTGACAGGCTTTCTGGGGTGTTCGCCTTTTATTCAAATGGAAAGGAGTGTGAAGCATTTAGAGGTGGTCAGACCACGGCCTTTTAGTGGGGGCAGGAGTCGGGGAGAGGCCGCCCCAGGGGCTTCTGCAGCCGACAGGGCGGTGTGGCCGAGGCTGGATGGACAGCAGGCTGCTTCAAGGAGCGTTCGGGAGGCAGAAGGGACAGGCCTTGGTTCCCGGCTGTGGGGAGCGAGGGGGGTTGGGCTTGGCGGCTGGGTGGGCAGCGGGGCCGCGGGGATGGGGGTTCGGGTTTTCTCCTGTCTCTTCCTTTGTGGTGGGGAGGGTGCAGAAGTCAATTTTTCCTGCGCTGTTTCTGTCTGGCTTTGGTGTCATTCTGATGCTGGTCTCAAAGATGAGTTGGGAGCTGTCCCTCCCGTTCCATTTTCCAGGGTGGATCTATAGGATTGGTGTTAATTCTTAAAGGTTTGGTAGAATCCACCGCAGTAAGCCTGGCCTAGCATTTTCACTGCTGGAGCATTTTTCACCATGAAGTGAATTCTTTTGGTAGATACAGGGCTGGTCAGGTTCTCAGTTTCTCCTCGTGAGTTTTGGGGGTTCGTGCTTTTCAAGACATCACTCCGTTTCACCTACGTCGTGGCGTTTGCGTGTCTGCCACGTCCCCTCCCCTCTCAGCGTCTCAAGGGCCTGTGGCGATGTGCCCTTCCTTTCATTCCCGAAACTGGTCATCTGTGTCTTTTCCTTGGTGAATCTGGAGATGGGCCAGTTGTCCCGTCGTTCCAAGATCCGGCGTTTGATTTTCTCTTTTTTCCTTTTTTTTTTTTTTCCTGTTTTCACTCTTTTCCTTTTTGGTCTCGTTTTCACTCTTTCCTGTTGTTTGCTTTGGACTTAGTTTGCTCTCCTGTTTTAGCTGCTTCCGGTAGAAGCTCGGAGGGTTTACTCGAGACCCTTCCTGACACCAGCGCTCAGCGCCGCACGGATGCACCGAAACGCTGTCTTCGCCGTGGCCCGCAGACCCGGCGCGTCGTGATTTCCTTTAGTCCGGGATACCTTCTGATTTCCCTTTGGCCGTCCCTGCTGACCATGGGTTCTTTGGAAGTGTGTTGTTCCGATTTTCCAACCATTTGGGGATTTTTCCAGATATTTTCCGGTTATCGATGTCTGGTTTAAATCCATCAGGGTCGGAGATCAACACTTGAATTTGTTCAGATGCGTTTTCGGGCCCAGAACGGGGCCCGTCTTGGCGAACGCTCCGAGCGAGCGAGCGAGCGGGCGGCAGGTGGGCCCTGCCTGGGCGGAGCCTCGCCCGTGGGTGGGTCAGGAGAGAAAACCCGCGAGAACCCCCAGACGGACCCGTGGCGGCCGGGTCGATGCGACGGTGACGTTGGAGTCGTCTGTCTTCTTGCCGATTTGCTTTTTTATTCGTCACCAAGAGAAAATCGTCGGGGTTTCCGGCCATGGTTTTGGGTCTTTCTTGTTTTCCCTTGGGTGCCGTCGGGTTTTGCTTCACGTCGTGAAGGTGGTTTTCAGGCGACCCTGATCGTTACGCAGCGTCTCTGTTTTCTGGGCCCGTTCCTTTCTCCGAAGTCTGCTTGGTCTGAAGATGACCACGTAGGTTGCCGCGGGTTCTGTCGGTCAGCGTCTGCGTGCTGTGTCGTTTCCTGCGCTTTTTCCGTCTGACTCGGTGTTCTGTCTTGGTATTTAAAGTGGGCTCTGAGTACGCAGCACGTCAGCCGGCTCCCGTTCCGTGCCCAGCCTGGCCGTCTGTTTCAGCTGGCGCGTGAAGCTCATTGTAGTTAACGTGACGTGATCGTGGACACACTGGGCGTTCGGTTTGCCGGTCCGTTCCGTTCTGCCGCTTCTCTCTGTCTGACGCCCCCCGTCTCCTTGCCCGCTTGCTTTGGGATCATTTGACTCTGGAGATCTGTGTTCACCCCGTCGACTTTGAGGTGCCTGTGGGGTGTTGAGAAAGCTGGCCGCTAGTCACCTCTTGACTGAGGCCCGGAAACCCCCAGCAGCTTGGAGCAGTCTCTGCTCTGACCGCTGGAGCGGGGTCATCCACGTCCCCGGAGACACACAGGCAGTCGGCCTGGCTTCTCTGCCAAGGGCGCCACTTTGGGCCCGGTCCTGGAGAGGGAGGGGGCCAGACAGAACAGGGAGATGGAGGGGGACGAGGGGACAGGGGCTCCACGGGCGGGGGAACAAAGGGACGGGCTCCATGGGAGTAGGAAGACAAGGGGGCAGGAATGGGGGACAGGGCTTCCTGGGGACGGGGGACAGGGTACAGGCTCCTCACCAGGGCGCTCTCTGCCTCGTGCCTCAGGCAGCCGAAGAAGGGCGGCAGGCAGGCGTCGGCCTCCTACGACTCGGAGGAGGAGGAGGAGGGCCTGCCCATGAGCTACGACGAGAAGCGGCAGCTCAGCCTGGACATCAACCGGCTGCCAGGCGAGAAGCTGGGCCGCGTGGTGCACATCATCCAGTCCCGGGAGCCCTCGCTCAGGGACTCCAACCCCGACGAGATCGAGATCGACTTCGAGACCCTGAAGCCCACCACTCTGCGGGAACTGGAGAGATACGTGAAGTCATGCTTGCAGAAGAAGCAGAGGAAGCCGCTCTGTGAGTCTTCGGTGTTCGGGGCCCTCACAGCCCTCCCCCACCACCCTCGCTCAGCCCCAGGGCGGGGAGCCAGGCAGCCCCACTGCAGTCGGGTAGGCAGGCGGGACCCCTGGGTCGCCCCCCTACTCAAGTGCCAGTTCAGGGCCTCGCCACAAGCTCTCCTGAGCCTGCGTTTGGAGCTGGCGGTCCCCTGCCAGGGTAGACCAGTTCCCTGTTGACGGGTCGAGGGTCTAGTGATCTCCCAGGACAGACGCCAGCACTGGCCCAGGCTCACCCTGGGCGTTGATGACGTCACCGAACAGGAACCAGGGTCCTAGGAAGTGAGAGGAAGGGCAGGCCCGAGGCAGCTCTGTGGTGGCAGAACAGACAGTGGCCAAGGACCACCCAGGGCGCCTGAGCCCATGTGGGGCCCCGGGGGCTTCGCTTGGTCCTCACGTGCTCAGAGGGGGCAGCCACCGTCTCCGTGGAGCGTCTCATGGCCCCTGTAGCCTCGGCGCCTTTGACCCTCGGTGGGTGGCAGGCGCAGGTGAGCCGGGTGGTGCACTGGGCCTCCTGCTGAGGCCGCGAGACGGCCGTGACCACGGGGAGGGAGAACTTCGGGGAGGGGGTCAGGGCTTCAGGTCATGGCTCTGCCTTTCACGAGGGTGTCCCCGGGCCACACACGTCCCGTCTGGAGCTGGAATGGTCTGCCCCGCCTCGCATTTTGTGAGAGTTGGGGCACGAGCTCAGGACATGCAGGCAGGGGTTTCGTGATACCAGTTTTCCCTCAGGGAGCTCAGTGTCAGCCCTGGGGGGCCAGTCGGGGGTCATGAACACCCAGGAGGCCAGGTGGCCGAGGGGCGCGAGGCGCGGTGGCCGGCCACCTGTCCCTGCTTCGCCCCCCGCCGCACCGCCGTCTCAGCTCCCGGTTCTCCCGCAGCAGCCAGCGGGAAGAAGCAGGCGGCCAAGTCCAAGGAGGAGTTAGCTCAGGAGAAGAAGAAGGAGCTGGAGAAGCGGCTGCAGGACGTGAGTGGGCAGCTGAGCAGCAACAAGAAGCCGGCCAAGAAAGGTAGCCGTCCGCGGGCCGTGCCGCTCCGGGGTGCGGGGTCCCCGGTGGCCCGCATTGTTGTTCGGTCCGGAGGTGGGAGGGTCCAGGTGGGCTGTGGGTGGCAGACCCAGCCTTGAGTTTGTGGGTCCAGGGCCTAACAGTTAGCCACGTTCCCTTAGATGAAGCTCTTGACCTCCTGGGACCCCGTCTCTACCTGTAGTCTGGGGACAGAACCCCGGCCCTACTCAGAGGCACGTTTGAAGGTGCCACTTTCTGGAGCTCCTGGAAAGGGCTCTTTGTGAAGGGTTCAGCCGTGGCGTTTGGGGACAGGACCGTGTGGCTTGGGGGACGCCAGTCTGACTGCCAGCCCCTGGCAGTGAGCTTTCTGGAGCCCCCAGGCACACCAGGGCCAGCACATTAGCCGATAATCATGGGGACAGAGGCTCTGACTCCCCGCGCCCAGGCCCTGTGATTTGTGGATTGCAGGGTCTTAATTTTGATGAGCAGGTGGTTTGAGTTCTCCATCCTCCTCTGGAACCTGTAAGAACGGACAGGTACAGTGAGCAGGCCCAGGCGGTCAGAGTCAGGGTCCCACCCAGATGAGCACGCGGCAGCCGAGTGCTACGTCCTTGCCTGACCTTGCTTGCTCAGTGCCCAGACAGGGCTGAGAGCCCGGCCCGCTCTCACCAAAGGCTGG
>NW_011889070.1:157593-159629 GCF_000151845.1 Pteropus vampyrus | reverse complement strand
CGTGATACCAGTTTTCCCTCAGGGAGCTCAGTGTCAGCCCTGGGGGGCCAGTCGGGGGTCATGAACACCCAGGAGGCCAGGTGGCCGAGGGGCGCGAGGCGCGGTGGCCGGCCACCTGTCCCTGCTTCGCCCCCCCCCGCACCGCCGTCTCAGCTCCCGGTTCTCCCACAGCAGCCAGCGGGAAGAAGCAGGCGGCCAAGTCCAAGGAGGAGTTAGCTCAGGAAAAGAAGAAGGAGCTGGAGAAGCGGCTGCAGGACGTGAGTGGGCAGCTGAGCAGCAACAAGAAGCCGGCCAAGAAAGGTAGCCGTCTGCGGGCCGTGCCGCTCCGGGGTGCGGGGTCCCCGGTGGCCCGCATTGTTGTTCGGTCCGGAGGTGGGAGGGTCCAGGTGGGCTCTGGGTGGCAGACCCAGCCTTGAGCTTGTGGGTCCAGGGCCTAACAGTTAGCCACGTTCCCTTAGATGAAGCTCTTGACCTCCTGGGACCCCGTCTCTACCTGTAGTCTGGGGACAGAACCCCGGCGCTCCTCAGAGGCACGTTTGAAGGTGCCACTTTCTAGAGCTCCTGGAAAGGGCTCTTTGTGAAGGGTTCAGCCGTGGCGTTTGGGGACAGGACCGTGTGGCTTGGGGGACGCCAGTCTGACTGCCAGCCCCTGGCAGTGAGCTTTCTGGAGCCCCCAGGCACACCAGGGCCAGCACATTAGCCGATAATCATGGGGACAGAGGCTCTGACTCCCCGCGCCCAGGCCCTGTGATTTGTGGATTGCAGGGTCTTAATTTTGATGAGCAGGTGGTTTGAGTTCTCCATCCTCCTCTGGAACCTGTAAGAACGGACAGGTACAGTGAGCAGGCCCAGGCGTCAGGGTCAGGGTCCCACCCAGATGAGCACGCGGCAGCCGAGTGCTACGTCCTTGCCTGACCTTGCTTGCTCAGTGCCCAGACAGGGCTGAGAGCCCGGCCCGCTCTCACCAAAGGCTGGCGGGGGGGTCCCCGGCAGGGCTTCTTGTTACTGCCTGGCCCCATGTGACCGATGGGTGTCATTCAATGGTCAGCCCCACCCACACCCCATCAGGTCTTGGTAGCTCGCATTCGTTTCTTCCCCGTCTCGAGGATGTTTAGGTGGCCTCGTTGACCTCTGAGCAGTTTTCCTCACACTTCTGCCACCAAACGTGGGATTTTTCTCAGACCAGTCCCCCAGTCCCCAGCACCAGCCGGGCGTCTGGCAGTGCATTTCCGTGCTGACACCACCCACCCAGAGTTAGCGCAGACCCTGCAGATTAAGGTCTCAGCCCCACAAGACTGCCCTCACCTCAGACTCCCAATTCCGGGCCTCCCGCACCTCCGACTGACCAGGTGTACGTCAGGGGTTCCCACAATCCCCTGTTCAGGCGATGTGCTGGGAAGACTGCAGAGCTCAGGGAAGCACGTTCCTTACCTTTTCGCTCTATTACAAGGGCGACAACTCAGTCGCAGGAAGCGGAAAGAAGGGGTGCCCAGGGCCAGCTGGGAGTGGGTGCCTCTCCGGTGCCCCCCGCCACGCGCGCCCCAGCCCAGAGGCTCAGGAACCAAGGCTGTTGTAGCGCTCCGTGTGCGGCGCGCTCCCCGACTCTGAGATGGGCCAGGGGCTGAAAATCCCCAGCTGGCTCTCCCTGGTGACCAGCCCCCTCCGCCCTTAGAATAAACCGCAGCTCCTCCTAAACAGCAAGGCGTTCTCACTGCCCAGGAAACAACGAGGCTTTTGGGGTCTCTGTGCCTGGCCCTGGGACGGAGCCCAGGTCTCACAGCCGCAGACCCTCCCCAGCCCGTCCATTCGCTTCGGCACACACCTGCTAGTTAACAGCTCGTTCAGTGACCGTGGAGAAGCGGATGGGCCACGGCACGTCGTGGGTGCTGAGCGGCGGCGAGTGTCCGGGAGACGGGCGAGGATGGAGGCCTTGCCCGGAGGGCGGGCCCCCCTCACCCGCCCTGTCTCCCTCCCTCAGAGAGATCGGGCCCCGCGCCCTCGGGAGGGCCCTCCAGGCTCAGCAGCAGCAGCTCCTC
>NW_011889070.1:156233-157173 GCF_000151845.1 Pteropus vampyrus | reverse complement strand
GGTAGCTCGCATTCGTTTCTTCCCCGTCTCGAGGATGTTTAGGTGGCCTCGTTGACCTCTGAGCAGTTTTCCTCACACTTCTGCCACCAAACGTGTGGGATTTTTCTCACACCAGTCCCCCAGTCCCCAGCACCAGCCGGGCGTCCGGCAGTGCATTTCCGTGCTGACACCACCCACCCAGAGTTAGCGCAGACCCTGCAGATTAAGGTCTCAGCCCCACAAGACTGCCCTCACCTCACCTCAGACTCCCAATTCCGGGCCTCCCGCACCTCCGACTGACCAGGTGTACGTCAGGGGTTCCCACAATCCCCCGTTCAGGCGATGTGCTGGGAGGACTGCGGAGCTCAGGGAAGCACGTTCTTTACTTTTTCGCTCTATTACAAAGGCGACAGCTCAGTCGCAGGAAGCGGAAAGAAGGGATGCCCAGGGCCAGCTGGGAGTGGGTGCCTCTCCGGTGCCCCCCGCCACGCGCGCCCCAGCCCAGAGGCTCAGGAACCAAGGCTGTTGTAGCGCTCTGTGTGCAGCGCGCTCCCCGACTCTGAGATGGGCCGGGGGCTGAAAATCCCCAGCTGGCTCTCCCTGGTGACCAGCCCCCTCCGCCCTTAGAATAAACCGCGGCTCCTCTTAAACAGCAAGGCGTTCTCACTGCCCAGGAAACGAGGCTTTTGGGGTCTCTGTGCCTGGACCTGGGACGGAGCCCAGGTCTCACAGCCGCAGACCCTCCCCAGCCCGTCCATTCGCTTCGGCACACACCTGCTAGTTAACAGCTCATTCAGTGACCGTGGAGAAGCGGATGGGCCACGGCACGTCGTGGGTGCTGGGCGGCGGCGAGTGTCCGGGAGTCGGGCGAGGATGGAGGCTTTACCTGGAGGGCGGGCCCCCCTCACCCGCCCTGTCTCCCTCCCTCAGAGAGATCGGGCCCCGCGCCCTCGGGAGGGCC
>NW_011889070.1:151603-155236 GCF_000151845.1 Pteropus vampyrus | reverse complement strand
CCGCCCTGCCAGGTGCTGGCCCCGCCCCGCCAGGTGCTAGCCCCGCCCCAGCGCTGGCGCGCGCCCCGCTCCTGGGCGTGGGGGCTTGTGCTTCTGTTCTTGTGTGTAAGTGTGTGTGTGAAGTTTGGAGACTTACAGGTATAGACAACTTCCAGCTGCAGCACATTCTAATTTTTTATTTTGTTTAGTTTTTTTCTTTTTTTTTATTCTCTTGTCTCTTTAGGACTGTTTTAAAAGAAATCAATTTAGGGAACCCCAGTTATATAATATAAACTTTGTAATCTGAGAGGAAAAAAAAATGTATAGTAAATCTAAGTCTTGATTTTTAACTTTCTATTGTAAAAAAATAATAATATACAGAGTTTAACAGAAAGTTATGTTTTGGTTTTGTTTTTTTCCCAGAGGCTGCCGTGTGGCCTTTTGAGTCAGGGACGCCCCATGGTGCCTGCCTAGGTTCAGAGCATTGTGGCTTCGGCCAGGAATGGGGGTTAGGCCTCCGGGGCGGCCCCCACTGCCACACACTCTTCCAGCCGTGGCGGTGGCCTGGCTCCTCCCGCCGGGGGTGGAAGAGGAGTCCCTGGCCCAGGAGGTGCCCCACCCCACCCCCGCCCCCCACAAGGCCTCCCGGGGGCTCCCTGCTCGGGCGTTTTCCTCTCAGCAGAGAGGACTCAAAGTCCCCAGAGGCGGGAGCTGGAGGCGGAGCTGTGAGCGGCCTGGCCCTTGGTGGCGCGTTCCTTCTGCCAGCACTCCTGGATGGTCCGGGGACCAGTCAGCAGTGTCCTAAGAGGTGGCCATTTTTTCAAAATCACGAAGCCGGTTCAGATTGCGCCAACCCTTACGGCTGTGGGGACCTCTGATGGATGCGGGGGGCTCAGGAGGAGTGGATGGTGGAGTGCCGTTTTTCTTACTGCCGGTGATTCTGACACTTGGCGAGTTTTGAGCCAGTTTGTTAAACTTTTAATTAAGTTTCGTTTATAATAAAAATATAAATGGATTTTAAACTTGCCATTTTTAAAAGTTACCCTTGTTTTTCAAAGGCATTTTCTAACTTGGTCTTTAATGGAATGTTTGAACTCTGACTTTAAGGAATCAGCACACGGCAGGTGGGCAGGCGTCGCAGCCCCCAGCGCGGGGCACCCTGAGGTGTGTGGGGGCTCCCGTGGAGCTCCCCTCCAGCTGTGGAGAGCGCGCAGGGCCCCGTGGGAGCCGATGAGCGGGAAACATCTGGCCCTGGGGTGTAGCACAGCGCGAGCCTCTCGGAGCATCCCCTGCCGCCGGTTCTGTGCCGGACGGTGGGTTCTCGAAGCCCCGCCCACCTTCCTCCTGGGGCCGCTGTCCCCACGGAGCCGGCGCTTCGCTGGTGCTGAGCTCCTAGGGCTTTCTGTGCAGACCTCAAAACTGACTTCCCTCCAGTTTGGGGGTGCCTCCTGCCCTGCGAGCGCACCCTGGGTGTTGGTCGTTTCTGTCTGCGCTGGGGACACTGCAGCTGGACAGGCAGCGTGGCCGTGGTGCCGGGAGCCGTAGAGCAGCTTTTCCCCAGGGGAAAGGGACAGGGTGCCGAGTAGGTTGGCCGCGCGTGGGAAGTGGCTTTGACGGCGTCGCCGGAGGCCGTGCGGGCCGAGGGGGCGGGCCGAGTCCGGGGCGCCGCGCACTCGTGCTGGGCAGCGTCGTCGCGCTTACAAACTGTAAGATACGTTTGCCTTTTTCGTTTGTTTGTTTTTCGTTGTTCTGCGACATTCACGTCTTTGACAGTCGTCCGGGGAAAATCCACCCTCGACAAAGGATGAGTCCCATCCAGTGCGGCCCCGCTCGGTGACTCTGGCGTGACACTTCAGGACGTTTTCCTTTTTTATATCTAAAATGTTACTTTTCTGTATGACGTGCATGCAAGTTTACCGTAACTTTTCTTAAAACTTTTTAGTGCCGTTTCTAGTATATTCCTGTAAATGTCAGTTACTGAAAATGAGTCCAATGTAAGTAGTTTTAGCTTGTTTATTGCAATGCTGGCCTCAACACAACAGAATAAAATGGTAGAAAGTACTCTGATGTTTCTGGTAATCACGGACCCTTCTCCTGGGGCATTTGTTTTGTTTTCATAATAAAAGCAGAAAAAAAAAAAAAAAGCCGCAGGTGCCTGCGTGTGCCTCTTCCTGTGCTGTCCTCGCCTCTGGCGGGGTGTAGAGATGCTCGGAAGCCACTGGCTGCCCGCCCCTCGCCCTCTGCCCTCCACGCCCTCCGTGGCGCTCGGCGGGACACCCACAGCTCGAGCAGCCTGGTCCTCAGCCTGGGCCGGCAGCCACCAGCATTTAGGGAGCGTCGTTTCCTGCCCGAGAGAGCGAAAACCCCTTTATCCCCAGGTTGTTGGTTCAGGAGGCGCGCGCCTTCCTGCCCCTCAGTCTGCATGCGGGGTTTCCGAGACTCGAGGCGCCAGGCGCTCGTCCAGCCAGCCCAGCGGACCTTTCCGTGACACCGCGTCAGCGCGCGGCCCGAGGGCCGGGGCCCTGCGCGTAGCGGAGGCTGCGGTGGAGGAGGCAGGAAACGGCGCCGTGAACCAGGCTTCGGACACCGTTTGCAAACCAGTCACAGCCGTTCGAGCCCGGCCTTGATGCCCCCGGAAGAGGTTCCCGTCGGCCCCAGCCCAGGCCTGGTGACATCTCACCCCCGACTGCCAGTGCACATGCCCCCATGCCCCCCTATGTTCCCTTGGCACATGTCACCCACATCCAGACCCACCTCCCTGAGGACGGGGACTGGGCCATGTCCCAGGCATCCCTCGGGCAGTTAGTGTCTTCCGCACACTAAGCAGCTTAGTGTCGGCTGTCCTACAAGTGTCCCAGGACATGCCACTCACCTGCATGCCCTGACCTATGCAGACATCGGCCATGGCCGGCTTTTCCTCCCAGGTGCCGTCTGTGCTTGGGGCCAAGCCAATGACACAGGCCAGTCTTCCCAGTGCACGGGCAGCACGGGTGCTCCAGGGACGTCAGAAGTGTGTGCTCTGTGCCCCAGCAGGAAGGTCTGCAAAGATGCTGATGAACCTACCTGCTGGGTAATTCCCAAGCCGGGGCTTCCGGGCAGGTGAGCCCATAGTGCAGAGGTCTCACTGTGGATGGGACAGGCTTCCGCCCTCACCTCTGGGAAGTGATCGAGGCACTCTGACTTCAAGAAGGGCCGTGACCTGAGGCAGCACACCGGCCGAGGACCCCTGGGCAAGGACCGGGCCTCCGGCCAGACCCTGCAGTGCCATTTACAGAACGCTGCTCGCTAACCGAGTCACGTGGCTGCCAAAGGGACCACATACAGTGAGGCGCAGGGCGTGCTGTGTGCGTGGTGACGACGAGGATGCATTTGGCCCACTGGGCTCCCAGGAAGGCTGCTGGCGAGGATGCAGTGCAACCCCTCGGCCTGGACAGCTGAGCGAGACAAAGCCCAGCAGAGGGGCCCGCTTTTGTGTTGGGGTTTTTACCAATCATTAGACATTACTAAAAACAAAGCCAAGACACGAATGAACAGATAAAAAGAGGAGGAAGGAAAAATATTTATTTAGAAAAATCAGCTTTGACGGATGCTTCCACATTTGCATAGCCATGCACACTTCAGTTACAGCAGACGGCAAATCCTTTTGCAAAATGA
>NW_011889070.1:149769-151553 GCF_000151845.1 Pteropus vampyrus | reverse complement strand
CGGCCGAGGACCCCTGGGCAAGGACGGGGCCTCCGGCCAGACCCTGCAGTGCCATTTACAGAACGCTGCTCGCTAACCGAGTCACGTGGCTGCCAAAGGGACCACATACAGTGAGGCGCAGGGCGTGCTGTGTGCGTGGTGACGGCGAGGATGCATTTGGCCCACTGGGCTCCCAGGAAGGCTGCTGGCGAGAATGCAGTGCAACCCCTCGGCCTGGACAGCTGAGCGAGACAAAGCCCAGCAGAGGGGCCCGCTTTTGTGTTGGGGTTTTTACCAATCATTAGACATTACTAAAAACAAAGCCAAGACACGAATGAACAGATAAAAAGAGGAGGAAGGAAAAATATTTATTTAGAAAAATCAGCTTTGACGGATGCTTCCACATTTGCATAGCCATGCACACTTCAGTTACAGCAGACGGCAAATCCTTTTGCAAAATGATGCGTAAGAACTCGCCCACACGTTGGGCCGTGGCCGCCCGTGTGCGGTAACAGCTGACAACGCATCAGACACCGCAGCGGTGGGGAGCTGCAGTCTCGGGGCAGAAAGGCCGAAATACTCTAAGAACTCACCTTTTCAGCCCTGTGATCAAGCTTGAAATCCCTGTAAACGGCTGGCGTTTGGGATGCACTTGCCCGCGGTCAAGTATTGGGATCGGGTGTGGGAGCTGCCACGGTGTGTGGCACACGACGCCGTTTTGGAAACGACTCAAAACGCAGGCACGTCACAGTTGCCGCTGAAGTGCCACTGATGACTTTAAGTTCCATCCATCCTGGTCTCGTGAATGGATTTTGAACCGCACGTGATGCCCGTTCCTTCACCTGTTTCAAGATCTGACCCGTTCTTAGCGACCTACAGAACTTGAAAAGGTTGTAGCCAGGTGCTCCTCTTGGGTGACTTACAGGAAGCCGAGCAGAAAAGCAGATGTAGCATTGCCCCGGCCTACGCCAGGCCTACCCCGGGCCTACAGCACCTGGACAATCAGAAGGGAGGCCAGGGACCCCGCCTCCCAGTTGGGCCGACACCGTGCTAAAGGCGGATTCCCACTGGGCCCCGGGTTTCACATAATTGTGCAAAACTTCGACTGGCCGGTGTCCCGGGAGACCTCGAGCTTGTTTCTGTCGCGGACTAAGATGGCCTCATTCCCGTACTGCGCGTACCACATGCTTCGGCTCCTGCTCAGGTACGTCCCGGGCGGCACGGACTCCAGCTTCTGCTGCTGCTGCTGCCAGATGAGCAGGGAGGTGTCGCGGTACCGGAGCCGGGCGAAGCCTTCAGACAGGGCTTTCTCTGCCAGCGGGACGCGGCCGCTCATCGCTGGCCGCTGGCCCGGCCCCGCCCACTTCCCGGGCTCCCGCAGCCCGCGGCCTCCCCGCCGCCCCCGCGGACGGCTGCCAGCTGCTTTGCTCTGTGGGCTCCGGGCACGCTCCTCAGCTGGTGGCGAAGCGCCTTCTTTAACTTAACGGCAGAGAGGAGGAGTCGGGCCGGTCGTGGGCGGCACCCTTGGGAGGGAGGTGGTGGAGGGAGACGTCAGAGGAGGCTCTGGGCATTCTGAAGGCACCGGGGAGCCACATGGGGGACAGCAAGCAGGGGAGGTGGCCCCTTGGCCACAGCCTCTCCTGGTGACTGCTGCACACACTTTATTAGGTGTGGGGTTGACAGTGACCTCAGGGGCGACTTGTCAGGTGTCTCCTGCGATTGCGACACTGTGGCTTGGACGGCTTAACTTGAGAAGACGCGCCCGGCGTCCTGGCTGAAAGGGTGCTGTACGCCTGGACGGAAGC
>NW_011889070.1:148376-148844 GCF_000151845.1 Pteropus vampyrus | reverse complement strand
GGCGCGGGGCGGGGCCTCTGCCGGGGGGCGGGGGAGGGGGCGGTGCGACAGTGTCGTCGCCCTCCGGGACTGTCGCTTGGTGTTAGCATTTTGCACTTTTGCGCTGCCGCTTGTGTGCTTTCGCCGCTGCTGTTGCCGTCAGCATTCTCACTCCTAAGAACCGATACAGCCGTTTTTAGTAATTTAATGTTGTCCCGGGCACTCTCCAAATTCGGCCTTGAATTGCACCCTCCTCCAGTCATGCTCCGTAACGCTGTCATTCGGTTCTGTCCCTTTCCTTACCGAAGTGTTATTTTTATGGTTCTCCCAGTGCTGATTAGGGAAGCGGCGTCGTGGACATCCATAGGACGCTGAACCCACACATTTACAAAAACTGACCATATGCCAGACCATACATCAATTTCAACGCATTTCAAAACATGTAAATCACACATAAATAGGGTCACAGGAAAAATAGCCTGTATGGCA
>NW_011889070.1:137589-148326 GCF_000151845.1 Pteropus vampyrus | reverse complement strand
CGATCAGGCGCGGGGCGGGGCCTCGGCCGGGGGGCGGGGGAGGGGGCGGTGCGACAGTGTCGTCGCCCTCCGGGACTGTCGCTTGGTGTTAGCATTTTGCACTTCTGCGTTGCCGCTTGTGTGCTTTCGCCGCTGCTGTTGCCGTCAGCATTCTCACTCCTAAGAACCGATACAGCCGTTTTTAGTAATTTAATGTTGTCCTGGGCACTCTCCAAATTCGGCCTTGAATTGCACCCGCCTCCAGTCATGCTCCGTAACGCTGTCATTCGGTTCTGTCCCTTTCCTTACCGAGGTGTTATTTTTATGGTTCTCCCAGTGCTGATTAGGGAAGCGGCGTCGTGGACATCCATAGGACGCTGAACCCACACATTTACAAAAATGTGCCAGATTTACAAAAATCTGGCATATGGTCTGACCATATGCCAGACCATACATCAATTTCAACGCATTTCAAAACATGTAAATCACACATAAATAGGGTCACAGGAAAAATAGCCTGTATGGCAACAATAAAAAGAGAATTAGAAGAAAATCTATATATTCGATCATTACAAACAAATTTCTAAATTTCTCATGGGTCATAGAGGAACTCACAATACACATTTTAAAATATTTTAAATGAATGATGATAAAAATACAATATTTAAGTTGTGGGATGCAGTTAAAATCATGCCTGGGGGGGTGAATTTTTAACCTTAAATGCATATATTAGAAAAGTAGGAAGATTATGAACGAGAGGGCTGAGCATCCATCTCAAGACATCAGGGAAAAAAACAGCAAAAATTAATGCAAATAAAGTAAATGGAATAAGAATGAAAGAAGAAATTAAGGAGAAAATATACAAAAAGAGATCAGCAAAGCCAACAGTTGGTTCATTGAAGAGAGTCATAAAAGTGCTAAGCCTCTGATTAAGAAAACAGAAAATACATAAAACTAATATTAAGGACTAAAACGAGGCTTATTACAGAAGCCGTTTTAAAAAGATAATATTGTGAACAAGCTGATGTCAGTAAACTTGTAAATTTTACTAAGTGGACCAAATCCCCAGAAACATAGTTTATCAGTATGGACACGAGAAGAAATAGAAAGCTTGAGTAGTCCTATGAAAGCAATAGAGTCTTTCATTTCAAACCTCCCCTATGGTGATACCAGAGAATCCTACCAAACATTTAAGGAAGTAATAAAACTGTCTTTACACAAAGATTTCTGGAACTAGCAAATGAGGGAATAATCTCCAGCTGGTTTTATGCACTCGTCTGAATTTGATACCAAAACTCCCAAAGACATTCCAGGAAGAGGATGTCGTTGGTGAATCTCACTCATAAACATATGTGAAAAGTCTAAGCAAAAGAATGGATCTATACAGAAGACATATAAACACACACAATACATCCAGACCCAACTGGGGTTATTTCAGAAGTACAAGGTCGACCCGGTATTTTAAAAATTCAATCCATGTAATTCACCACGTTAACGTATTAAGGAAGAAGAAAAGGCATATAACCATTTCAATATCTGCATTTGATTCAATTTAACTTTTATGGTTAAAAAAACTCTTAGCGAACTAGGAATAAGAATTAAATCTGTCTAATCAGATAGAACGTATCTAGAAAAGGGCCTGCAGCGAAATCATATGAATAGTGAGACATCGAAAGAGTCTGCTTTGAGATTAGGAAAAGGACACTGCTATTTGACACTGAACTGAAAGTTCTAACCAGCATGTTGATGCGACAAAAAGAAACTGGGAAAAATAAAAAATAAAATTAAAAAATATATATATATTTATATATATGGAGAGAGAGAGAGAGAAGGGGAAGGGAGAGAGAAATAGAGGGAGAGATTGGCCCAGAAACAAAACTGGTAGATGTTATGGTTGTATACAAACCCAGGAGAGTCTCGGACAAATTATTAAAACGAATAAGAGCTTCATAAGCTTACTAGGTGGAAAATGAAAACACAAAATCAACTGCAGATCCTCTGGCGGCCCATGAGCGTGACCATTGGGCGTTCACGCTTTTGTGTGAGATGTGCCTCCCTCAAACTTTGTTATGACGTCGACACATGACCCGTCTGATGTGAGAAAAAAAATAAAGAGAGAGAATCAAGTACGGTTCCCTATGCCAGCAAGAAACAGAACATAAAAAATGTAGCGGTATCTGTTACGATACTATCAAAACATATCAAACACCTAGGAATAATCTAACAAAAGGTGTTCAGGACTTCTACGCAAAAATGAAAGAAAACGCAAAAGAAATCTGAAATGGAGAAATTCCATGGACTGGAAAACAGCATCTAAAGAGGTCAGCTCTTCCCAACCCAACTGGTTTACGGCTTCGGTGCAATCCCAAACGAAATCGCAATCGTTTGTATGCAGCTCTAAAATCTAGGAGGACAAGTGAAGGATCGAAAACTGCTAAGATCTCGAAGCAGAAAATCCGTGCGAGGTCTGCTTCTCTGAAGTTTCAAACTTATTACAAAGGCGTCGTGACGAAGGCTATGTGGTACAAGCACCAGTACAAATAGAATAACTAAACGGAAAGCTCACGAGGAAGTCCACACGCTTTTGCACACTTGATCGATGACAGTCGACGTGGCAAAGTAGTGGGGGTGGACTTCTCACTAAATGGTCCCGGGGCGCCTGGGTATCCATACGGAAAACACTTAAACCCGAGCCCTCTCTCACACAAAGGGAAATCCCAGGTGGCTTGCAGATATACATGTGAATAAGAAACAATAGAGATTTTACGAGAAAAGAGACACTATCCTGGTGACCCTGGGATGAAAATTAGTTTTCTTAAAAGTTTTCACAAACAGCGCTAGCCTTAAGTCAAGAATGTGTTCATCAGAATACATGTTCATTCCCGCAGGGGTCTGTGTTCAGAACTCCGATGCTGCTGTGCACGTATTAAACAGGTAAGTAACCTATGGCGCATGGTGGGAACCAGGTTTTTCACCGTTGGCGTGGGAGCGGCAGAAAAGCAGAGGAGGTGCTAGAATGATCCACGTGGTGATGGATTAGAGCTGGAGGTATCAGGGTGAGCCCGCGTTCAGCTTCACATGGATGTAGATGGTTACACGCAGAAATGTTTCTAGATATACGTGTATTCACGGGTTGGTATACAGGCATGTATTTGCTGGCTCCGTGAACTGAGGGGACCTAGAAGAATGACACCCCAATAGCAGGGAACATGCTTACCCCTCCAATTTTGATTTTGGTATTCTCCAATGAAAGGAAGTAGGGCTTGAAC
This sequence comes from Pteropus vampyrus, assembly GCF_000151845.1. Classification (NCBI taxonomy): domain Eukaryota; kingdom Metazoa; phylum Chordata; class Mammalia; order Chiroptera; family Pteropodidae; genus Pteropus; species Pteropus vampyrus. Next base: position 145,078 of record NW_011889070.1, on the reverse strand, counting down.
TTGGAGCCAGTGCGGATGCCAGCATCTGGCAAGAAATATACAAGGTGAGCCTGGAGCATCTTGTAGTCTCAGGAAGTAAGGTCGCGCTCCTAAAAACAAACCGAAAGAGGAAAAAAAGGTCGCAGAGATGAGGGGTATGTCAAAGGGACACAGGAGCCCAACCGGAAAGAGCCCCCAGTGGCCAAAGCTGGAATGACTGGAAAAAAAACAAAATAAAGTATTGGCATATAGAACTCAAAGTATAGAATAAATATCCACGATTCCATATTGACGGAAAGACATCATTTAATGAATAAATAAATGAGGGAGAAGAAGCACATCTCCCGTGTAGAAGATTACAAGTAGTTTAGGTAGAGTCTCTGTCTTCGAGGGGCGGGACGTGACGCCCCATCCTTCGGGTTAGGTCCCCCAAAGCGGGTGACAAGTACCCTCACAGTGGAGAAGCCTGGCAGCCATTTGATCAAGGTCAGCATCAGCCGGGATAAGTCGTGGTGACAGCACGGACCCGTGACAGGATGTGACAAGAAGGGCACCTCACCTCGGTGGTCTTCTTCCTGAAAGCCCATCCCCCGTCTCACCATGAAAGACACACCAGACGAGTCCCGACTGAGGGGCACTCCACGAAACACCTGACCAGTCCTCAAAGCTGCCAAGGTCATCAAAAACAGGGAAAGTCAGAAACTGTCCCAGACCAGAGGAGCCCAAGGAGACAGGACAACTTAACGTCACGTGGGTCCTGGATGGGGTCCTGGGACAGGAACAGAGCATGAGATAGAAACAAGGGAAATCTGAATAAAGTATGGACTTCGGTTCATGACTATGTGTCATTATTGGCTTATTCATTGTGACGAATGTACCAGCTGACTCAGACGTCAACAGTAGAGATTGGGTGCGGAGTATATGGGGACTCGACAATCCCTGTAATGTTTCTGTAACTCTAAAACTAAATTAAAACTTAAAATCTTATTTTAGAAATAAGCGAAGAGGGAAGTCGGTTGTGGGGAGAGGCCCACGGTACGTGCGATTAACTCCTAAGTCCGAGCTGGAAGACGGAGATCACACCGGCGATTTGACCAGAGAGACGTCGGTAGAAACGATTGGTACGAAGTGGTTAACTAGATGGCTTTCGGGACCGAAAAAGGACGCGGAGGCAATGACGGCCGCGGGAGTCAAGGGCTGGTCACCGAACTCGAAGTTTTTTCTCACGAGGGATCAAGCAGCGTCTCAGTGGGGAACTGCGTTCCTGGGGTCTCGGCGATGCATCACACTGGCCAAACTCCCCGTGACTACTCGCATCTCTGTGGGGCCACCTTCTCTCTCTCTGGCAGCTTTGGGATGGACGGGTGGTTTTGGGTCTTGGCAGCCCGATCTACCCATGACAGAATTCTCCATCTGTCCTTCACGGAATCACTCGAACTGCCACGAATGGTCGTAACTTCGGCCCACGGTCTCGTTGACGATTGCGGTTTGGTGATTTTCTGAGTCTGGTTTTACTTCTGCCTTTTTTTTCCGGACTTATCCTACAGGGAAGAACTTTCTTCATCAACTCTTTGGTTACCCCTGAAATACGGGAAAGGCGGAATTATAAATGCTTCATTTTCTCCCCGCCTTACCTGTCAGATTTCACAATAATGAATTGGTCTATCGGCTTCTAAAGGGATTTTTTTTTTTAAAGTCAGGGTTTTTAAAGAATTATCACTATGACCTCATGAATTTTAATGTATTTGATGTTTTTCGATCAGTGGCATTCGGTGATGCATGGCCAGTGGGAAATCAGGTGGCTGGCAGGCTCGCAGTCCACTCCCCACCCCACTCCCCACTGCCCCCCGACTCCCCGCAGCTCTGGGGGAGAGGCTCGGCCTGGCACCTCTCTCCTGGCTCCCGTGGCTGCCGGCAGTGCTCGGCCTTCCGCGGCCAGTGGCCCGGATGCCCAGTCTCTGTCCTCCTCTCCGACGACTCTCCTCTGCATTTCTAATGAGGACACTTGTCATTGGATTAGGGCCCAGATCATCCAGGATGATCTCATCTCAACGTTCTCAGTTAATGACATCTGCAAAGACCCCTGTTCCAGTAAGGTCACATTGACAGGGGTTCAGGGCTGTGACCCTGCCGTACCTTTTTGGGGGGGATGTTTCTCATTCAACCCACTGTTCACATGGAAACGGATGCAGGAAAAAGCGGGGGACTCTAGGATGGGTTATCTGGCCAGGCTGTGGCTAAAACCGATAGAGGTACAATTCGTATTAGGAGACAGGACGAGAGGGACCATATGGCCAACGGTGTCCTGTGATCGCCCAGTGAGGACCCCAGCGAAGGGCTCTGGAGGACCCAGGACCCGCCAGTGCCAGAAAGCTCAGCGGACGGCTATGGTGCAGGGTATTTTTTTTAATGACTCTCCAGGAAAGACAATAAAGAGCTAAGATTCCCACATTTCAGTCCCAGACGCAGGCTGACAGTGAGGATGCCGGCGCCCGATGTCTCGGGAGGCGGCCGCTGGGAGGTCTGTGTGTGTGTGTGTGTGGCCACCTGCGCGCCCAGCGTTTCCCGAAGCAGTGTGGGTGGCAACTTTCCAGAGCGTCCACCTGGGGATCTCCATCCTCGCGACCCATGGCCCCACTCAGTCCCAGCCGGGGCCCTGGGCCTGGCCGAGGAGGCCGCGGGCTGGCCCCTTTGCAGGGATGGACTGTGCCCAGCAGCACCCCCTTGTGGCAGTGGCGCTGGGCTCCTGGGGTGGGCTAAGTGGAGACCCCCCAACTGGAGGGAAGCTCCAGCTTCCTGAATCAAAGCCAGTCCCAGGAACCCCCCTGGCTGGGACCGCGTTTTCCCCTGGGAGGGGATGTCCAGAGTGCGGCGCACGCATCCGTCTCACCGGCCCTCACGGTGCAGCCTCTGCCCTGGGGATGTCTCTGCGCCGAGTCTCAGAGACTTAACTTAAATCGCTTGCCCACGGGCTCGGAGTGGCTGGGCGGGGCTGGGAGCCCTCACGCATGGCCTTTGTCTCTCTGAGGGGACGCCCTGGCCCCCCTTGCCTCGGCTCAAGCACAGGTGGAAGGCTCCAGAAGCAAGGCTGCGGGATCTTCCCTAGGCCTAGCTCCAAGTCTCAGGAGGTGGCCCCCACAGAGGGGTGCGGGATGGGGCACCTCCTGGCCGAGCCCAGCCCTTGGCCCAGCGGCAGTGGGGGTGTCAGATCCTTATCTTCTCTCACGAGGTAAAGCCTGGAAACCTGTGAAAGGCAGCAAATCTCGCTCCCGCCGAGCCCGCCTGGGTGACCTTTGAGATGACTCAGGGGACCTCTGCGAGGGTCGGGGCGGTCACCACATTGCATCGGGATAAAGCGGGAAAGTTCATTGGAGGTGGATAGGGGGTCAGGATGTCTGCAGGGCCTGAGCTCTGCTCAGAAACAACAGGGCACCCTCTCGGACCCCTGGGACCCTCCCAGGAGGCAAGAGGCCTGGGTGCAGCCTCTGTCGCCCCCATCCCCGAGTCCTCCCTCCTGACTGGTAATCCTGGACCAGCTCAGGCTCCCCATGGGGCATGGCTCATGCAGGGTGAGTATTCAGGAAACATTTTCTGGATGGGTGCATGGATGGATGGCTAGATGGATGGATGACGGGTGGACGTGTGGACAGGTGGGTGGATGGATGGATGTAGATGGATGGGTGGCTGTGCTCACCTATCTCCCCATGAGGTGGCCAGGATGCAGGAGGGCCGCAGGGGCAGTGGGCGGGGCCGTCTCCTGCCTAGGTCTAAGGGCGGCCCTGCACACCAATCAGAGCTGCCCCTGGCTCTGACTCCACGGAGTGCTGCCTCTCCTTCTGTAAGAACCAGCACTGCTGGCAGCCGGCGTGACAGCCGAGCCTGCCAAGGAGCACGTTCAGTGGCAGCGGACGCCCCTGTCACCCTTGTGTCCCGTGACTCACAGCCAGCCACGTGGGTCTTGGGTCTGCCCCTCGCTGGCCTGGACTCTCATTTCTGTCCTTTGTCAAGGTGGCTTGTTGGTGCCGCGGTGAGAGGGACTCCCGCAGAAACCCGAACTCTACCCCAAACACCCAATTCTCAGCCTCTTGCCTACAAATGAATCAAGTCCCAGAGGCTCTTCTCCCCTTCCTGGGAGCCCAGATTAGGTGACCCTGCACCCCAGCCTCACAGGTGCCTCTCAGGCTTCGAGGTCACTGTTTGAAGCACAAACCAAGGACAGCATTCGAGTGAATTTTGAAAGTCAAAGCAACATCAGCGAAAAATCTGCATTTTGCCTTTTCAAACAAAATGTGAAGAGCCCGCACCCACCCGTCCAGTGGGGCGTCACCGGACCCTCTGGTGGGCCACATGGCCTCTCTCTGCACCAGTAGTTTGCCGAGAAATGGTGACAGCTGAATTTGCATGATACAGTTACAGATGGGATTCGCAAAAACATGTCTGTTTATGGGGTTTGGATCTGAGAATAATCCCTTTACCCAGTCATGTTGGGAAAAGTCAAAATATTCACTTTCTCTTGCCCCCATGAACAAAGCCAGTGCTGTCGATGCTTCCTGGATGGAAGATGTGGGAGGGATGGACGGAGGGACCAAGGATGGATGGAGGGACGGGCAGAGAGAGCCCTGCAGTCCACGTACCACCCTCGACCCAGGAGGACACACGTGTTCCTGTCCAGAGACACTCCCTGTGCTCGGGGAACTGGGGCTCTGGCTGCTGAGGGTGACACCCGTGGGGCATGGGGGGCTCAGATTCCCCTGCGCTGCCAGGAGACACCCTCGGCATTCAGACCCGCTCACAGCCCGCTCTGCCCTGGAGCAAGTCCCTCCCGCTCTGTGAACCTTCACCTGCAAAACACATGCAGGCTGTGGTAGGGCCTCCCCTGGAGGGCTTAGCGCAGTGCCTGGTGGCAGACTGGGCTCCGACGCGGGAGCCTCGCAGTCATTCGCCGTCTGAGTTACTCTCCAGGGAGAGAGGCAGAGTAGGAAGCCCCGGGGCGCCTCCCAGGAAGCCTCTCGGCCTGACTCCCTCCAAAGGCCGCCCCTCGGGGACCCCCACAGACCTGACGGCCACCAGGCTTCCGAGAGCTCGGGGCTGTGTGGCTGCACTTCTGCACCCGGCTCTCCTCCAGCTCAGATGCCACGGTCGCCCCAGCAGCCACTTCCCGCCGCGTTTCTGCGTGGGGGCGTGTGCGCAGGTGCCTGCGTGCGCGCCTTTCGAGGCTCTGCGTTCTGCTGCTGAGTCAGTATCTCCGTGTTCCAGTCACCACAGCATTTTCCCCCCTAGCTGGTCACCCACCCACCCAAATCAGCTTGTCAAAGGGACAGCAGGAAGTCCCCGGGCACAGAAACCCTTGCAATGGCGATATTTGGGTGTAGTAGGTGCTGGGGACGCCTGGCACATGGACCTGGCTCCCGCGGGGCACTGCTGAGTGACGTGGGCAGCTCCCAAGGCGCTCAGGACAATAACAGCGATTGTACCTGTGAGGCTTAAAGGAGACCTCCGGCCAGCCACCGGGCACTCGAAATGCGAGAGGCCCTTACACTCCCCTCTGCTGCTGGACCACAACGAGCTGTGAGCAATGTGCTGCATTCAGTGCAAATCTTATGTAGTGTGACGTTCGGCAGTCACACGTGATGTTAAAGTACACTACAAGCATTGTTGAAATATGTTACAAATGTAGATAGACCATAGAGCCTATTTTTTTTAAAAAAATCTCTGAGTCAGCTTAACACAGACCTGCGGCTTCTATGACAGAATAGATTGCATTTAAAGATCATAGTTGCTGTGCTTTGCCAAGCTGTTGGCTTGTTCATTCGGCGTTTCATTTGACAGCTGTTTTTTGACCAGCTCCCATGGGCTGAGCTCAGTTTGCAGTGCTAGGTGCAAAATGGGGGCAGGACAGAGGTGGTCCCTGCTGCCACCGAGCTGACGGTCTAGAGGGATGCGACTGAGCACGCCACCCCACATGCACGGCGGCGGGGGGAGCAGAGAAGGAGAGCGGGGATGGGGGGGGTCAAGGAGAACGCGAGGGGGTGAGCCAGGGGCCCCTCTGCTGGGATGGCCAGTGCAAAGGCTCTGGGGCGAGGGCATGCTGGGAGGGACTGCCGTGCTGCAGGAGATGAGGTCACCGGCGACTGGCACAGGAAGAAGTTAGATTTTGCCTTTGGGGAGGACTCCCTGTGGGCAGGAGAGACGGGGCCTCACCAAGGCTCACTGCATCCTGGCTGGTGGCTTAGGACAGTCCGAAGGGGCCAGGGTGGTGCAGGTGGCAGGTGCGGAGGTGGCCTGTGACCCTCCTTCCATACTTTGGGGTATGTGGCTGGTCCTGACACCTCTTCCCCCTGGATTTCATCTGCTCTCCTGGATAGGGATCCCCCTGCCTCACGCCTCTCCTGCAGACTGTCCTGTACTTAGCACGGGGCCTCCCTCCCTAAAGAAAACGGGCGTCTTAAGCTGACCCGGCTAAAAGGCGGGCTCCGGGGGTACTGCGCATGTGCAGTCTGTGGGCTCCTCTCCGGGGGGCCATCTCCGGAGTGCCATGGGAACCACCGCCCCAGGCGTGTGTCACAGTTAGTCCTGGCAAACAGCTCTGAGTCCCAGAGTATGTGTATGGCGGGGAGATTTTGTGGGACGGTGTCTCCTCTTCCTGAAATATGCTGAGTTGACCCAGTCCGGACCTGCTCATGATACACACACAGCAAGTGTTTGGAAGAGAGTTTTCCATCAAGTTTCCATCATTCACTCACACCCAGCCTGCCCGCGGAGCCTCCCTAGGACCCTGGGAGGAACACAGGGTGGTGAATGTCCCCATCGTCCAGGTTAGGGAACTGGGACTCAGGGAAGTGTTGTGACTGGGTCAGGACCGCACGGCGGGGAGGTCTGGGTCTGCTGACTCGGCTCTTCCCCAGACAGCTGGGCAAAAGTGTGGCCCAACACGGGGCAGGCAGGCGGCGACAGTGCCCTCCACACCCACCAGGGGGCAGCAGATGACTGTCTGCGTTGTTGGCTGACAAGGGGGCCTGTGCCCCAGCCCCCGGCTCATCACCTTGGTTGGTTCTCTGTCCAGCAGGATGGCCAAGGGCAGTGAGGACAGAGGTCCTTTTCTTGCTGAGGGCGCTACCTGTGGGAGAGAGACATAGACACAGGCCTTTATGGGGCACCAGGAAGAGGGCATCCCAAGCGAGGGGCTGTGGGAGCTGCGTTCGGCACCAAGCATGGTGCAGAGCCTCTGGGTAGTTCGTCCTGTTCATTCTTCACAAGCGACTCTGCCGGGTATGGTGGGGCGCTCTCCACTCTACAGGGGAGGGGCGGGGCAGTGCTAGCGGAAGGTGCCTGCGCAGCCTCTCCTAGTGGAGGCTGGAGGGGCTGGGGTTCAGGCTCTGTCCCTCACTTTGCAATTTCTCAGGGCTGCAGAATGTTTGCTTTTGTCTCAGGCAAGGAAGGCAGACCCCCCCCCTCCTCCCCGCAGGCAGATTCCCTCCTGAGCATGTTCTCCAAGGTGCCACACCCTGTT
>NW_011889070.1:134820-137539 GCF_000151845.1 Pteropus vampyrus | reverse complement strand
GGGGGGGTCAAGGAGAACGCGAGGGGGTGAGCCAGGGGCCCCTCTGCTGGGATGGCCAGTGCAAAGGCTCTGGGGCGAGGGCATGCTGGGAGGGACTGCCGTGCTGCAGGAGATGAGGTCACCGGCGACTGGCACAGGAAGAAGTTAGATTTTGCCTTTGGGGAGGACTCCCTGTGGGCAGGAGAGACGGGGCCTCACCAAGGCTCACTGCATCCTGGCTGGTGGCTTAGGACAGTCCGAAGGGGCCAGGGTGGTGCAGGTGGCAGGTGCGGAGGTGGCCTGTGACCCTCCTTCCATACTTTGGGGTATGTGGCTGGTCCTGACACCTCTTCCCCCTGGATTTCATCTGCTCTCCTGGATAGGGATCCCCCTGCCTCACGCCTCTCCTGCAGACTGTCCTGTACTTAGCACGGGGCCTCCCTCCCTAAAGAAAACGGGCGTCTTAAGCTGACCCGGCTAAAAGGCGGGCTCCGGGGGTACTGCGCATGTGCAGTCTGTGGGCTCCTCTCCGGGGGGCCATCTCCGGAGTGCCATGGGAACCACCGCCCCAGGCGTGTGTCACAGTTAGTCCTGGCAAACAGCTCTGAGTCCCAGAGTATGTGTATGGCGGGGAGATTTTGTGGGACGGTGTCTCCTCTTCCTGAAATATGCTGAGTTGACCCAGTCCGGACCTGCTCATGATACACACACAGCAAGTGTTTGGAAGAGAGTTTTCCATCAAGTTTCCATCATTCACTCACACCCAGCCTGCCCGCGGAGCCTCCCTAGGACCCTGGGAGGAACACAGGGTGGTGAATGTCCCCATCGTCCAGGTTAGGGAACTGGGACTCAGGGAAGTGTTGTGACTGGGTCAGGACCGCACGGCGGGGAGGTCTGGGTCTGCTGACTCGGCTCTTCCCCAGACAGCTGGGCAAAAGTGTGGCCCAACACGGGGCAGGCAGGCGGCGACAGTGCCCTCCACACCCACCAGGGGGCAGCAGATGACTGTCTGCGTTGTTGGCTGACAAGGGGGCCTGTGCCCCAGCCCCCGGCTCATCACCTTGGTTGGTTCTCTGTCCAGCAGGATGGCCAAGGGCAGTGAGGACAGAGGTCCTTTTCTTGCTGAGGGCGCTACCTGTGGGAGAGAGACATAGACACAGGCCTTTATGGGGCACCAGGAAGAGGGCATCCCAAGCGAGGGGCTGTGGGAGCTGCATTCGGCACCAAGCATGGTGCAGAGCCTCTGGGTAGTTCGTCCTGTTCATTCTTCACAAGCGACTCTGCCGGGTATGGTGGGGCGCTCTCCACTCTACAGGGGAGGGGCGGGGCAGTGCTAGCGGAAGGTGCCTGCGCAGCCTCTCCGAGTGGAGGCTGGAGGGGCTGGGGTTCAGGCTCTGTCCCTCACTTTGCAATTTCTCAGGGCTGCAGAATGTTTGCTTTTGTCTCAGGCAAGGAAGGCAGACCCCCCCCCTCCTCCCCGCAGGCAGATTCCCTCCTGAGCATGTTCTCCAAGGTGCCACACCCTGTTTCCTCAGAGGAAGGATGCTGGACAGGAACGTAGAGCCCGCTGGGCACTTGGCCTGATTTTACTCTGGCCGGGGCCACTCCCCGCAGGCCCTGGGAGGCCAGCTCCTCCCCCACCTCTCTCCCTGGGCCAGACCCTGGCCCGAGGGCCCTGCTTCCACCTCGGTTTGCGAAGGAGCAAGTCTGACTCTGCAGAGGCCAATTCTCAGAACAGAGGGCCCACGGGACTCTCTCTGGGTTCCAAATGAGGTGAAGGTGTCACCCTGCTCTGGCTCCAGCACCAGAAATGCCAAAGGAAGAGGGGGACTGGGCCACGCGTGTCCCAGTGTGTCCCAGCTCACACAGGTACAGGGCTCAATCACAAGAGTCCAGGGCGGTGGCCCCTCTGAGATTGGTCACCCCACACTCAGACTCCAGGACAGATCAGGGTTCAGACTTGTCTAGGGCTGCCCAGTACATCAGAGATGGGAATCAAGGGGCTCCTGACGGCTGGGGACACCATTTCATCGCCAGATGGGCTCTTTATGTCGCTGAAGCCCTCCTACTGCCGCAGGAGACCAGCTGCTGAGAACACTGCCCTCCCTCCAGGGCGTGGCCCAGGAAAGAGTTCAGGCCAAGGTCAGCGGACCCCGCAGCCAGCACGGGGGCGGGCGCCACCCGGCCGGCCAGGCCTCATCCCCTTTCCTCGCCCGCACTTACTTATCTCACAAAATCCACCTCGGATGCCACGATTTGCCATCTGGGCAGCTGCGACTGGCCGGAGCGGCCTCTAGGCTTTAAGCAGGGGACTCCCGGTCTTTGTTTGGGGGGTCTGGGGGTTTCTTGCCGGGCAGGCCAAGGTGGCAGATAGGGACGGAGCTCTGGGCGGGTACCCCACCGCTGTGCCCCCAGCCTCCAGTTATGCCCCGGGAGGGCAGCTGACCGGCCAAGGGGGCGTGGGAGGCCTCTGCCCAGTCGACTCCCGCCCCCGCCCCGAGTCTGTGTTCCACGAGGGGCCATGCGGAGGCGCCCGTCGCGATAGAGGCCACCGCCCGATCTTCAGGAGCGGAACTCGCGAGGGACGCAGAGACTGCGACCCCGCTCTCACTCCATAAACGAGGGCGCTAGTCCCGAGCACAGATCTCCCCCAAGACCGGGCGCCCAGGGAGTAAATCTGCGGGCCGGGGACCCAGCCCTCCGTAACTTTCGTGGGCGGCGGCGGGGCAGGAAGTGGGGG
>NW_011889070.1:129328-133360 GCF_000151845.1 Pteropus vampyrus | reverse complement strand
GCTTCCTCCTGGACCCCGGCTGGCCCAGCGGCATCGGGTCCCCAGAGCTGCGCAACTGGGTGCAAAGGGAGCCACCCCCGCCCTCGTCGCTTCCCCGGCACCCTTAAGTGTGGCCTTTGTCGTGGCCGAGGCGTGTGAGGCCACGGACCGCCAGGAAAATGTCTGCTCCTCCCGAAGGAGCTGCCGTTCTTGGCCCTTTGAAGGGAACTTGGCCGAGACTTAAGCAGGATCGAGGCTTTCGTTTTGCCTTTCCTGGGGTGGCGGAACCCCCACACCAGCAGGCTTAGAAGGGGCCCCAGGGGACCAGGGTGCCGGCCTGGGTCTGGCCAGCACTGCCCAGGAGCCACCCTGCTCTTAGCCCTGTAGCCCCAGGGCCCTGGGCAGACCTGTGTGGACAAGGACCGTTCACAAGTGGGATATCGGGAAGCCGGCTGGAGTGAGTCACTGCTTTTCCAGGCTGGGCCGCATGGCCTCTGCCCTTTGGCTGTGACCAAGTTTCCAAGGAGATGGGGGTATGCCCCCCTTCAGGGGTGATGGGGGGACTGCCGTTGACAAAGACGAGCCTTGAGGGGGCAGGGGACCCGCTCTCCCACTCAGTAGTAATAAGCCAGGCCTCGCAGGCGGACGGCCCAGGGAGGGGGCCCGGTCTGGCCCGCGGGGGTCCCCCGAAGCCAGCACCACCATCCTTAGGCACTCTGAGGGCTACGCAGCCCAAAGTCCCTGCCACCAGGGCCTGCCACACCACGCTGTCACAGATCCAGTCCCCCCCTCAGTCCTCACCTCTCCCCTCCCCTGGAGAGATGGGGGAAGGGCTGCCGAGGGCAGGGCAGTGTCTGCCTTTGGCTGAGAGCTGCAGGGGCCGCCCAGGCCTGCTGGCTCCTAGCGAGTTTGCACCTCATTGCAGGGCGGCCAGCGTGGGCCTGGTGGACCACTGAGTCTTGTGGCCGCTCCTCCCCGGCTGTGGTTTCGGGGGAGCTCCGAGGGCCAGACCACAGGATGGGGGAGGACGGGGGGTGCTGGCTGTGGCAGGTGGCTTGGGCTGGAAGTGCAGGGACTTCCTGGGGCGGGAACTGGGGCAGCAACACTGATACCCGCCTCGGCCCACGTGAACGGGGTGGAGGGGGCTGGGTGGGAGGGGAGCCAGGCGGGCGAGTGTCAGTGTGTCTTTGTGGCCACATGCTCTGATTGAAACCTGACACTGTCACCTCCCAGGTAGGTCACCACCTTTGGGGCCTCAGTTTCCCCATCTGCGTAATGGGGCAGCATTAGTAGTCCCGTCATAGCCTCATTGTGAGGATTCGATGCGGGGCGGGGCAGAGAACGCCCCTAGTGCAGTGCTGGGTAAACATTTAGGGTGATCCCCTGGACACTGGCGGGGATGGCCCTTGTAGCTGAGGGCTGCTCTCGTGGAGGGTGTGGCTGGTCACACTGACCTTTGTGCTGGCAGAGGGACGGCTGTGGGTGCCCTGGGAACCTGTGTCACTGGGCTGGGGGTGACCTGGCATGGCTCCATCTGTGTTTTCACAGTTAAAGAGACAACTGTGTGACCGTGAATGGCTGTGCAGGGTCTGCGAGAGGTCATCCGGGACACTTACTCCCTGAGAGGCGGGGCGAAGGCGGGTCCTCTTGGTCCACGGTGGTTGGATCACAAGAACAATCTCAGCTGCCCTTGCTCGCTGGTCCTGCCCTGGGCCAGGCAGTCCGGGAGGAGTGCGTCACCCCAGTTTCATGAGGCAGCAAAAGCTCAGGAGGTTAGGTGACTGGTCCCAGGCCACACAGATAGTAAGTGGTGAAACTAAAACCCTAACGTAGGTGTCCCTTCCAGGACTGTGTAAATGAATTGTGATTTCGGTCCTGCCGACTCGCCGGCGGATGTTCCCGGCCTGCTCCTTGGGTGGTTCGTGGTGTGTGTCCAATTCCTTGGGCTGGATGGGTGGGCAGTGTGGGCCTGTTTCCCGTGGGAATCTGGATACCGTGTCAGTAAGTCATTTGTAGGGCCTTTCCATCTCCCCCGTCACCGTGTGCCTGGGACCCATCCTACTCCAAGGCCTCCACCATGTCACCTTTTTCCAGAATGCCACGCTGGCTTCTCATGGTGACATCCAGTTTCAGATGGTAGCATCTGGAGTGCCCCTCCTCTCTGAGTTGCTCTCGGCTGGGTTACTGGCCGTAAAGGAGCTCGACAGCAACACGCACTGATTGAGCACCTGCTGTGTACAGAGCCGGGCGCTGGGAGGTATTCGCAGAGACATCCAAGTTGCCCCTTTGTCGTGCCCTCCTGGAGCCGGCAGGGTGTGCTTTATTTTTTATTCAGAATGCCTGGAAGCCACCTTGGGTTTAATTAAACTAATTAGCTATGGCCACAATCTGCTGATCCTCGTAAGCGATGGCGTGTGTCTGGAGTGGCTTCGGTTGTGCGGTCCTGATGCCAGCAGGCGACAGCCCTCGCGTCTGGCCTGCAGCTTGAACCTTCGGGGCACCCCCTCCCCCTAGGCATTGCTTGCGCCGCCCTGGCAGGTGGCAGGGCTATGGCACAGAGGGCTTGGGAGCCTGGCCGCCGGGTTTGCCCTGCCCACACCCCAGCGCCCTGCTTCCGGGCCCTGCCCCTTGCCGGACGCCCCGGCCCGCCTGCCCGCTGCACGCCTTTTCCGTGGGTGTCCCTCGCGTGCAGTGCCTCTGCGAGACCTCCCGTGCTCTTGGCCTGTTCTTCCTGGAGGAGCTAGTCTAGAGGCCCCTGCTCTGGAAAGCATCCTGATTTCACTCTCTTCAGCATCCCTGAGTGTCCCCGAGCCCACGCCTGCACGTTGGTTACGTCGATACCACCTGGGAGCCATACTCTTGCTCACTGTCCAACTCAGGACCTGGATGGACTTCGAGTGAGGGGTGCCGGCGTCCGTGTGAGCGTGCCTGTCCCCTCTAGCCTGGCGTGAGCCCCTCCGAGTCTTCATCTCTGGGTCCCACAGAGCCTGGCGTCCCTTGGTCCCTTTGCTTCTTCATCGCTGTGTTCCTTCTCTCGAGGGGTTACTGCCGAGCCTCTGCACTGCCAGGCCGGCCGTGCTCGGCCAGGGGGGCCGGGGCCGGCCGGTCCAGTCCCGGTTCTCATGCCGCTTCCGGGAGAGCAGGGCTCCGCAGCGGGTGTTGCTGGGATGCCTGCCGACGGAAAAAGCGGCCCTCAGGTGTCCAGAGAGTTCCCGAGTGCCAGCAGGAGGCCACTTGGTCCCAGAGGCCGAGCTGCATGACACCAGGGCGGTGGAGAGCAGAGGGAGGAAGGCCCACGCGAGAGGAGCCAGGAAGCCTTCTCGCTGCGGCAGATTTCTTCCCCTCCCTCCCTCCCTCCTTCCTTCCTTCCTTCCTTCTTTCTTTTGAAACTGTCTTAGACTTAGGGAAAAGCTGTAAGTGCAGTACCTATAACTTTTCCTTCACTCATTTGAGAGTCACTTGGGGACTTGGTGCCCTGCGCCCCGTGGGTGGCCTCCGATGAGGGTGTCCTCCTCCAGAACCACTGACCACGGCAGCAGTGGTGCTGCCCGGGGAGCCACTCCGGTCGCAGTGTGTGTCCTTGCAGCGGGAGGGTCAGCTCGAGGGCCCTGTGTGCTCGTCAGCCCCTTTCACTGTGGGCAGTGCCTCGGCCTTCCCTGGGGGATCTCGACGTTGCCGCCTCGTGTTGCCGCGGGTTACGTGTCCACTCGAGCCCCGTCTCCGCTCGAGCCCCATCTCCGCTCGAGCCCCGTCTCCGCTCGAGCCCCGTCGCTAGAGCAGCCGCGATGCTAATTCTCCTTGTGTCCTGCACTGCACGTGGCATGTGGTCTGGATTCGTCCCGTTGCTGGGGCTGTGGACTTCACTCGCTCGATGAAGCAAGTGTTGGCCGGGGGGGGTCTCCACCCCGAAGTCACTCCGTGCCCCCTCGTGTGTGGATCACGAGTGTTCTCCAGAAGACACTTGGAAACAGTATAAATATCTAGTCCTCCCCTCCCCCGCCTTTGCCTTTCCTTCCCCTCCCTCTCGGATTACGGTTTTCTGTTTTATTCTGA
>NW_011889070.1:121848-128408 GCF_000151845.1 Pteropus vampyrus | reverse complement strand
TCGCGGGCTGCGTGCAGCGGTCTCGAGCGAGGCTTAGGTCTGGACTCATCGGCTGGGTCTCGGGGGCACAGCCCCCGGCACTGGCGTGGAGTGACGTGTGTGCGGTCTGCCTGCATCGATTGCAGAAATCGGGTTCCTGGCATCGCCAGCCCGGCCGAAACCCAGAAGAACGCTGTGTACTTGGTGGGGACGCCATTGTGAGGGACAATGGTCTGGGTGCTGGAAATAGGGCGTCTCACTGCCGGAACTGAGGCTCAGCTGTGTCTGGCCGCAGGGTGGGGGCGGAGCCATGTCAGGGGCCAGACCAGGGCGAGTAGCCATGGTGAGCTCCCACCCCAGTGCCTCGCTGGAGCCCTTGCTTGCCAGGAGGCCCAGGTGACCGAGGATGTCCCCTCCCCGGGGAAGACTCCGTCTTCCTTCCAGAGGCACTGGGCTCCCTACTGGCCCCTCCCTCCTGTCCCTGCGTCCAGGCTGCGTCTGTGTCTTCCTGAGTTTGAGGGGGGGACTCCTGGGACGTGGCAGTGATGGTGGGGTGGGCGTGGGGGCCCTGGCTTAGGCTGGGGCCCAGACTGGAGCACCCTACAGCACCCCTCTTCCCCACTGCCCCTGGAACCCAGCACCTGCCCTGCGCCCCAGCTGGCACCAACACCCCTCTCTCAGAGGAGGGCCGGCAGGTTTTCGGTGGGGACAGTAAACACTTCAGTCCTTGTGGGCCAGACGGTCTCTTCGCAGCTACTCGCCTCTGGCCTCTCAGTGCGAACGTGGCCGTGGCCGTGACGGTGACTGGTCTGTAAGGGGTGGGGGTGAGGGTGGGGATGGGGGAGCAGGGCCGTGCTCGGGGCATGAGCGGGGCTATGCACCAACAGTTTACTTATGGAGGATGACACTTGAATTTCATGTAATTTCCATGTGTCATGAAATTCTATTCTTGTGGGATTTTTTCCTCCTATCCATTTAAAAATGCAAAAATCTTTCTTAGCCTGTAAGCTGTATAAGGCCGGGCGATGGGCCTCACAAAACCAGGCTGCGGGCTGGCGGCTGCTGCTCACCTGCTCAGAGGCCCGTGAAGGTGTCCTGGTCCCCTGGGTGCCCCTCCCAGTTCCCGTCAGAGCTCACAGTTGTCTCCATTCGTGACCAGCGCCCTTGGCCCAGGCTCCCCAGCCGGGAAGTGCCCGGGTCGCTCGGTGCTGACAGATGTTCCGTGCCACGGCGGTGACCTCGTCTTGTCCTCGGGCAGTGGTGGCTGGTGCTCTGCTCTTAGCCCACTTTGTAGAAGAGGGACAGAGGCCTGCAGAGGCCGAGCCCGCTCGTGCTGGTTGTGAGTAGGTCCCCAGCCATTAAGTGAGCAAGGTGCCCTGCCCGAGATGGCGGAGGAGGGGGACATGCTCGGCCACTTGGCTGCACTCAGACTCTTAGTGGTGACGATGTCACTGGCCTGGCTGAGCCTCGGTCTCCTCATCTGAAGAGGGATGACCGTGGCCACCCTGCAGGCTGTTGGGGGGAGTTGGGAGTAGAGCGTGGGCCTGGCTGCCCCCGCTTTGCACTGGCCTCATAAGTCTCAGCATCGTGCCCCATCCACACCTGGGGTGGCCGCTCGCTCCTGCTGGCTGGGCACCGGCTCTCGCTCACTGCCTGCCTCCTGGGGCGGCCACCTTCCCTGTCCACCTGGCCACCTGGCCGAAGCAGAGCTACGCGGTGGTAAAGAGAGGGTGGGCTCCGGGTCTTGGGCTGACCCTCCCTCCGTTCCTAGCCCGTCAACAAACCCCTCTCACTCTGAATTTACCCTTCCACCCCCAAAGTGGTGTGGTGGCCTGGCTGAGACAAGGATGGAGGGTCCTTGGCCACGAGTGGAAGGCGGGTGGCAGCCCTGCCCCTTCCTCTGAGGGTGACCAGGGAAGGCTGCTCGAGGGGGTCTCACACCCTCTCTCTGCTGTTTCTTCCCCGGGAGCTCCTGAGCTGGACGGGGCAGGAGATGGGAGCAGACACCGGATTTGCGGTCCTGGCGTTCGGGGCTGTGCTAGTCCTCAGCAGATATGGTTGTTTGGGTCCCTGGGGGCACGGTGACGGCAGAGGGCTTCCTGGAGGAGGTGGCATTCGAGCTGGCCTTGAAAACTGGATGCCTTTCGTTAACTAAAGGTTGTCAGTGGGTGGCTGCTGCAAGGACAGGGCTCTGTGGGGGCAGAGGCTGGAGGGGTCCCACTGTGCCCCCCACGTAGTCTAGATCATTGCCGCCTGGCCACTCATCCTCTTGAGCTCTATTCAGGGTCCTCAACCGGTGAGGAGTTTGCGATGGCACAGTGCCAAAATCCAGAGATGGCCCCAGCCCGGCCGGCTCGGCCCTTCTGGCTACGTGGCTTCCAGGCCTGTTCCCTCACCTGCTCCTGGGCGGCTGAGTGGGGGGCTCACTCGTCACTTGCTCATGTCACTCCTGAGCATCTGCTCATGGGCCTTGGGCGAAGAGAAAGAACCCCTGACTGTCGGGGGGTGGGCGGTGGATTAGGGGTTCACAGAGAAAGGACGGTGGACTTTCTGGTGCAGAGAAAGGAAGCAGGCAGGGACCGGAGCGCCACTCGGGCCCGCGTCCTGGGGAGGGGACGGTGGCCGCCTGTCCGTCGAGCCTGTTGACCAGGCTTCCAGGTCCTGCCTCTGGGGGCTGCGCCCCGTCTCCTTAAACGCCGCTTCACTCCGAGACGGAACTGGCACGCGGCCTCTTTGTTAAAGTGAGGTTCAGCTGTCGGGGGTGGGGCCTGGGCCAAGGTCCTCCTGTGTCGGGGTCCAGCTGCGGGGCGGGTCAGCTCCTCGCTGTTCGTGGTGTGAGTGGCTGTGCCTCTGGGTTCGAGTCTCTGCCTCAGCGAAGCTTCGCGTCCTCCCACCTGCCCGCATTCTCGGTCCTGGTCCCCGATGGCTGCGTGGCGGCCAGAGTTATGTGCACCCTGGGGCCCCCGGGCCCACCCACCCCGGCAGAGCTGTCTTGGCAGCCCCTGCCTGGGGACCCGCTTTCTCACCTTGTGCCTGGCCTCGTGTGCTGTCAGATGGTGGGGTGGCCACCACCTCGTCCCTGGGGTGGAGATGGGCTCGGTGCCGGACCCTTGTGGACCTGGGTTCAAGTCCTTGCCTCGCCCTTGGCCATGCGACTTCCCCTCTGGGCCCTGTTTCCTCGTCTGTAAAAGGGGGTTTATGACAGAGAACAGAGGGGCAGAGGGAACCCAAAGCTCTCAGCCTGGTGTCTAGATGTGATAGTGCTCAGTGGATGCCCTCAGATGGTGCCCTCGACTCCGGGCGTTTGGGGCAGTGGCTTCTCCCCGTGAACACCTCAACTCTAACACACGCCCCAAAGCAAGGCGGGAGGGGAGCCAGGCACGTGGGGGTGGGTGCTCTGGGACCTCCTCCCCTGCGATGACACTGGGCTCGGCAGCTGGCATCCTGCACGTCGTGGGTGGGACGAACCGTGCCCTGCTCAGGCCTCAGAAGCCCCCTGCCGGGCGGGGACAGGCCCTCTGCTCGGGGCCCTCAGAAGCTCTGTGCTGTCGGGCCCGCTCCAGTCAGTGTCCCGTAGCTGCTGGGACGTTGTGGTTTCAGAGACCAGGAGATAAAAGGTGACAGACACATGGCCACAGAGGGAGGCAGCCTGTGCAGTGGGTGCTCGGCCTGCGAGCTGGGCCCAGAGTGCCCGCACCCAGCTGGGGTTCCCGCCTGCCTGCCGCAGGCTGAGGAAGTCTCCGTGCGGCTGGAAACACGCAGGGTTCCTGTTTTGTGGGGTTCGTTTGTTGGTCTTTGTAGTTTATATGAGGATTAAGATAATCATTTTTAGGACACTTACTCCTTGTCCTCCTGAGCCAGTGTAAACTTGAGGCCACAAAGGCTTCTGTTGGTGTTTCTGCTTTTGGTTTCAAAGGCAGCGAGCACATGTGCTGTCTGGTGAGTGGCCCAGGCAGGCAGGGGGACAGTCACCAGCTGCTTTTCCCTTCCGTCCTCAGGCTTGTTAGCCTCTGAGCCTTTCCAGGAACGGGGCCCCACCCCCAAGACCCCCTGAGGCCTGTGGGAGGAGGTGGTACAGGCAGCATGCTGAGGGCAGAGACCACCAGGACCCCTGTGTGAGGGGACACTGCAGCCCTGGCTAAGCCTCTGGCAGGGCCACACAGCTCCTGAGAGGCTGGGCCTGGACGTACCTCTTGCCAGAATCCTGGGGCCCACCTGTCAGTTTTTCTGCCTTGTCTTCCCTTCGGGGAGTTGATGGAAGGTTCTGGTCCCTCGTGCTCATGACTGCCACATCCTGTGACCCTCCTCCCTTGTCCCTAACTCTCGATTGACCCCTCCGCCCCAGAGACCAGGGCACCTGTGCTCCCCTCCCCCGCCCCAGCTCATCTGCTGTTGGGACAGGAGAGAAACGGTCCGAAGTCGTTTTGGTGGCCGTCAGGTCCAGGCCGTTTTCATCCCCAAGGACCGACGCCACGCGCCCGCCCGCATGCCGCCCGCCTCTCTCCGCCTGAAGTGTCTGTCCGTCTTGCTTGTTTTCGCCCAGCACCCAAAGGAAGCAGCCAGAAGCAGGGCGTCGGGGCGTGACCGGGCCGGAACTGGGGCGAGCGGACTTGCCGCCTGGCTGCTCCCCCGGTCTCCGATCCTGGCGGTAGGTGCGGCCAGACGCCCCATGTCTCCCGGAGCCTGTGGTGGCCGTGCAGTCGTGTGGCCGGCCGCCTGGGGTTTCATCACGACTTCCTTCTCGTCCCGGGACTGAGGCTTGAGTGGTCAGCCCGGCTCTGCTCCCGGCTCTCCACGCAGCCCCGGGGGGTGGAGGGGAGCCTCTGAGCAGAGTCGTCAGGAGAAAGGCCCCTGTCCTCTGGACGCCAGGTGGACGACGAAGGGACGCGGTGCAGAGAGCATGGACGGGGTTCAGGCTGCCGGCCTCAGGCCCGCCCTTCATCGCGCCCCCTGGACAGTGGGGCTCCTGCCCTCGGTGTCTCCAAGGGTGGACGGCTTGGGGGGGCGGGGGTCTGGATCCCCCTTGCGGGAGTGAATGACAAAGCTGCCTGCCATCGGGCCGTCAGGAGGGGACGGGGATGGGGACGAGCAGGATCTGTGTGTGTGTAATTGCCCTGCCGCCGCCTCTGCGAGTCCCTGTGCTCCAGTTGACAGGTCCCTCTCTGCCCCTGCTTCAGGAGGGGCGTCTCCCAGGCCGCCCAGGAGCTCAGGTTGCACCTGGGAGCTGGCAGGCGGAGGGCAGCCTCTGCATCACCGCAGGCTGGAGCGGGAGCCCTGCAGATGTCCCCACTGGAGGGCCACGCGCAGGGGCCGGGCGCTTCCTGTCCGTGGCGGGAGCTGAGGGCTGGGCCGTGGATGACGGACGCCTCTCCTGGGAGTCGGCAGATGGAGGCCACAGACCGCACCTTCCGCGGCGTGTGCACGGTCCAGCTTCTCCCGCAGGATGGTTCTCGTTTCGGGGACGCGGTGGGTGTGTGAGCGAATCCGAGGACTCGGGGTTCAGGAGGCCGGGCCCGGTCTGCCGTCAATGCCGGAGGCTGTCCTCTCTGTGCCTGTCTGCGTCCCTGCTAGCTCTGGGTGATGCCGTCCACCTGCTCTGGGTGGTTTTGGGGCGTGTGTCCACACCCCGTGACGTGGCCAAAGGCTCCAGGGTTTTGCCTGCAGAGGGCTGTCTGCCTTGTCTGCTCAGGAAGCCCTGGCCGCCTCCTGCCATGCATCAGGAAGCAGGTCGTGCAGGTGGCCGCTGAACAGCAAGCTCTGTTGCTGCTGGGGACGTGTGGCCGTGGCTCAGCCACACCCCAGACCAGCTCTGCGGCCCATCCTGCCCCTCCCCCTGCCTGGGTCTGCTGACGGGGGTTGTTTCCTGCGGGGCGGGAGGTGAGCAGACGGCAGGAGGCCACAGTGTCAGGGCCATGTCCCCTTGCCCAGTGGAGCGGCTCCAGCTCCTCAGCCTTTCTTCTGTTTTGCCATTTGGTGGCCTGGGGACGTGCAAGCCGGCACTTGGGCCGCCTGTCAGTGGTGGCAGGCAGCAGATCCGTCCAGGACAGTTTCTCGCTCGAGAGTGTTTTCCTCTGCCTTCGACATTCCTCGGGCACGGTGGAGCCACCTGCCTCACTGTGCCCGCTCTGGGCTGCTCCCGGCCACCTGGCAAGGCCAGGATTAGTCACAGGACTGGAGGCACTCAGCCGTGGGGTAGGAGTCATCACCTCCCACTTGACCGCTTTGGAGGCTGAGGCCCCGAGAGCATAGGGGAGCAGAGGGGCTCGCCTGAGTCACCGGTGGGAGATGGAGGCAGGATCTGAACTCGGGGCCCCCGCGCCCCGGTGGCCTCAGCATCCTGTCCCGCAGGGTGCCAGTGGGCTGCTGAGGTGCGGACTTCCATCCCGGTGACCTCTGCCATCGGCGGTCCGTGTGCTGGCAGCCAGTCTCTTTCTTAACCCATGCGTGTAATAAAAGTTGTTTTTTTTTTTTCTCAAAAAAAAAGGAAGATGGCATTTGCACACACCAGTCCCTTCTCATGCAGATAAACCTGGGAGAAATTGGCCTGTCATCTCTTTGGGTGTATTTGTGGTAATTTAGCT
>NW_011889070.1:117495-120848 GCF_000151845.1 Pteropus vampyrus | reverse complement strand
GGAGGGCAGGCCTGGAGTCCGGGAGGCTGGGGAGGATGTGGTCACCGGCAGGAAAGCTGATCGGGCCTGCACTGGGCGGGGGAGAGTGGGGGAAGGGAGGGGAGGGCCGGGCTCTGGGGCCTGCAGGAGAGTGGGCAGTGCTGGCTGTCCGGCAGACATGGGGTGAGGAAGGGGGTGCCCCAGTGTCGGGCCCCGGCAGCGGGGGATGGGGGTGGTGGGCCCCTGCAGATTCAGCCCTCGCAGTGTGAGTTCGCCATTGGCTGAGGGCCCAGGGAAGGGCCGGCTCTCCCCACCGTCCCTCCGGGATCCACCCTGACCGGGGTTGGGGGACGGTTCGGCCCCACCCTGCTGTGTTCTCTGCCTGGCTCTGAGCTTCCTGCTTCTTTTCCGTGTGTGTGGCTGACCACGTCAGTGTCTAGGCTGAACTCGAGGCCGCCTGCAGAGCCAGGTCCCCGGGGAGAAACACCTTTGACTGTCACGGGACTTCATTCTAGATTCCTTTCTCCTTGGTGGCCACGTTTGCCACCGTGCTGATGGCTTGGCCTTCCGAAGTGCACACTTTGTCCCAGAGGCGGCAAACAGGTGCTGACGGTCATCCCTCCGAAAGTCGGGGTCCCCGGTCGGGATGCGGTTCTCGCGGGAGGCCGGGCCCTGGTGTGTGCGATTCACCTCTTGGTGA
The DNA here is from genome assembly GCF_000151845.1 of Pteropus vampyrus. Taxonomy (NCBI): domain Eukaryota; kingdom Metazoa; phylum Chordata; class Mammalia; order Chiroptera; family Pteropodidae; genus Pteropus; species Pteropus vampyrus. Next base: position 120,169 of record NW_011889070.1, on the reverse strand, counting down.
CACAGTGGCCCCTGTGGTGACCCAGTGACCTGCCCCAAAACCCCAGAGTGTGTTTGTTGTTTTAAAGTGGTTCTTGCCCATGGAAAGAGTGGTCTTTCTTCAAAAGCACATCATGGCCTTGGGTCGATTACTTTGGGTCTGTGTTATTGCTATTGATCTGGGAAGCTTGACTCGGAAACAAGCCTGGCGGGCTCTGTGGGGGGTGACGGCCACCTCCTCCAGTTCTCAGCAGAGAGCATTGCTGCGAAGCTGGGTGGCCGCTGGGTGGCCGCTGGGTGGTTGCTGGATGGCCGCTCACGAGCCAGCCCTTCCCCCGTCTCGGAGGGTCACCAGACTCTGCCCCTTGTCCCACCTGTTGCGAGGTGGGCTTGGCCCTGTGCGATCAAGGGCGTGTCAGTTTCTCAGTTTTCTCCTGGTGACACTTTAGATTCGTCGGGTGACCGTGCCTTCGGTGTGGTGAAATGTGGCATTTGTACACTGTTGTTTTTAACAGCTGCCTGGGGTCTGGACGGTCTAGAGGTGACACCCCCACCCCTTGCTCCGTGATTGGACGCCCATCTTTTTATGACGTCTGTCCCGATTACCCCGCCCCAGGGATGGCCACTCTGCAGGCTCCCTGCGGAGAGGCCGGGCTCTGCTAGCCGACCCTGAGTGGAGGGCACCTTTCCAAGGCCAGGTCTGAGGCAGGGGCCCCTCCCCTAGCGAGCCTGGGCTCGTGAGGCCGGGGGACCCCTTGACCCTCCCCGCACACCGGTCCTCACGCTCCTGCCCTCTGACCCTCCTGGGTCATCCTGGGTCATCAGGCCTGGCTGCTGACTGCTGAGGGTGGGGTCCCTGCCCACAGCCTGGTAATGAATACGCCGTGACGGAACGCTCTGGTCACCCAGCCTCCGGGCGCCGGGTCCCGAGGAAGCTTGTCCCCCTTCGTGTGTCCCCCCGGGGTTTGCACAGGGCGAGTCTGCTGCGAGCTCAGGGACAGGCCGGCCCTCCGTGCAGCCCGGTCCTGTGCAGCCTGCTCCTGTGCGAGTCCTGCCACCTGTTTCTGCACCATTTGAGGGGCCTCTGCTCTGGGAAATAAATACTCTGACCCTTAAATAGTTCACAGGATCTTCATCGGTGGGAATAATCAATACGAAAATAGAAGTGACCGCCAGGGACGCTGTGCGATCACATTCTTTATCGACTAAAGTGGACGAAACATCTCATCTCTGGGTGGAACCGAGCGCTGCGGGCTGTGCCCTGGAGGAAAAAGACCCGATGGTGGAACCGGCCGTGGACCAGCCTCAGGCGGGCAGGACGGTGGCCGGAAGTGCGGGCGAAGCCTGACCCCTGGCGTCAAACCGCCCCATGTAACAGGTGTCGAAGCAGAGGAGGGAACTTCGGTCGAAGGAAACAGCGTCGGGACAGGGAAAAATCGGCGTCACGCAGTGGTCTCTAGAAAACCGTCCGAGGCCGTCATGGACCGAGCAGAGCTTATCCAGCTGCTGCGTCCCGTTTCCTCCGTGTTGCTAAGACCGTCACTGGACCATGGGTGTTCCCAGCGCCTTGCATGGCTGGTGTGGGCGGGGTCACTCTCCTGACTGCGGGTGGGGAGGTGGGCCAGGCAGGCACCCCGGGCACCCCGACCTGCAGTGCTGGGGGACGATGAGTGTTGGCGATGGAGCCCACTCCCCACGCAGACCCTCTGCAGAGGGGACACAGCCCTCGTGGCCCGGGGTGGGGGTTGGTCCTTTTTCTTCATCCCTCGCTCTGTGCCCAGCGGTGTGTGTTGGAGCCTCTGCTCCCAGCTGCCCGGGGGGACAGAGAGGGGCCGGGGGACAGAGCTGGGTTGGGGGCCTCCCCCGAGTCTCCTGTCTGCTGCTCCCCCAGTCTCCGGCACCTGTCGTGCTCCATCCTTGCCCAGCCCCGACTTCCGTGAGGCCACCCACCAGATGGATCAAGGGCCACTCAGGAGGGCGTGTCCCAGGACTGAGCCTCCGGGAGATGGGGGACAGTGCTGGGGCTCTGCATGGACCCCTGTGGGATGAGGAGTCAGGCTGGGGGGCTCTTCTGGGGAGTCCCCCTTTCCCGCTCTAGGCCTGGGGGTGGGTGCAGAGCCCTGCAGCCTCTGAGCGCCCAGGCTGCCCTTCCGTGTTCCTTCAGACGCATCGACGTGTGGCGTGTCAGTTCCTGGATGGCCTTCGGTGGCCTGTTCCGAGAGCAGCTCAGGTGTAATTTGTCCTCGTTTGTTACAGAGCGAGGTGCTGCTGGCTGAGTTCTCCAGACCTGCCGGCTTGGGGTCTGGAACAGGAAATGGAACTGCCCGTGCCATCTGTGGGGACAGTGGTCAGCCACCGGGCTCACTGGGCCCTGCTGTCAGTTCTCTGCTAAGCTGGCATGTTGACTCTGCGTCGGGAAGGGGGAGGGCGGCTGTTACAGACCCCTGAGCAGAAGTAGCCTCGTGGCCCCTGCCTCAGTGTGGGTCCGGGGGAAGAGGCCGGGATACACGCTCCCTCGGTGGCCCCACCCCAGGTCTCCCGAGGCCTCACCAGCGCGGACAGGGGATTCCAGACCTTTCGCGGGGTCTGCGGCCTGGACACCAGCGTTCATGGACCCCGGGTGTCATCAGAGGTGCCCGGGCCACCTCTGGGGGCAGAGCCGTTTAGTGAAATGCCACCCTCTGTATTATGGCGGG
>NW_011889070.1:106644-117004 GCF_000151845.1 Pteropus vampyrus | reverse complement strand
CGGGGGACAGAGCTGGGTTGGGGGCCTCCCCCGAGTCTCCCGTCTGCTGCTCCCCCAGTCTCCGGCACCTGTCGTGCTCCATCCTTGCCCAGCCCCGACTTCCGTGAGGCCACCCACCAGATGGATCAAGGGCCACTCAGGAGGGCGTGTCCCAGGACTGAGCCTCCGGGAGATGGGGGGCAGTGCTGGGGCTCTGCATGGACCCCTGTGGGATGAGGAGTCAGGCTGGGGGCCTCTTCTGGGGAGTCCCCCTTTCCCGCTCTAGGCCTGGGGGTGGGTGCAGAGCCCTGCAGCCTCTGAGCGCCCAGGCTGCCCTTCCGTGCTCCTTCAGACGCATCGACGTGTGGCGTGTCAGTTCCTGGATGGCCTTCGGTGGCCTGTTCCGCGAGCAGCTCAGGTGTAATTTGTCCTCGTTTCTTACAGAGCGAAGTGCTGCTGGCTGAGTTCTCTAGACCTGCCGGCTTGGGGTCGGGAACAGGAAATGGAACCCACTGCCCGTGCCATCTGTGGGGACAGCGGTCAGCCACCGGGCTCGCTGGGCCCTGCTGCCAGTTCCCTGCTAAGCTGGCACGTTGGCTCTGCGTCGGGAAGGGGGAGGACGGCTGTTACAGACCCCTGAGCAGAAGTAGCCTCGTGGCCCCTGCCTCAGTGTGGGTCCGGGGGAAGGGGTCGGGATACACGCTCCCTCGGTGACCCCACCCCAGGTCTCCCGAGGCCCCACCAGCGCGGACAGGGGATTCCAGACCTTTCGCGGGGTCTGCGGCCGGACACCAGCGTTCGTGGACCCCGGGTGTCATCAGAGGCGCCCGGGTCACCTCTGGGGGCAGAGCCGTTTAGTGAAATGCCACCCTCTGTATTATGGCGGGAGTTCCCAGTCACTGCCCTGGGCTCCTCAGCCCTCTCCTGTGGGTTCCAGGCTCAGGGGCTGGCTCAGCCCGCCTGGAAAGCCCCCTGGAGAAGGTTGGGCGGGGTGTGTGCGCGTGGCTGCTGGGGCAGCCGGCTGGATTAGTGATGTCTGCCCCGTAGGCGTGGGCGGGGCGAGGGCGGGGTCCTGCTCTGCTGTCCTGCTCTGCTGCCCGGCTCCCCCCTCCTCCGCAGCGTCTGCCCTCAGCCTTGGAGCCCATCCGGGTTCTGAGCCTGGGACTGCTCCCCTCCTCTGAGCGTGGGCCTCCCGCCTCCCCGTCCTAGGGCTCCCCCAAGGCCAGCTGGAGCTCCCCACTCCCCTGCTTGGTGCTCCCAGCTTTCCTCTCACCCTGTCGGGGCCGGCTCTGGGGGGCTCCATCCCCTGGCCTGGCCCAGTGGGGGCTCCGCTCAGTGCTACCGATGAGGAGCCTGTCCTCCCGAGGGACTGGCGGTGACCCCACAACCTCCTGGGTCGGAACCCCTGGTCCCCGGGCCAGGACCCCTTCGTTGAACAGGGGGTGTTGTAGAGGCAGGTAGACAGTGTCACCTGGCTGGGCTGGGTCGTCAGGTCCACCGAGGCAGGGGGAGCCCCGCCCTGCCCGTCTCCGTGCCCATCGGCACTAGCTGGCTCCTAGTGAAGGGGAAATTAAGGCGCCTGACTTTCCCTTCCCTCCGTCAGACTCTGCGGCCTGACTTTCTGGCGGGAGGAAGTCATCGGCAGTGCTGAGAGGCAGAGGCAGGCTGTGGGGCGAAACTTCATAGAGCCCTGCTTCAGGTTGGGGCTCCTCTGGCCAGATCTCGGCGGGGCCTCCCGCACGTCCCCTCCCCCCGCCACCGCCTCGGCCTCTGTCCGGTGGTGGAGGCCTCTCCAGGGACCTGGGGGAGGCAGGGAAATACTTCCGTCTCTCATGAGTTAGAATCTACAGTGCAAGATGATGAAATTCTCTGGAGACCAGAACATTCTCATCTCATCTCCCCACGGCCCAGTGACGATGGCTTTGAACAGGCAGGATGTATGCGCGAGGCCACAGAGGGGCAGCGCCCGCCGCCCGGCTCTCGGGCCCATCTGGGGCTCTTCCTGACGGCCTGGGGCTGGTCCCCTGCTACACTACACTTGTGCCCTGACAAAGCGCCGCAGCAGAAATGTATTCTCCTGCTTGCCTGGGCAGAGGTCCGAAATCCGGGTGTCGCAGGAGGCCCCAGGGGTGGCTCTTTCCTGCTCTTCCCAGCTCCCGGGTCCCCCAGCGGTCCTTAGCTTGTGGCCGTGTTATTACCGCCGTCTCTGTCGTCCTCACTGGCCTCCTCCGTGTGGGTTCTGTGCCGCCCTAATGCAGGGCGGTTCCAACCCGACATCTTCACCTCCGTTACATCTGCAAAGACCCTTATTCAAATAGGGTCGGATTCTGAAGTTCCAGGAGTGGTGACGTTGGGCGTCTTTGTTTGTTGTTTGTTTGTTTCTGGAGGTGGCGGTGCACAGTCTGACCCACTGGGCCTACTTCCTCTTTCTTCTTTCCAGACATTTTCTGGGTGTTTGGTGCGTACCGGCCCTGGGCTCCCGGTGGGGAGAGAGTGGGGTTCAGGCCCTGCGGGATGGCTGAGCTGGAGGATGGAGTGTGACGGGGCTGTGGAGACGTAGGGATTGAGGGGCGGGTGCCCCCGGCAGTGGAGAGGTCTTGGGGAGTAGGTGGCATTTCAGCTGGGCAGAGAAGGGTGGACAAGAGGTGGAGAAGGTGGACGAAGGGGAAGCCTGGCGAGAAGCCCAGGAGTGGGGCCGGCGGGGCCGCTGGAGGACGAGACGCGTGGTCGCAGCTGTGCCTCTGGCGGGGCCTGCAGCTGCCAGAGAGGACGGGCCCTGGGCCTGGCAGTCACGGCGGGCGACTCTCGAGTGTCCCTCATCCAGCCTGGGTAGAGAAGCCCCACCAGCAGCAGGGTCTCCCTGGCACCTCTGGGTTGGCCATCTCGGTCGGTGTCGCGCTGAGGAGGCTGTGCCCTCTGGGACTCTCAGCCCCTGCGCGCCCGCCCCGATGGCCCCTTGGTCTGCAGCTGGTGGGCCGTCCCTGGTTCTCACCACCTTGGAGCCGCTCTGCTGCCTCTCACTTCCTTTGGCAGCCCGGCCCCTCCTCCCGAATACAGCCTGGGGGAGCCCCGCGTAACAGCCTCTTCTGTGGGCAGGGAGGGGGGGGCGGGACAAGGGCATGTGCCTTCCTGCTTGGTGCCCCCAGGCCTGGCACAGAGTAGGGCCTGACAAGCTGTTTGAGTGAGGGATGAATGAATGAATGAATGAATGATGAATGAAGGTGGGTGATGGGTGCCCCGGGCTTTCCGAGGCCCTCGTTGGCTCAACCATTTCCACTTGCTGGGGCCTTTCCGAAGGCTCTTGGACCGTAAATGGTTGTGTACGGTGGCCCCGCCACCATGCACCCTCTAGCCCGGAACAGAGACGTTCACTGTCATACAGATGTCACAGTGAGACTGTGACACAACCAGCATGCCCGTCAGGAGGGGGTCGGATGAGGGACGTGTGGCCCAGGCCTCAGGGACATCCCCGTGCACCCAGAGCAGTGCGTGGGGGCGGGGAACGTCTGCTGCCAGGACTCAAGAACCGTGTATTGTTCCCAGAAATCAGTTTTGTTAAAAAAACAAACACAAAAAAAATGCAGAATCAAAAAGCTGGACGGGAAAAGTAGCCTGATGGTAAGTGGGAGGTCACGCAGGTTTTTATTTTATCCTGCCCTCCCCCTTATCCGAGAGAGGTCGTTTCTATATTGGGAGAAAAGGCAAGAGGTTCGTCCCCTGGAGTGACGTCCTGGACGCGTCTCCCGTTCACCCTGGACATCGCCCGCTGGCAGCTGGTGCGGGGGGAAGCCCTCGGTGCTGGTCTGGGCCCTGGTCTCGCCACCTGGTAGAGTGGTGCCGGTTATTCCAGCCCAGAGAGCAGCAGAGGGCAAGGCCTTCCTTCCAGAAAGGGCAAGGCGGGAAGACTGCTGCAGCGAGCCCTGGCCGACCGCGGGGCCCTGGGTCCCCCCACCCCCCCAGCAGGTGAGCCCCACGTTCCCCCTCCGCCGTGAGGACTGCCCTCTGGTGCACCCTGAGCAGGTGGGGCCCAGACTGGAGCTTGGCTCCCGGGGCTCGAATACCAGCTCTGGCTCAGCTGCCCTGTGCAGAAACAGCTGGGGGTGTTTCCTGCTGCTGCCCTCCCCCTGGACGGGCTCTGTCCCCAGGCCCCGGCCCCGCCCCCCCACCCCCGGGTCGGGGCGGAGGGTGAGTCTGCAGCTGGGAACATTCCTGACCTGCAGTTCAGGGGACAGAACCCAGCTGCTTGTTGGCAAACAATGGAGCCCAGCTCCCCACTCCCCGAGCCCCTCCACTGTCTGCCCTCGGAGCCCGGTTCGGCTGGAATTTCCAGACAGTACGGCTTCTCCAGTTGATCTTCACTCCCAGGCGATTTCCTCAGACACTTGCCAGACACTTGCGGTGCTGGCTGCTGGGCTGTGTTTTTAAAACATTTATGGGACCCACTTGCCCTAAACCCAGTCCAAATCGTAGATGTCTTTTGAAGAAATCCCACGAGTGACACCTATGCACTGGAAGAATAAAGGCGAAGTTCCCTGATCGTGCCCCCAGCAGACGCGTCACCCTTACTTCGGGGGTCCCAGGCCCACTGTGCCCATCGCCGAGGCTGTATTTGCTCCTCTTGAGAGGGCCAGAGACCCTTCCTGGAGGCTGGTGGCTGAGAGCAACCCACTCGTGGGAAGGAGCTCGGGGTGGGGCGGGGATGGACACAAGGGAGCCCCAAGATGAATCACGTGATCTGTGGCACGGGACCCATGCCAGGGGAACATGGGAGGCCATCTCATTTTCAAACTAGTATTTTTTTTATTGTGGTAAAATACACATAAAGTTTATCATCTTAACCATTTTAAGCGCACAGTTCAGTGGTTATTAAATCTAGTCACACTGTTGGGCGCCCACCCCCACCCTCCATCTCAAGAACTTTCTCATCTTCCCAAACTGAAACTGCACCCATTAAACACTAACTCCCACCACCCTCCTTCAACCCGGCACCCACCATTCTACTTCCTGTCTCTATGAATTTGACCGAGTACCTCAAATGAGTGGAATCCTACATAATTCGTCCTTTTGTGACTGGCTAATTTCGCTTATATTGTGTCCCCACGGTTCAGCCATGTCGTGGCAGGTGTCAGAATCTCCTTCCTTTTTAAGGCTGAATAATATTCCATTGTTCGTAGATCCCGCATTTTGTTTATCCGTCATCCATGGATGGATGGGTGGCTTCTGCGTCTCGGCTGGTGTAAATAATGCCGCTATGAACACGGGTGCACAGAGATCTCTTTGAGACTGTGCTTTCAGTTTTTTAGATACATACTGTTGACCCCGAGGAGGGACGTACCTGCCAAAAATGGGCTCCTAGGGGTTAGCTGGGTCCAAGTTCACAGTCAAAAGTCTAGCAGCTGTCCTTTTCAGAGGCTACCCTGCATTTCAGGGAAAAGCTGCAGACCCACCTCCTTCAACCCGGCACCCACCATTCTACTTCCTGTCTCTATGAATTTGACCGAGTACCTCAAATGAGTGGAATCCTACATAATTCGTCCTTTTGTGACTGGCTAATTTCGCTTATATTGTGTCCCCACGGTTCAGCCATGTCGTGGCAGGTGTCAGAATCTCCTTCCTTTTTAAGGCTGAATAATATTCCATTGTTCGTAGATCCCGCATTTTGTTTATCCGTCATCCATGGATGGATGGGTGGCTTCTGCGTCTCGGCTGGTGTAAATAATGCCGCTGTGAACACGGGTGCACAGAGATCTCTTTGAGACTGTGCTTTCAGTTTTTTAGATACATACTGTTGACCCCAAGGAGGGACGTACCTGCCAAAAATGGGCTCCTAGGGGTTAGCTGGGTCCAAGTTCACAGTCAAAAGTCTAGCAGCTGTCCTTTTCAGAGGCTACCCTGCATTTCAGGGAAAAGCTGCAGACCCACCCTCCAGCCTCCTGCACTGTGCTCCTCGGCTCAGAACCAACCCTCCGAAAGGAATTTCTAGGCCCGGCAGGTGGAATCAGAGCTATGTCTTCATTTGCATATTTTCCGACCAATCAGAGCAGCTTCATATTGGCCAATCAGGGTGTGTGATTTTGACCAATCGGAACAGTGCCATTTCGACCAATCAAATTGTATAAATTTGGATCCCTCATTTGCATTAAAAATGGCCCAATCAGGAACCAGGGTAGGCTCGCTCTCTGTAAGGGGCTTCCCCTTTCAGCTTGCTGGGGAGGCTGCGTTTCTCTGCTTTGCAAACTGTTTGTTTACCTGTATAAACTTTCTCCTTTTACCGCTCCCCAGATTGGGGACTCCTGTTGGCGTTGGATTGGTGGCGCCGAATTGTTGTCGGCAGTACCCGGGCGTGGAATTGACGGTTCACGAGGGGCTGCTGTCTCCCATTTTTTGAGGACCCTCCCATGCGGTTTTCCACAGCAGCGGCCCCGTCTTCCGTTCCCACCTTCCCGCGCCTCGGCGTCCTCGCTGACACTGGCTGCTCCCTGTCTGTTCGATTGTAGCTGTCCTAGCGATGTGACGTGGTCTCATCGGAACCAGTTGTTTTGGTGAGAAACAGCTGTGGGGCTGCAAAACGCCCCTCCCCCCAGGACCGGGAGGGGTCTGCCTCCTCGCAACTCCAGGGACTGTGTTCAGGTTCACAGAACTGGGGAAACCGAGGCACCGAGGCACCCAGCATGCCTGCTCCGAGCGTGGTTGTGTACTTTCAGAGTCCTGTCCTCGGTGGCTGACAGCGGTGACTGAGATGGGCCCGGGTTCTGGAGAGTTCCCGTGGAGCGTGTTGCACAGACATAGAGCAGGGGTCGCTGCTGGAGGCCACGGTGGCCTCTCTGAGCCTATGGACAGGCCGCAGTCGGATTGGATCGCCTTGAGAACAGCTTTCTTCCCCATGTGGGTGGGGAGAGAGGTGACTTCAGAAGCCAGACCTGAGATTTAACGTTTAATGGGCGTCCCTTATGCAGGAGAGGCCGGGGGGTGGGGGGGAAGTGCCTGCTGTTGGCCTCAGGAGCTGGACGTCACCTGGCTCTTCATGGAGGTTGTGGCTCCCCATGGAGTCTTGACAACCTGGGCCGGAAGTGACGCGTGAGTGTTTGGGGCATGAATGAATGGTTGATGGACCGAAGTATTGAGACCCTGAGGGGACCGGGCTCCTGATGGGTTGGAGACCCTGAGGCCAGTGTTTGGAGAAGCAGGGCCCTGGCCTCTGCACCCCGGCCTGACAGTGTCCTGGTGGTTTCTGGTCGTGTGGGCATCGCGGGGCAGCAGCAGGAGGAAGGGCCTCCCTCTCCTCACGGAGCTGAACTTGCAAACGCAGCGTAATGAACACGACGTCGACGCCTCGCCCGCCACCTGCTTGGACTTCAGACCCCTCCTCACGGTCCCCGTCCACCTGCAGACGTGCTGGTGCTTAGCTTGTTGGCTTTATTCATCCTAACACAGCACCCCCACCGGCACCCCCACCCCAAAGCTTTTCTGGGACGCTCACGTTTATTCGCTCAGATTTCACCGAGCACCTGCTTCTGCTGCTCCTGCCCTGGGCACTTTGGGTCCTGTTGACATCTGGAGAGATGCTTCCTGAATCCCCGTGGCGCCTGCGGAGAGCGAGGCAGCCGGAAGGGCCTCTCCGGATCTGGACTGTGCGTGGACGCTGCTCCTTGCCGGGCCTGGCTGGACGACTCTGCAGCAGCCTCCTGTCCCCACATGGTGACAGCGCTGGCTCAGCAGCCTTGGCCATGTGTGTAGGGACGACAGGCCCTCTGTGGGTGGCCCAAGGATGGACTAACTGACGGACGGATTTTAGCTGTGATGTCTCTGGCGGGGAAGCCAGCAGTCCCTGGGGACCCCACCTCTTCTCGGAAACCACTGTGAGCCGGGAGATAACGGAACGTGACATTTTATTGTTTCTTTTCGGAATGCTGTGCGCCGACCGAGGAGGGCTCCCTGTGAGTGTTGCTGTGCCACTTCCGTGACTTTCCGCAGCATTTTTGGCACTTTGGAGGAGGACGTGTTCTGTCCCTTGGTGTTTGTGGTGGTGATACCTTAACAGCACCACGTGCGATGTGTGGGGTTGCCACACGTGAGAGATCACGTGCACGATGGGGTTGTAAGAGGTCATGGGGGGGGTCTCAGCTGCCTGCAGATGCTGGCTCCGGTCCGTAGGTGAGTTGGGGTGGCTTTCATGGAGGAGGGACACCTGGGGCGTGGAGAACCACGGGCCTGGTTTGGTCCCCTGATTTTGGGGTGCTCGAGCCGGGCTCCTTGTAGAGAGATGGAGGCAGCTGTGGGACAGGCAGGTATGGGGGCCAGAGATGTGTGGTCAGCTTGGAGCCGTAGTCATGAGAGGTGCTGTCCCCAGAGTGGGCATGGCGGGGTAAGGGCTCAGGATTCGAACCCACGTGTCTCTGCCTGAAAGCTGACTGGGTTTTTCTGAGTCCCACACCCCTGTGCAGGGGTGTCCGAAGCCGGAGGTGGGTGCATGAGGCCCGCAAGAAGACGGGGCCGGGGCATAGCCACGTGCTGGAGTTTCCACAGCTGGGAGCCTCTGGGGTACCTATTCCCCAGAGAGCCCCGGGTCAAACCTGGGGGGTCAAAACCACATTTACCGAGGGCCCCAGTGTGCCTGGCCTGGGGTCCAGGGGCTCCCAGCCGGGTGGGGCAGCCTGATGGTGGCGAGCTGGAATGGCAGGGAGCAGAAATCAGACTGGTGCCTTAGCGTCTCATCAAAACCCACTGACTCATTCATCCATCCATCCAGCCAGCCAGCCAGCCATCCATCCATCCATCTGTTCGTTCCTCCTGTGGGTGTCGGCATTGGCCGTGGTGTTGAGGTAGGTCACAGAGCCCGTGGTTCAGGGCTCAAGGGCTGACCCCGACCAGCGGGCGACCTCAGGCCGCCGTGACCCGGGAGGGCCGGCTTGCCCTGGCTCTGGGCATGGAGGCGTGCTGCCTTCCCGCTCAGGGGCGACACCTGCGTTTCTCTGAGACGTCCGTGCAGCAGGAGGGGATGAGAGCCCAGCTGAGCCCAGGGGCGGCGTCTGGAGTGTGCCAGCCACGAGGGCTGGTTTGGCTTTGGTTTCGGCAGGTGACAGGCAGGCCCAAGTAGGCTTGCGTCTCTGGAGGTGTCTCATCCAAACTGCCCTGGAGAAGAGAAGCTTGGAGGGCGGGGTGCTCTGTGTCGACCTTGAGGCCACTTCCAGGAGGAGGAAGAGCTGGAGAGAATGGGGTGGCGGAGGCAGCGGCAGCTTCGCAGAGGGCTCGCGGCCAGTGCACGTGGTCTGGCTCCAGGCTGCAGACGGGGGAAGCGGGGTGTCGGGTGCCCGGGAAGAGGGCTCTGTACCAGGCAGCGGCCGAGGTCGTCTCGCTGAGCCGTGCCTGCCTGGAGGAGCCGTGTTGGAACCTTCCAGCGCTCAGAAGCCGGCTCAGGAGAGATGGCTGCACAGAGAGCCCCTAGAAAAGCAGTTTCCTGCTGGCTTTGTAGAAAACCTTTGGTTTGACCCTGACCTTGAAGTCTCAATAATGTGGGCCACTGTTTATCCCTTTGGCTCAAACAGGCCGTCGGCCGGAGCTTCGGACCTTTTGAGCACTGCTGGGAACAGTTTCCTCCAGGTCAGGGAGGAAGTCGCGTCCTTTCCTCGGACAGCCGTGGGCTCACGTGGGGTCCGTGCTGCACCCCATCTGTGTTCTCTGAGCTGGGGACCCTGAGCTGGGCCTGGCATGCACTAGGCTCCTGCTGTGGATTGAACAGGGGCGCAGACTTGGGAATGAAGCGCCCCAGCTGCCCCCTCTCTGCTCAGACTCCAGCCTGTACTTTTCCAGGATTGTTCTTCCTGGTGAATCACCCGCCAGGTTCTGGTGAGGAAGTCCTTTAAGACCAGGATGTGGGTAACGGTTCTGTGGCCTGGCGCCCGCGTGGCACAGCCGGCTCTGCGTGGCGGCCAGCGTGCCTCCTGCTGGAGAGCTTGAGCTCCTGACCTTTCCGAACCTGTGTCCCATGTCACAGGAGAACCCCCTCCCCACTTCACGATGCCAGCTGCCTGGAGCACGTGAGCAGGTGGCCCCACGCAGCTGTGACCTCTGTGGGATGCTGTGGTGGGGGGCGGGAGGGAGCCCACTGGGTGAGCACAGCGGGGCTGGGTGACCACGGGCACAGTATGATGTGAGGCCCAGAGAGTGCCAGGTGTCAGCATTGTGTCTGCAGCATCCAGAGAGCCTGGCCACCGTCTGTGACCCTAAGTGGGCAGGGGAGTGGGTGGGCAGGAGGCAGAGGTCTAGGCCGAGATCTCCCCGACGTGGATCAGGACATCCTTGAGGGAGGAGGGTCCAGGGTTGGGAGTTTGGGGCCAGGAGGCTTGCTGAGGCTGGGAGTGGTCTGCCTTGGAGGGACCCC
>NW_011889070.1:102114-106594 GCF_000151845.1 Pteropus vampyrus | reverse complement strand
TCCTTTAAGACCAGGATGTGGGTAACGGTTCTGTGGCCTGGCGCCCGCGTGGCACAGCCGGCTCTGCGTGGCGGCCAGCGTGCCTCCTGCTGGAGAGCTTGAGCTCCTGACCTTTCCGAACCTGTGTCCCATGTCACAGGAGAGCCCCCTCCCCACTTCACGATGCCAGCTGCCTGGAGCACGTGAGCAGGTGGCCCCACGCAGCTGTGACCTCTGTGGGATGCTGTGGTGGGGGGCGGGAGGGAGCCCACTGGGTGAGCACAGCGGGGCTGGGTGACCATGGGCACAGTATGATGTGAGGCCCAGAGGGTGCCAGGTGTCAGCATTGTGTCTGCAGCATCCAGAGAGCCTGGCCACCGTCTGTGACCCTAAGTGGGCAGGGGAGTGGGTGGGCAGGAGGCAGAGGTCTAGGCCGAGATCTCCCCGACGTGGATCAGGACATCCTTGAGGGAGGAGGGTCCAGGGTTGGGAGTTTGGGGCCAGGAGGCTTGCTGAGGCTGGGAGTGGTCTGCCTTGGAGGGACCCCCTCTTTAGCAGCGAGGAGGCGGTGTGCTCCGAATCACGCTTTCGTGGTCATGCCTGGAGCCTTGTGCTCTAGGGGCGGAGGAGGCACCAGCGTCATGAGCACCTTCCTTCCTCTCTGTGAGCTGGGGTTAGAGAGGCAGAGAGTCACAGCCCCAAGGACACCCGTGTGGCTCTGTCTTCGCCCTAGAGCTTGGCCCAGTGCCCTTCAGTGTTGGTCCCAGAGGGGGCTTGGCTTCCCCCATTCGTCACTTTGGGGGTCTCTCAGGGAGGTGTCTGGCTTAGTGGCCAAGACCACGAGAACTGGACCGGGCCACCCGGGTTAGCGCTGGGCCCTCCCCTCGCAACCTGTCCACTCGGCGGTCCCCAAGCCCTTTCTCCGCCTGTAAAGTGAGAACGTGTTTGTTAGGAGAACGGACCGGGCGACGGGCATAGGGGTTTAGTGCAGTGCCCGGCGCCGGCCCAGCGCTGCCCGCCCGCCTGCCCAGCGATCGTCAGAGAGAGCAGAGAGACCGTCCGAGGCTGCTTTGGCGCATCCGAGTGTTAGACTTAAAATGCTGCAAACTTCACCGAACGGTGAAACGAGACACGTAGCTGACTTGGTCCTTTCTGGGTGACAAAACATAGTGGCCTTGGGTTAAGCTGCGGACAGGACAGCAGGCGGAAGGCATGGGCCTGCCACCCTGGTGCGGCCAGCCCTTGGAAGCCCCGCCCCGCTCCCTGAGCCAGCTCGGGGAGACCCCGAGGGGTGCACTGGCAGCTCCGTTTGCCAGTCGGCCTGCTGGTGCCCGGTGAGCATCTGCCCATGCTGTTATCCGTTCGTAACCGAATCCCGACACGCCCTGGACGGATCCCCGCGTGCAGCGGTGATGGCGCTGGCTCCCCTGCGGCCTCCCGGCGCTTAGCGCAGGGGCAGGCAGGCAGCTCCGGTGGCCGTGGCGCTGGTGTGGGTAACCGTGCAGGCTGTGCGGGTCCAGCCGGGATCCGCCTCCCAGGCCTCGGGTCCTCGTCTGGGGGACGGATGGTACACGGCCGAGCTGCCGGGCACGCGGGCTCCGACGGCAAGACTCACGCGTGCGGTCGTGGCCGTGGCCACCCCCAAGTTCCACCTGCCTGCTCGTTGGGGGCAGCGGTGCTTCTGGGAGTGCGGTGGCCATGTGATCAGACGCAGCTGTTTGGGGGGGGCCCGATGCCTCTCAAGCCAGCGTGGAACAGCAAGGCGTGGGCGCAAGGTGGGGCCGATTCCGGGATGTCAGCTAAGGACGTTGCATATTGAGCCCCTACTGTGGGTCATTGTCCAGGGCATTTGGGACCCAGGGGGAGGAGATGGGCTCAGCTTCTGTCCCCATGGAGAGTCTGGCCAGCTTGGCCCCTCATGGTCACCTGTTTATTTACCCCCAAGGACCCCAAATTTGAAAGATCCATTCCGGCAAGCTGCCCCTATTAAATAATTATAAACCGTTTTAAACGGTTTTTTGTTGGAACGAGCGTGGCATAAATAAAGCAAGAAATTAATTCATTTTCCCATTTTTTATTGATCAAAGACGTGGTCAGCTGCCAGTCAGAGCCTCTGATCGGCAGGCCTCAGCGGCCTGGCCGCCAGGGGTTCGAGTCACTCTGATAGCATGGGATTTGTCACCGTGAAGCAGTTTGAGTGCCCCTCGTGGAAATATTTCAAGGAAGTTCATTGTGTCTGCGGGCACTTTCTAGAGCCCTGTTGTAGGGCGTGAGCTTCAGACGCGGAGACCCCACCTCTCCCGGACAGGTGCGGAGGTCTTAGAGGATCCTGTCCTCTCTGCCCATCCGCCTCCGGGGTCGTGGGTCCAGGGCTCTGTCCTGCAGCTGGGGGAGCGAGGGGAGCTCGTCACTGCCCTGTGGTCTCGCTGGCTTGGCCAGGAGTGCAGAGCCTCAGACATGTCATCTCCTGAGGCCTTTGACTGGCCTGCTGTCCATCCCCCGGCCCTGGGGCAGCACCTTGAGGCGCTAGGCTGGTCTTTGGAGTTGTGGGAGGTGTGGAAGGGGGGCGGGGGGGGGAGATGGGGATGGGTGGGGGAGGCATTGGCCTGGTGCAGATCACAGGGCCCGGGCGGGGTATGAGGGCCAGGCCCCTGGGTCCGCTCTTCCAGGGCGCCGTGTCATAGGAAACCTCTGGGCACAGGGGCTTTGGGACTTCCTGAGGGAGATGGCCCAGTGTCAACTGTTACTTCTTAAATCGGTTATCTTCTGCATCCCAGAAGTCAGCAGACGCACGGAGACGGCAGGGGTGGTGGAGTTGGGGCAGGCACAGGCCAGCGCTGTCACCCCCAGGCGTGGCCTCTGCGGGGTCTAGGCCGGAGTTTGGAGCTGTGCCTTCCCGCCCCGCCTGGTGTGACCTCACCAAGGCGCTTTCTCTCTCTCTGCTCAGTTTCCCCTTTGCACCTGCCTCTCAGGGCTGGGCTACGTGAGCGGCCCATGAGGGAACGTGGGGACGCAGCGTGGCCCCTGGGTCCCCATGTGTATTAGATGCTGGAGGACGTGGGTCCCAGGCAGGGCGGCCAACCTGTTAGGGGTCCCAGCGCCTCCTGTGGCATGCACGGGCCTTGCGGAAGGAGGCGAGGGTCATGGTGGCCTGAAGGCTGCTGACCCAGTGGGGCAGGGCCTCTGCGTCTCTGCGGTGGGCGGGGTGTCCCTGGCAGTGTACCTGGGTCGGTAGGTTGTACACTAAGTGGTCTTAGTGGCCCCTCAAGCTGGGCCAGGAGCCCCCCTCACCCTGACCTCTGGGGTCGCATCCGGGGCTTCAGTCACAGACTCGGGTCCTGGTTCTGAGGGCCCGCTCTGCCTCTGACGTCCAAGACCTCCGAGCTGGGGCCTCGCGAGAGTGGAGGGACAGAGGACAGCGGGCAGTGGGCTGGCCGTACTGGCCTGCAGCGCCTGGGGAGGTGGGCGGCGGGGCACGCAGCTGTGTCCCTGTGCCAGTCGGAGAGGCCGATGCATCCTGTGCGGGCTGCCCTGCCATTCGGCACAGCGGCCAGGCCTGACGGGGGACCGTGCCAGGCCAGAAGGCAAGAACCGTCCCTGGGGGCTGGGGGCTGGGGGCTGGGGGCTGGGGCTGGGGCTGGGGTGCCCGCACCCCAGGAGTGCCCTAAACCAATACAGTGGGGACAGACTCAGTTGGGGCCACTTGTCATGGGACCAGTTTTCTGGGGACAGATGCTGTATCCACTTAGCCAAACTTCTGAGGTTGAGCATTTGTTTCAAGGCACCGGTGAAGCAGTGGCTGCCGTTTGTGGGGGGCCCCGTGGGCTGGAAAAGAGAATGCCACTCGCCCAGAAGCCACAGCGATGTGGTCGGCCCCCGGGCCTTCTCTGGTCACAGAACGAGGATGGGCGGCTTCTGGCCTCGCACTGGCTGCCCTGTAGGCCTTCCCTCGCCGGCCGCCACTAAACCATGGCTGAGCCGTGTCGTGGCCGAGGGCCTGGCCTGGGTGCTCGCTCTCCCAGTGTCGGCAAGCCCTCCCAGACCCCAGACTTGTCCCTGCTGGCGTCAAGGGAGGGAGGGTCTGATCGGCCACATGTGCTCCTGGGCCCAGGGGATCGGCAGACAGGCGAGTGGGCACAGGCAGCGGAAACGCAGCTGCTCGCTGCTCCCGCTTAATGCAGAGAGGGGCCAGGGGTCCAGACGCGGGGCGGGGCCCTTCCTTGCTCTGCTCGCTGGCCACCTCTGGGCCTGTTTTCCTAGCCGTAAAGTGCTACAGTGCGGGAGAGAGGTCGTGACCTTGTCACTTACCGTGCGAACCAGCCCCTTAGGGGAGCGGATGGGATGCTGCTGACAGGCAGGACCTGGGCTCGTGGACACCCTGGAGGCGCCCCATTCTCTTAGAGGGCCTCCTCTCTGAAGCAGACGTGAGTTCAGGTCTCAGCACTGCCACCTGCCAGTTGGGAGCCAAAGCTCTTAACATCCTGGGCCTCGGTGTCCTCAC
>NW_011889070.1:99222-101444 GCF_000151845.1 Pteropus vampyrus | reverse complement strand
GTCGAGGCTCGAGGTAGCGTCGCCCTGGTCTCTGCCTCCGTCGGCACCTGTGTCTCTCTCTTTTTTTAATTATGGTAAAATACACAACATGCAACGTTTGCCATTTTCACCGTTTTAAGTGTACAATTCAGGAGCAGTAAGTGTGTTCGAAAGGTTATGTGACAATCACAGTATTATAATTTGCAGAACTTTTTCATCCTCCCGAACTGAAATTCTCTCCCCAGTAAACACTAACTCCCCACCCCACCCCCAGCCCCGGGCACTTGCCCTTCTGCTTTCTGCCCCTGTGGCTTTTCCTACCCTGGGCACCCCGTATCAGGGGAATCCTACAGTGTTGGTCCATGGGTGTCTGGATTCTTCCAAAATGTCAGGTCACGGAACGCAAGGACTGGGGGGTGTTTTAGATCTGCGTGTGGGTATTCGGTTTCAATTCATTAGGATAAAATCGCCCTTTTTCAGTTGAAGTAGCTCAGGGGGCACGTGTGACTATCCTCTTGGATGCACAGAGAACGTTTCCATCGTTCCAGAAGGTTCTGTTGGAGAATACTGTACTGGGTTCGCGGAGACAGAAGAGACGTGACAGCTAAAGAGCGAGTGACTGGGCTTGGACCCTGGTCTGGAATCGTCTTTTCTTGGCCGCAGGGGCATGGTGGTTGTCCTTCACGCATTGGCGAAGCGTGAGCAAGCGCGCTCTGCCGGGGGACGACCGTGGGACCCACGCTCGCTTCCTGGTGTTGGCGTTGGCGCGGGTTGTGGGAGGGCGCCCCCGCCCTCGGGAACACGCGCTTGGGTGTGCGGGGGCGAGGGGCTTCGCGTCTGCAGCTTTCACACGTTCAC
Source organism: Pteropus vampyrus (assembly GCF_000151845.1). NCBI lineage: Eukaryota > Metazoa > Chordata > Mammalia > Chiroptera > Pteropodidae > Pteropus > Pteropus vampyrus. The sequence continues at coordinate 100,607 of NW_011889070.1, read as the reverse complement.
AAAATGTTACACAGCTAGGCACACGCAACACGCACAGCCCCCCGTGCCCCCCGCAAAGAGAATAACATGTGACAAAGCAAACAAGTCGGTACCCGCGGTGCCCTGTGACCAGCCCCCGCCAGGGCAGGGGGTGCTGCTGGCTGCGGGCGGGTGTTTGGGCACAGGCGGGAGCTGGGGGCGGGGGGCGCGAGTGCCCCCAGGGAGTTGTCAGTCTGCCAGGTTTCCGCTGCGGCTCTGGTTCCGGCCAGTCCTTCACCTAGATTTGTCTCTTCACCCCCATTTCCAGCGAGCTCGGGCTCAGGCACTGCTCTCTGCAGCTCTCTTGAAATTGAGCTGCTGGGCGCTTAGCGAATGGGTATCGGTGAGCACGGCTGTCTGAGACCCGGGCTGGTCTTCAGTGTGTGGCTCGGTCCTTGCTTTGTGGACACCCACGCCCACCCGGACTGAGTGGGCTCATGGCTCCCACATTGGGGACACCCGCCTCTGCCCTCGGTATGGAATTAACCCAGCAAGGTGCTGTGTGCTGGGAGCCCGGTCCTCAGAAGCCACGCCCCCTGGCCCTGCAGCATCGTCGACAGGGGCGGACCCCGGGGCCCAGTGAGTCTAAAGTCTGTGCTCCAGGCCGCCTCACCTGCTGCCTCCAGAAGGTCGTTACCAGCTTTTCCACAGGGGCTGGAATCCAGGGATCCTGGGCCTACCCCATACCTCCTACCCCATTGCACTGCCAAGCCCAGCGCAGGCTGGGCGCCCGGAGGTTGGGGTACCAGGCGGAGGAGAAGCCTGGGGTGTTATGTGGGATTTCTGGCTTTTTGCTCACACCTGCCTCCCACTGTGGCGGGCGTGCAGCCTCCGCGGCTTTCACGGGTCAGCCCCCCACTGTTGGCTTTGTCGCATGCGGCGTCGTTGGGGTCAGTCTGGGGGAAGGTGCTGTGTGTGCGGATATGTGTCTGTGCACTCTGTCCTTGCTCACTCAAGGCTGGCATATTTCGTTCCAGTTAAGGTTGTGAGTGTCGAGTGTGCTCGAGCGTGAGCAGGGGCTGGGGGCGCATGGCCACGGATGGCCCGGGTGAGCGGAGGCTGTCTGTGACGTCTGGGCCAGCGCGTCCTCTCCCGTGGCCCGTGCGGGCACAGGAAGCCATGTGCGCTGGTGCTGCCTGTCACCCTTCAGCAACTCTGTAACGGCTTTTCCTTCTCCTCCCCAGTTCCTGTGTCTGAAGAACATACGCACCTTCCTTAAAGTCTGCCACGATAAGTTTGGGTTGAGGAACAGCGAGCTGTTTGACCCCTTCGACCTCTTCGATGTCCGAGACTTCGGGAAGGTGAGTGGCCTCTTCCTCCAGCTCAGTCCTCTGGGCGTGGTGGCCGAGCACGTGCTTGGCGGCAGG
>NW_011889070.1:94117-99172 GCF_000151845.1 Pteropus vampyrus | reverse complement strand
GGGCACAGGCGGGAGCTGGGGGCGGGGGGCGCGAGTGCCCCCAGGGAGTTGTCAGTCTGCCAGGTTTCCGCTGCGGCTCTGGTTCCGGCCAGTCCTTCACCTAGATTTGTCTCTTCACCCCCATTTCCAGCGAGCTCGGGCTCAGGCACTGCTCTCTGCAGCTCTCTTGAAGTTGAGCTGCTGGGCGCTTAGCGAATGGGTATCGGTGAGCACGGCTGTCTGAGACCCGGGCTGGTCTTCAGTGTGTGGCTCGGTCCTTGCTTTGTGGACACCCACGCCCACCCGGACTGAGTGGGCTCATGGCTCCCACATTGGGGACACCCGCCTCTGCCCTCGGTATGGAATTAACCCAGCAAGGTGCTGTGTGCTGGGAGCCCGGTCCTCAGAAGCCACGCCCCCTGGCCCTGCAGCATCGTCGACAGGGGCGGACCCCGGGGCCCAGTGAGTCTAAAGTCTGTGCTCCAGGCCGCCTCACCTGCTGCCTCCAGAAGGTCGTTACCAGCTTTTCCACAGGGGCTGGAATCCAGGGATCCTGGGCCTACCCCATACCTCCTACCCCATTGCACTGCCAAGCCCAGCGCAGGCTGGGCGCCCGGAGGTTGGGGTACCAGGCGGAGGAGAAGCCTGGGGTGTTATGTGGGATTTCTGGCTTTTTGCTCACACCTGCCTCCCACTGTGGCGGGCGTGCAGCCTCCGCGGCTTTCACGGGTCAGCCCCCCACTGTTGGCTTTGTCGCATGCGGCGTCGTTGGGGTCAGTCTGGGGGAAGGTGCTGTGTGTGCGGATATGTGTCTGTGCACTCTGTCCTTGCTCACTCAAGGCTGGCATATTTCGTTCCAGTTAAGGTTGTGAGTGTCGAGTGTGCTCGAGCGTGAGCAGGGGCTGGGGGCGCATGGCCACGGATGGCCCGGGTGAGCGGAGGCTGTCTGTGACGTCTGGGCCAGCGCGTCCTCTCCCGTGGCCCGTGCGGGCACAGGAAGCCATGTGCGCTGGTGCTGCCTGTCACCCTTCAGCAACTCTGTAACGGCTTTTCCTTCTCCCCAGTTCCTGTGTCTGAAGAACATACGCACCTTCCTTAAAGTCTGCCACGATAAGTTTGGGTTAAGGAACAGCGAGCTGTTTGACCCCTTCGACCTCTTCGATGTCCGAGACTTCGGGAAGGTGAGTGGCCTCTTCCTCCAGCTCAGTCCTCTGGGCGTGGTGGCCGAGCACGTGCTTGGCGGCAGGCGGGGTGAATGAACAGAGCAGGCCCGGGCCCTGACGCAGAGTGGACTGGGCTTCTCCAGCTTGGCGTCCGGCAGGTGCAGGCTGGGTTGGGTTGCAGACAGAGGGCGGGGGGGGACGGGGGCGGTGGTGGCAGGGCGGCCCCTCCTCCTCTCACGCCCTGCCTGGGGAGGCCCGGTGTCCTGAATCCAGGAGGGCGGAGGGCAAGCAGGGCATGGTTGAGGGCAGAACTGGGCATGGAGCGTCTTTCTAGCTGAGCATTTACTTCCTGCCCAGAATCTCCAGTTCTTCATGGGAGGCCAGGCCAGTGTTCGGACCAGCTGCAGTGGGGCCGAGGTGGTGCGGGTTCGAAGTGGCACTCTGTGCAAAGGCCATCGAGCTGACACCTCAGACGAGCAGAGCTGGCCTGGCTCTGACAGGTGTGGGGCGAAGAGGGGGTGGTTACCTGAACCCCCAAGGTCCCCGGAGGGGATCTCCTAGGTCGTTGGCAAACCACCCAGCAGTCTCTGTGTCCTCAGAGTGCCACCTGGCAGCTCTCTTGCAGAAGCTCTGCTGGCATGGGGAGGGGACCCTGAGGCCGAAGAGGTACAAAGGCCAGGGGCGTGGCCAGGGCTGCGGCTCCTTCCCGGCTTCCCCGCGGGGCCTGGCTCAGGGCATCCTGTGTCATCCCAAAGCACAGCAGGTCCAGGGATGGAATCGCTGGGATCAGGACCGTGAGGACCTCTCGGTGTCTCGGGCCGTGGGGTTGGGCGCAGACCTGGCTGAGTGCTGCCTGTGGCCCAGGTGTCCCCGGCCCCTCTGACGTCTGGCCAGCCCACTTCCCACAGCCCTCAGCAGATGTTTATTGCCTTTTTACCAGGGCCTTAGGAGTGCCAAGGGAGCCTCGAATCTGCAGATGCAGATGTTGGGGGTTTGGTTCTGCGAGGAGCCTGTCGAAGGGTCACACGGTGTCAAGCTAGCGCCGTGGTGAGGCCACCTGTGAGCCACCTGGCCCTGGTGACACTCGGCCTTAGTCTAGAAAGTCCCTAGAAAGGAGCGAAATTGGGGACCTGTGCAGGAGCCTCTGCTTTGTGTAAGCACCAGCCCTGAGGTGTCTGTTCTCCTCACGTGACTCAGCCACGTCCTGTGGGGTGCGCCTGCCTGGACTGGGCGCCACGCTGCCCGCTGCCCGGTGCCTGCTGGCTGCTGCGTCTGCCGGGCGGAGCTGCTGAGGCTCGGGTGGGCTTCTCAGCTCCCCTGGATTTGCTTGCAGACGCGTTGGACTCTCTCTCCTGTGCTCTGCGGCAGCGTCCCGGGTAGGGGAGAAGCGGCCGGCGGCCGGGGTCGGCCGGGGGGCCTTTAGAGCACATGCGTGTACACACACGCACACACGCACACACACTCAGGCTGCGTTTACGTCCCAGCTCTGCCGTCACAGGGGGCGGCCGTGCCTAAGTGACTTGTTTTCTCCAAGTCCTTCTCGTAGTTGGTCCTAAGAACGTCACGTTCCAAAGTCTGTTGAGCAGAGAGTGAGACGGAGCTTGTGGGGTTCCCAGCTCCTGGCAGGTGTCCCAGGGGCACGCCCTTGTTCTTAGCTGCTTTGTCCTTGGTCCTTCGGCCTCCTCTCAGCCACCTGGGAGTGTCCATGTGACGCTGAGGACTCCTGGCTGGGGACTGGGCTGCCTGTGACTGTGGACTGCCCACGGGGGCGGTGGACGCCGGTGGCCCTGGCCAGAGACGGGCCTGCCCCTCTGGCCTGTCCTCCGCGTCCCTGGCTGAGCGTCCGTGCTCCTGGCCCCCTTCCCTGTGGGCTTTTCTTCCCATGGTGACCTGTGCTTAGCACTCTCCAGCCGAGTTTGACCTGGAGCCATCGGAGGGAGGCTCAGGACATGGGGACGTGCTCTCTCCACAGGAGCCACTGTCCTGAGTCCCTCCTGCTGTCCAGGGATGGGAGTCCCTGGAAAGACAAAGCACAGGCAGAGCCCTGGCCGTGTTTGGCGCTGCGGCCGGCTCTGCTCAGGAGGCTGACGCGTGGGGCCCGCCCGCCCCGGAGTGCTGCAGTGGGCAGGGCAGCGTGCCAGCTGCTGTCAGGGCTGGCCTCCGGCCCCCTGGTCCTTGCAGCAGTCCAGCCCAGGTCACGGTCCCCCTGGGCAGAGGCGGAGCCAAGGCCCCATCCACCTCCTCGGGGGCCTTTACCGAGGCGTCTCCCAGGCCCACATTCGTCCTTTGCCCATCAGGAGCCCGGCCCTGGACACCATGCCCGTGACGATGGGACCACTTGCTCTGCCCCACCGTGGTCCCCCTGCTGGCCCTGGGGAGTGAGTGACGAGGGTCCCAGCGGGTGGGGAGACAGCGTCGGTCCCTCTCTCGTACCCAGAGCTCTGCAGGGTCAGAACGGTGGCTTGTCTCCCTGGGGGTGCTGAGGACAGAGGGGGTGAGCCCGCCCGGGCCGTGTTGAGAGCGCGCCAAAGCTCGTTCCAGGTGGAGCAGGGGCACGTTTGGGGCGGACGAGCGGTGTCTGCCGAGCACGGGGTCGGCGGGGCCGGGGCCCCCTTTTCATCCTTGCCCGCTTGTCTTTCGCTTACGTTCATAGGGGTCCGGAGTGGGAAGGATCCCATGGAATAGCCGGTTGGTTCATCTCGGGCTGCTTTAGAAGTTTCCAGGCTTTTTTTTTTTTGGCTGTCACTCGAGGTTGTGGTGCTCGGGTCCAGTCCAGGTTCTGGGTTTCGCTGTTCTTTTTCTAAACTGCTGCCTCTCAGCTTCGCAAGTGTTTCCTGTTGTTGGGGTCATTCTCTGGCAAGAGAAGAGGCATTCATTCATTCATTCATTCATTCATTCACCCCTCCATCCATTCGTTCCCACGCCCTTCCATCATTGAGCATTTAATTTAATAATGCTTAAAATGGAGATAATGATAAAATGGAAGAAATAGTTGCATGGCCTTTGCCCTCCAAGGGGCCCCCCAGATTTGCTGTTGGCAGTTAGTGGTAGTGCCTCCTCCCTGGAGGGGACCCTGTGTGATGCTGCCTCTGCCACAAAAGCTCCTGTTCTTAGGGGGATGCTTTGCTCCCCTGGGACAGCTGGGTGCTTCCTGTTTACGGGACCCATGGGGCCTCCCCCGACAGCCCCCGCCTCGGCCCTCGGGCTTCTCCTTCCGGCCTTTCCGGCCTTTCTTCCATTGGAGCAGAGTGGACTTTGGACCGCACTTGGCAGGTGCAGAGGGGAGCTGACGTTTTGGGGTGCACGAAGCTCCAGAAAGTATTTCCTTAACCCAGGCGAAGCCCTGGGAGGGGCAGCCCCACGTTGGCTGGGTTCTCTCTGCCGCCTGGCCCAGGGCACCTGGGGAGACTCTTGGCAGAGGCCTCAGGGGCAGCAGTCAGTCAGGTGGACCCCTGGGGAACCTCGAGGGCTGCAGGACCCCTGGGTGCGGCCAGCCGCCAAGGGAGCAGGCGCTGCTCAGCAGGGGGCCGCCTGGCTGGTCCAGTGCATCTTCCTGCGGTGCCTTCTGTCGTCCAGATTCGGACGGAGGGAGGTGGCAGGGGGGTCGGGCTGGAGGGGGCTTCCTGGCACTTAGGCCTGGGTGTGAACCGGGACTGCAGACTTGGGCCTGAGCTGCCGTTTCCGCGGGGTAAGATGAAGACCGTTGCGGGGCTCAGTGGAGGCGACCGTGCGGTCCTGTCTTTATTAGTGTTTATTCCTCTCCTCGCCCGCAGAGGGTCCAGAAAGCTGCTCCTGGACGTCTCCCCTGTGTTCCATAAGGTCGCCTTGAAGGCTAGGTTTCTGCTCATGCCCAGTCCTGTCTGAGAGGCGGGCTGCAGCCCAGGGTGTGGGGCGGGGCGGGGCCGGGTCTGGG
>NW_011889070.1:92270-93653 GCF_000151845.1 Pteropus vampyrus | reverse complement strand
TGGGGAGGCCGAATGGGTGGCCGACACCCGCTGGGTCTACAGGGGACACCACTGCCCGCGCCTGGCGCCCTGTCGGAAGTTTGGAGGGAGGGCCCTGGGCGCGGCGGGGTTCGGTGGCTGGCTTGTGGCGCTTTCATTCCTGGAGGTTGTAGGCAACGTCGTTTCCAGGTGACAGCCCCAGCTCCTCGCTGCAGCTGGGCCGCTAGGTCAGCTCACGTAGACCTCCCAGTGTGCCCCAACGTGGCTCTCATCACCCCGCTTTTCGGAGCAGCAGGCGGAGGCTCCCGCTCCGGGGCAAGCGACGTGCTCAGGGGCCCGCCGCCGTTGGTTTCTTGGGTCCCGGTGCGGGGCTCTGCTTGCCCGCCAGCCTCAGTCCCTCCTGCGACCACTGTGGTGGCCGCTCACGTGCGTGGATACCACGCGCTGCGTGCTCGGCTTTACGTCCACGAGCTCTCGCCGTCCTCAGGGACATCGGGATAGAAGGGAGGGAACCGGGGTGCAGAGAGGCGCGCCCTGCTCGTGTCCCGCGTGACGGTGGGTGACAGGTACTCACGTGGCACTGCGACCTGCCCTCACCCGTGTGGCGTTCTGCCAGCTGCAGGCAGTGGGCAGCTGGGCTAGTGGCCAGGGTGGGGGCCACGGCGCCATGAGAGGCCTCGGCCAGCAGGGGAGGGTGACCGTCAGCTCTTTAGAGGACACGGGCGGTGAATTGGGGCTGTCCTGACCAAGGTCAGGTCGGAGCAGGTAGTTCCCGCCTGTGGTGAGCTCACGGCTCCCCAGACCTTCTCGGGAAGCCGGGAGGCGGCAGGGAGTGTGGGCGCTGCTGATGCAGTGAGTCAGTCCACTTCCGTCTGTTTGTCCAGGCCGTTTTGCCTGAAAGAAAAGCGTTCTGAACGGGCGAGAAACTTTGTTTGAAACCACTGGTTCCTAACAGCCGAGGAGACCCACCTCCCTGGGGTTGGGGCCTTGGGGGTCTGGCCGGCGCTGTGGCCTTACTGGCCGGGGGGGCGGGTAGGCCTGGTCACACCTCCCGGAGGATGAGGCCTCGGCCGCATGTCCATGCTGGGTGCCGGGGGCAGGCGCTTCTCCCACTGTCTGTGGGCAGCGCGTGCCTGCTGCCCGGCCCCGGCCCGGCCCCCTTGACTTTGTCTGTGTGGCAGAGGTGCCCCTCCTCCTCGCCAGGACAAGACACCTCTCCGCCTCCCGGCCACTCCTCCTCTTTGCCTGGGACCTCTCCCGTCAGCCCGCCGTTCCCCCTGCTCTGTCCCTTGGGCATGGCAGCGCCTAGCACAGGCCGCCAGCCCGCGGTGCCCAGGGCGGCCATCACTGTGGGTCCCAGCGCCCTGTCACTGGGCCCATCGGCACCGGCCTGGGGCACTGCAG
>NW_011889070.1:87332-91420 GCF_000151845.1 Pteropus vampyrus | reverse complement strand
TGGGGAGGCCGAATGGGTGGCCGACACCCGCTGGGTCTACAGGGGACACCACTGCCCGCGCCTGGCGCCCTGTCGGAAGTTTGGAGGGAGGGCCCTGGGCGCGGGGGGTTCGGTGGCTGGCTGGTGGCGCTTTCATTCCTGGAGGTTGTAGGCAACGTCGTTTCCAGGTGACAGCCCCAGCTTCTCGCTGCAGCTGGTCCGCTAGGTCAGCTCAGGTAGACCTCCCAGTGCGCCCCAACGTGGCTCTCATCGCCCGCTTTTCGGAGCAGCAGGCGGAGGCTCCGGGGCAAGCGACGTGCTCAGGGGCCCGCCGCTGTTGGTTTCTTGGGTCCCGGTGCGGGGCTCTGCCTGCCCGCCAGCCTCAGTCCCTCCTGCGACCACTGCCATTTCCCCTGCTCTGTCCCTTGGGCATGGCAGCACCTAGCACAGGCCGCCAGCCCGCGGTGCCCAGGGCGGCCATCACTGTGGGTCCCAGCGCCCTGTCACTGGGCCCGTCGGCACCGGCCTGGGGCACTGCAGTCTGCTGCCGATGGCGCGGGAGAGGGGGCCAGTCTGCTTCCCCTGATGTCCTATCTGATCCTGTCCTCGGCACCACCCCTTCCCTGGGCCCTGCCCCTCCCACAGGCACCCACCCACCGCTGTCTCCCAACTTCTTGGGAGTGCTGGTGCTTCTAGAAGCTGGGTGAAGGGGGGCCAGTTGAGACACCTCTGGGGGCTTGGAACAGAGTGTGACTCTGAGGAGTCGGCCGGAATCGGGACCCAGACAGCACGGGTGTGACGCACGGTGGCCTCCCGCCTGGGGACATCCCGCCTCTGAGGATGCTGGAGGAGCGCCTGAGGTGGCGGGCTGGGCGGCTGCCCTCCGCTGGTGCCCTGGACACCAGCCCGCACGGAGCAGCGGGCGGTGGCCTTGGCCGCGGGCCGGGTGCAGCTGTCGGCCGTTCCCGCTGCCTGGAGCACCCGCCAAACCCAGCCACTCGTCCCCCGACTCACAGAGCTGCCATCTCAGGCACACCATTGATTTCCCCGCGGAGTGTCGCGTGGTGGATGCGTCCCTGGGCTTGGTCAGGGAGGAGGAAGGGAGCAGGCAGCCTCGGGGCATCGGTTAGCACCCCAATCTCCGCGCCCGGGCCCCAGGCCGCCACGGGTCCGCTCACTTCCCCTCCGTGTCTGTCCCCAGTCTGCCGGGCGCGGCCGTGGCCGAGCGCTCACCAAGGCCGCTGTGCGCGGTCGGTCGCCCTCCTGCCTTCAAGCCGCCCAGCCGCTCACGGCAGCCCCTCCGCACCAGCCGCGCCGTGCAGCACGGGCACCAGGGCCAGGGGCCGCCTGCTGGGCCCCGCGGCCGGCCAAGGGAGGCCCTGAGTTCCTGCTCGAACACGTTTCCTGTCATCTGCCAGTCGTCACTGCAGGACGGTGCACGCCTCCCGGCTTTCCGCAGGGCCTCGCGAGCAGGCACTTGCACGCACGCACACGCACGTACACGTGTGCACGTTCACACCCGTGCACGCACAGAGAGGCAGGTAAGCCCACTGAGCACTGACCTGCCGGTTTTCAAGTGGTTTTCTCTGTGTCCCCTTTCCAGACGGGAGCCACGGCCGCCATCGCCTTCACGGAGGACGGGGCAGGGCCTCCGGGTTTGCTGCGGCCCGCGCTCCGGCCCTCCCGCCAGTGCAAGATGATCACGTCTTGTGTGCGAGGCCGGGGAGGCTTTGGGTCTCTGTTCTGGTGGCTCAGTCCCCTGGTCGGGTCTCTGAGGCAGGCCGCTGACTGAGGAGGTCAGTCTTTGATCCCTGATGAGCAGTCCGTACCTGTCGAGTCCCTTCCCCCTTACGATTCATTTCTGAGGTGAAGGGACCCTGGGCACCTGTGATGGTGGCGGTCACAGCTGGTGGAGAAGCCCGGGACGCAGGCAGTGAGGGCGAGAGCAACGTGTCCAGGCCTGGCCTGGGCCACCGAGCCTCACCGCGCAGGGCCTCAGTTCCCCCGCCCATAAACGGAAGGTCAGACGGGCTGGGTGACCTCCTGCTGGTGGCCTTTGGCTGTCTCTGTTGTCCCCACGAGCACACATCTTGTCAGCTCTCTTTTCCATGTCCCAAGAGCTTGAATTTTCCCAACTAGTCCTGGAGCAAATTGTGCATGTGTGGTTTCTGTTATTTTGCTTTCTGCCTGTATCCACACTTAATTAAATCTTAATTGGCTAACTGTTTCTCCTTAGCCCCCCAAAACATTGTTTCTATCGAAGCCTGACAAATTTGATGTTTGTAACAAAAAAAAACGCTGAATGAGACTAAGGAGGTGAAAAGAACAAAAATCAAAAATGTAAATAATTAATTGTAACAAAGTGTCCTTTCTTGGCAGTCGGCCTGGTTTTTTCCCAAGGACTACTGGCCCTTCTAGAGGCATCTAGGGGTGGTGGCCAGCCGCTTGGGGGGGTCACCCTCTGAGTCACCAGGTGCGTGGCTGGGACCCTTTTGGCGGAAGAGCTTTCCCAGGTCCCCAGGGGCACAGATTCCCCTCCCCCTCTGCCTGCGACTCGGATCGGGGAGCTGGGGCCGGAACTCTGGGGCGTTAATCCTGGGAGGTCCTTTCCGACTTTTATTCTCCAGAGGCTTCATTGCGATGACACGGGCGTGACATCGAATCTACCTTTCTAGCCATTTTGAAGTGGACAGTTCAGCGGCATTCCATGCATTTGGTGTCGTGCAGCCATCACCAGTATCCCGGTCCAGAACTTGTCTGTTACCCCAAGGGAATCCCTACCTCCTGTCCCATTTCCCAGTCCCTGGCAACCACTCGTGTTTTCTGTCTATGCCCGATCGAGACATCCGTAAACAGTCACACGATGTCCGTCCTTTCGTGTTTGGCTTTTTTCACTTGGCACGATGTGTTCCAGGTTCATCCACATTGTCACAGGTGTCAGAACTGCACCCCCTTTAAGGCTGAGTAATATTCTGTTGTGTGGATGGATCACGTTCTGTTCCTCCGTCATCCGTTGGTGGACACTTGGGCAGCTTCTTCTGCCTTGGGCCGCCGTGAATGTGCGTGCGCTAGGCTTTGTCTGTTGACTTCTACTCCTGAACCCCTGAGCCCACAGTCCCCTCAGCCAAAGCTCGGGGCCCCAGGAGGCTGAGGACCCTCACTCTGGAGGGCAGCGGATGGTCGGTGCAGGCAATCACCAGCCCCCAGTGTTCCGGTCCAGGTTCATGGGCAGCCTGCCGCAGTGTGGACTGGTTTCTGAATTGCATCCATGGGTGAGCAGGGGCCGCTGTGAGTAATGCCCCTGTGCACGCGGGTGTGCACGCAGGTGTGCACGCAGGTGTGCGGATACCTGTTCACGCTCCTGCTTTCCCTTCCTCTGGGCCCATGCCTGGGAGCGGAATTGCTGGGTCACAGTAATCCTGTGCGTGACTTTTCGAGGAACCGCCGCCGTGTTTTCCACAGTGGCTGCCCCTTTTACACCCCCAGCAGTGCACGAGGTCCCAGCGCCCCCCGTCCTCACCAGCACTCGTCTCTGTGCGCATGCGTGTTTGATAACGGCCGCCTGGTTGGGGCCGAAACGGCGTCAAATTCTAACACGTGTCTCCCTGATGATCAGTGATAGCCAGCATTTCTCACTGTGCTCACGATATTCAAGTTCTTTGCCCGTCTTTTAATGTTTGTTGTTGGTTTTTCCTCTTTTCATTCAATCGCATGTTTGAGGCAGGGCGGGTGCAGCTTTTAAAACAGGCCTTGGAGGCGGGGCAGCCAGAAGCCACCTGCGGAATGACCAGACCCACTGGTTTGTCCCCAGAAGAGTGCCCAGTCAAGGCCAGCCCTCACCTGCCGCTCCCCGCCTTTAAAAGCCACCGCCCCAGGGCTGGCCCGGCAGGCCCCTCGGTCTACTAGGCACCTCTGCTTCCTGGTGGGCATGGCAGGCCCCTTCACGAGTTGCATGAGGCCCAGGCAGATGGCCACTTCTGGGGTCGTAGCTGTGACAGAGCCAGGGAAAGCGGACTGCAGCGCGGGTGTGTCCTTCTCCCGAGCCCAGCCAGGTGGAGCGGGTCAGGCTGTCTCATCATCTCCTTCACTGGGTGGGGAAGCTTCTGGAG
>NW_011889070.1:83724-86192 GCF_000151845.1 Pteropus vampyrus | reverse complement strand
TGGGCATGGCAGGCCCCTTCACGAGTCGCATGAGGCCCAGGCAGATGGCCACTTCTGGGGTCGTAGCTGTGACAGAGCCAGGGAAAGCGGACTGCAGCGCGGGTGTGTCCTTCCCCCGAGCCCAGCCAGGCGGAGCGGGTCAGGCTGTCTCATCATCTCCTTCACTGGGTGGGGAAGCTTCTGGAGGCCGGACAGCGAGCCGGAACCCGCCGTGGGGCGGGCTGGGCGTACCAGGGCCGCGGGGCGCGTGGCTGGCAAAGCTCATTCTGCCGAGTGTGCCGGCTCGTCGCCGTCAGTGAGGCACACCTGCACGCCCCTGTCTGCCTGCCGAGCCTGCCAGCGCCGGGACACACTCAGGTGAACCGCTACCTGCAAACCCCACGGAACCGCGTGTCCCGTGCTCGGGCTCCTGTGAGGAGCGAGCCTCTCGGCCGATGGGCTCCGTCCTTGCCCAGGCCCTGGGCCACGGAGCGGGGGGCGGGATGAGCCTGTGGGAACATGCTGGGCAGCTCGAAGCCAGAGCCCTTCCCCGGGGCGGTCTCTGGGGCGGGTGTCCCAGGCGAGAAGACACTGGGGGGAGGTCCAGGCCATTCCTGGCCGTCCCGGGCAGTCCGGGCCCTCGGCCTGGGCTGCAGCCGTACCGCGCTCTGCGCAGCCTTGGAACCATGGCGGCCGTCAAGGGCCTTCCTGGGAATGAGGTGGCTGTGACCGCGGCCCTGGTGGCACCAGCACTGTGGGCCCTCGCTGCGGGCCGCCGCGTGGGGATGCTGACCTCATTCCCTGAGCCGGTCCCGGTCTGCTTGGGTCTGTGCAGGGAAGCGGGGTGCGGGGCAGGTGAGTGCCCTTGGGTCGCTTACGATCTGGAGGAAGTGGCTCAGGGAACTTCCGTGCCGGCCGTGTCACACGGAGGAAGGGAGGAACTCGTAGTGGCAGCCCGGCTGTGGCCTGTGGTCAGCGAGGCCATGCGCAGCAGAGATCAGGGATGTGGGTCCTGGTGTGTCTGGGCTGGTGGCCTGGAGGCCGGGTTCCTCGGAGCGAGATGCGGCTTTCCTTCTGGACATGCAGTGGTCTGAAGAAGCCATTCATTCATTCATTCATCCATTCGTTCAACAAACATGATGGACTGCCTGCTGTGGCCCGAGCGCCGGTGACGTAGTGACAGACCCCGAAGGCCCGCTCTCGAGTGGGCGAGCGGAGCGGGGCAGTCTCTCCCACGGGCCTGAGCCTGAGGGCTGAGGCCTTCGGGGAGCCCGCCGAGTCTGCACCCCTGGCTCTGGCCCCCTACGGACCTTTTCAAATACCTTCTCCTGTCCTCCCAGGGCTGTGTGCTTTCCAAGATCATGCACGTAAAGCTGACGACACCCACCGAGTAATTAATTTCCCACTTTTAATTAATCAAAGACTAATTACGAGTTACCTCTCCAGTTAGAGTTTCTGATGCACACCTGGTACCTGTGTGCCCACACAGAGGGGGTGGGCGGGAAGTCGTCAGTTGGGGTGTTTGGTTGGGGGTGTTCGGGATAGTTGGAGCCTCTGGGTTGGTGACCTCCGAGGACTCCAGTTTGGGAGCCTTTCATTACAGGGGGTGCAGCTCGTCATCAGCAGGAGGTATGGTGGGGTGGTGGCATCTTCCTGCTGTGGGAGGCAGCAGAGGTAGCTTGGAGGGTGGCAGGCAGCACTCCAATCCTGAGCCAACCCAAGGCTCCTCTGTGCTCTGAGGCCCGGGGAGGGCTGGCTGGCTGTCAGCCGAGGTGCCCAGAGGGTGGGCCCCCCCGGGAGGCACGACCCCTGCCCGCGACCCTTGCTCGTGACCCCTGCCGGCGGGCATTAGTGTAGTCTCCGTGAAGCTGTGGGGCTCTGTGCCCAGGCCTCCCAGCCTGGGTGGGCAGGCCGAGGGGACACCGGCGTCTCTGCCTAGCTATCGAGACCGTCATCTCGCTGACCTGGTGGCATGGTTCGGAGCAGCCCAGTGCTACCTCCTCCGTGAAGCTGCTTTGGGCCGCTCTAGCCTGTGGCCGGGGGCGCGGGTTCCAGAACGGCTGGCCCTTGTGCCAGGGGTCACCGAGGCCTGGCGAGGACCAGGCCTGCTTTGCGGCTTGTCTCCTGGCCCCTTGAGTCCAGGCCCTGGGCACCTCTGACTCGGGAGGCCAGCCGGCTGCACCGGCCATGGAACGGCGAGGCCCCGGGTCGGCAGGCTGGGCACCCGGGTTCCAGGAGCCCCTCACAGGGCTGTGTGGCTTTCAGGGTGGGCCCCGGGAGGCGGCCCTGCAGGCAGGGCACTGTGGCGAGGCCCAGGAGGTGCTCAGCTGCCAGGAGCCTCACTTCCCGTCAGTCCCGGCCTCGCCGGTCGGCCGCAGGACCCAGGGGAAGGACCGCTGTGTGCGCAGTGGTAGCTCTGCCCTTCAGTCGGCAGCGGGGCCTTGTCGGACACGCGGGGAGGGACGTGGCATCACGGGAGGCCTGAGGGG
>NW_011889070.1:81115-82969 GCF_000151845.1 Pteropus vampyrus | reverse complement strand
CGGGCATTAGTGTAGTCTCCGTGAAGCGGTGGGGCTCTGTGCCCAGGCCTCCCAGCCTGGGTGGGCAGGCCGAGGGGACACCGGCGTCTCTGCCTAGCTATCGAGACCGTCATCTCGCTGCCCCGGTGGCATGGTTCGGAGCAGCCCAGTGCTACCTCCTCTGTGAAGCTGCTTTGGGCCGTTCTAGCCTGTGGCCGGGGGCGCGGGTTCCAGAACGGCTGGCCCTTGTGCCGGGGGTCACCGAGGCCTGGCGAGGACCGGGCCTGCTTTGCGGCTTGTCTCCTGGCCCCTTGAGCCCAGGCCCTGGGCACCTCTGACTCGGGAGGCCAGCCGGCTGCACCGGCCACGGAACGGCGAGGCCCCGGGTCGGCAGGCTGGGCACCCGGGTTCCAGGAGGGCTGTGTGGCTTTCAGGGTGGGCCCCGGGAGGCGGCCCTGCAGGCAGGGCACTGTGGCGAGGCCCAGGAGGTGCTCAGCTGCCAGGAGCCCCACTTCCCGTCAGTCCTGGCCTCATCGGTCGTCCGCAGGACCCAGGGGAGGGACGGCTGGGTGCGCAGCGGTAGCTCTGCCCTTCAGTCGGCAGCGGGGCCTTGTCGGACACGCGGGGAGGGACGTGGCATCACGGGAGGCCTGAGGGGTGAGGGACAGTCCAGCCGTAGGCCATGGGGGACCGCAGCCCGGTCAGCACCAGAGGAAAGGTAGGAACGGAAGGCGCTGGAAACGGTTTGAAACTATGACTTTTGACCTTTTGATGGCCCTGGGCCCCGGGGGCGGGCGCTGGACCAGAGTCGGCAGCCCCAGGTTGGGTTCCGCGTGACCTCAGCGATGCTGCGTCCACCCGCTGACCTCAGTCATCCTGCCTGCATCATGGGAATTGAAATTATATCAAGTTGCGTCGGCCTCGTGTGGAGTCGCGAAGGACGGGCCTGCGGGCCGTGTCTCTGGCCTGGATTCCCAGGAGTTTTCTAGTGACGGGTGGAGGTGGGTGGCGCCGCTTCGTTCACTTGACAGAAGCTCTCGAAAGCTCCAAAACGATGCTTAGCGGGAGCCGGTCTGCTCGGCCGACCTCTCTGCCGTGGCCAGGACCGTTCTGCCCTCTGTTTAAAAGCGGCTTCTCGCCGAGCTGGAAGCACCAGGCGAGGCCTTTGGGAGGTGTGAGGCCGTGCGGGTGGGACCAGTGCCCTTGGAGGAGACCCCCAGAGCCCCCTCGTCCCTTCCGGCAGGCGAGGGCGCGTAGGGGGACGGCCGGCTCCGGGTCTGGCGGCTCCCACAGAACTCTGAGTCTGCCATGACCTTGGACTTGCAGCCTCCAACATGTGACAGGGTCTCTCTAACCACCCAGTCTGTGGCGTTTTGTTACTGCTACTCAAACGGATTAAGACGAGGTCCAGCCAGCTGTCCTGCCCCCAGGGGTCTCTGTCGGGGGTCTTTTGGCTTGTGTTCTGGGAGAGGAGGCAGAAGCACCTCGGCCCTTTGCCAGAGCTGGCCCGTTGCCGGCCCCGGGGTTGGGGTGGATGTGGGCGTGGCGAGGGTGGGCACTGGGGGCGCAGGCGCTGAGGAGGGGCATCATCCTCGCTCTTGACATTTTACCGAGGGTCCGCTGCGTGCCAGCCCTGAGCACGGGCTTCTTCGTGTGAGGGCCTCGGATGGGCAGGGAGGTGGCGTGACCGGCTCCCGGTCGCACAGCTGCAGGCCCCCTCCTTTCCACCCCGTCCCCCGACCTGCCCCGGTGTGTGCACACAGGAGGCACTTAATACATGTTTTTAGCATGACTGGAGGCATCGAGGTGTGCTTAGCGAGGGAACGGACAAAGCTATGGCTGAGAGATGGGGCTCGTCTGCCCGCCGTGGGGGCG
>NW_011889070.1:80614-81065 GCF_000151845.1 Pteropus vampyrus | reverse complement strand
CCCCGCGTTCTTGTTCACGGCCAGCGAGCAGGATGGGGGGGGCGCAGGTGGGGCCCCTAGACCAGCTGCGGGGCCTGGGGCCTCACTCCTGAACCCACGTGGGGCTGGGGCGGGCAGCCTCCCTGTGGCCGGTGTGGCCGGGGAGGGGGACCCCGAGGCTGGGGCCCGTGTGGGGGCAGGAGGTGTGCTGGCAGGGAGCGTGGCACTCTCTGGGCCTCTGCGTTCGTGGGGACCGAGGGTCCGTGCTGTGACCTAGGTGACAAGGACCCCTGCAGGTCCCACCAAGTCCAGATGGGTCGTTCGAACTCGCAGCTCCGGTTCCTCTGTCCCGGTCTGTTCTGTCGAGGCCCCTGTCCGCGCCATGCCAGCGAAGCAGCCCCTTCCAAGGGCACCCGTGGCCTCACGGTGCCGAGTGCTTGGTCCGCTCTCCGCCGCGTCCTGCCCACCCTCC
>NW_011889070.1:80153-80564 GCF_000151845.1 Pteropus vampyrus | reverse complement strand
CCGTGGGGGCGACTCCCCACGGTGACGGTGGCTTCCCCCGTCGGCAGCAGGCAGGGCCCCCCTGCTCTCCATCATGCTGTTGAGATCCCCCCACCCCACCCCACATTCTCAAAGTGCCAGACGCCCTGCTGGAAGCCGAAGCACTCTGGATGTGCCTCGGCTCGGCGGACGGCTCTGGAGTAGTGAGAGGACAGGGGCCCCGCCCGCCTTCCTCGGCGCCCACGACCTTCCCTTTCTGCGAGGAGGGCGTCCTCCCCCTGGGGAGAAACTCCGAGTGAGTCACTGTCACGTAGCCTTCGGCACGCATAGCAGCTCGGCCGGCAGTCCGTCCCGTGCCTTCGTCCCGTCCTACCTGAGCAGGACCGAGCCCCCGCGGTGCCTCTCGGCCTCCTCCAAGGAGCAGGGGGCGCC
>NW_011889070.1:79823-80103 GCF_000151845.1 Pteropus vampyrus | reverse complement strand
CCTCCTCCAAGGAGCAGGGGGCGCCCGGGAAGGACGCCCCCCCTCCCGCCACTCCCAACCCCTGGTGACCACCGACCTGTTCTCAGTCCCTGGTTGGCCGCCTCTGGGCAGTGGAACCCCAAGGTGTGTGGCTTGTGTCCAGCTCCCTCCGCTGACGGGCTGTTGGTGCCTTTGTTCTGTGGACGCTCGTGAGCAAGTGCTCGTTTGAACGCCCGGTCTGGCTCTGGGTCTGCACTTAGCCACGGCTACGTCTCACGGGCACGCTGGGTCTCGCTGACCG
>NW_011889070.1:78204-78514 GCF_000151845.1 Pteropus vampyrus | reverse complement strand
GAGTCCTGGGTCCCGCTGTGCCCCAGGGACTGTGATTCAGCAGGTCTGGGGTGGGCCCAGGGTTCTGACGTTTTCGCCAGTGGCAGGAGGTGCTGTGGGTG
Organism: Pteropus vampyrus; assembly: GCF_000151845.1. Lineage (NCBI taxonomy): Eukaryota > Metazoa > Chordata > Mammalia > Chiroptera > Pteropodidae > Pteropus > Pteropus vampyrus. The sequence continues at coordinate 78,413 of NW_011889070.1, read as the reverse complement.
GGGCCGGGGCGTCACTCCCTGGGGAGCCCCGACACAGCCCACAGGGACCCTGGGCAGAAGCACAAGCCAGGTGCTTCCTCTGGCTCCAGAAAACCCCGCTTCTCATGAGCTCTTGGCGGACAGAGGCAGAATCCTGGGGGGGCGGGGAGGGGACCTAGGGCCAGGCGCCCCTGGGCAGCGCAGACCTCCCTGGGGTCTGCTGCTGTCTG
>NW_011889070.1:74997-76899 GCF_000151845.1 Pteropus vampyrus | reverse complement strand
GGCGGACAGAGGCAGAATCCTGGGGGGGCGGGGAGGGGACCTAGGGCCAGGCGCCCCTGGGCAGCGCAGACCTCCCTGGGGTCTGCTGCTGTCTGGGCAGACAGGTTGTCTCTGCTTGCTGGGGCACCAGACAAATGCCAAGTGCTGTGACCGAGTGTCGATGGTCCTCGTCCGGCCTGCGTTCCCCACGCCTTCCTCTGCCTTCGATTGCTCCTGAAGGTTAACGTGGCAGGTGACCCGCCGAGCATCCCTGCACTTGGAAAGCGTCCACTGTCCTCGACGTTTCTATCAGTGTCCCTGACACGTGAACGTGGACGGCTGGGCCCCAGGGGGGAGCTTGGAGTCTCACACCGGCCTTTGGAATGGGCCAACAGTAAGGACGGCCCCAGCTCCGCGCTCGCGCCGGGTCTTCCTAGGGTGGGCTGGTGCGGGGAGTTCAGAGCAAGTCCTTGCCTAGGTGTCTTCACCCGAGGTGTCGGCGGCAGGCCCTGCGGCCGGGCCCCAGGGTGCTGCCTGGATCCGGCCCCGCCGCAGCACCCCTCATCCTGGCTCTGTCCTCAGGGACAGGCACTCTGCCGGGAGGTCCCGTGCACTGGGTGTGGCAGGACCGTGGACGTAGCCCGCGTGTCCAGCCCCAGACGCATCTTCTCTTGGCCAGAGCGTCTTCCCCTCTTTCTGACTCTCCATGACAGTTTCCTGGTCCTCAGTCGGTCACTTGCCTGTGCCCCGTGCAGTGTCCTGGGTTGCCAGGCCCACCCCCCTGCACAGTGGCTTTGGCTTGTCCAAGCTTGCTCACGGGCTGGTGGGTGTCCTGAGCTTGGCCAACCGCCCTCGTCCCTCGCCCGGGCAGCCCTGACTAGCTGGGTTCTTGGGTGGGAGACGGGTAGGGGAGAAAGCAGTGTGGCCGGCCACGGGGACCCTGGTGCTGAAGGCCCGCACCATGAGCAGCTGTCCCCATGCGGGCGGGTGTCCCTCTCGTGCACCTGCTTTCCTATGTGGCTTCTGTGGTGGCGAGTGGCAGAGAGGCCGGGGGGTGAAGAGTCACCTGAAGCGCCTCGGGGCCCTGGGCCGGGCCTCGCGACCGCTGGGAGTGACACTGTCTGTCGCTGAGGGGTCAGGAGGAAGCGTAGGCGCTGTGGGCATGCTCACTCTCGGTCGGGTCGATGGCGTCATGGGTGCATGAAGGTGTCAGAACTGAAGAAGCAGCACACCGTGAATGTGCGCGGCTGACTGTGTCGGTCAGCTCCGTAGCTGTTCAAGATGAACTGCCGTGAACGCTGGGATCTTCAGCTGCACCAGCCACGGCGCGGGCTGTGGCCGCAGGTCTGGCGGCTCCCGGAGCAGACAGGGCATCTCCGTGGGCTGGGGCGGCACTGCCAGGAGCCAGGCTGGGGGGCAGGTCCCCGGGCGCACCTGCTCCGGGAGCGAGGCCAGCTCTTTGTGTTTGCTTTTCTTTATTAAAACATGAACTTCCAGTCACACAGCGAAGGTGCGGGCGTGTTCCTTTCCTTAAACGTCAGAACGGTAGAGAGCAGACTCGTGCCCCGGAGACGCGACCGTGCCAGCCGACTCCCCGCGGCCTGTATTGTTTGCCAGGGGTGTTGACAGTCGGGAGACCAGGACCCTCCCAGCCAAGTCTTGTTTCTGGCTCTGTCCCACGCGAGAATGACCGTAAATGCACACACACATGTGCACACACACACATATGCACACACATGCACACGCACACACACGCCTCAGGGTGGCCTCGGTCTCTCCAGGAGTTTTCCCGACTTCCCTAAGTCCTCATTCGTGCTCGTGGATGTGTTCGTTGACACCTCTGGGTGCCACTTCCTTCTCCCACTTTCTTGTGACCCTGGGCAAGTGGCTCACGGGACCTTGGTTCCTCATCTGTAAAGTGGG
>NW_011889070.1:65560-67707 GCF_000151845.1 Pteropus vampyrus | reverse complement strand
GGCTGCAGGACGCACACGCAGCCCCGGGAGTGACTCTCAGGCCCAGGGCTCTGAAGAGGCGGCCACACCGCCAGCCCTCCCCCGGGGAGGGCAGACGGGAGAGGTCGCCGAGCCCAGCCCCCGAGTGCTGACTTGTTTCCAGCAGGAGACGGTTCGTCGGGATGGTTCCCTAACCATTTTCGTGAAGCGCGTGCTCTGCCCGGACGAGGTGGGCAGGTGTGCCGTTTGGCACGGGTGGCCGAGGGCGCCTGGACTGGGGACACACTGCAGGGCGCAGTTCCTTTCCGTGAGCCCGACATTTGTTCCAGATCACGTCCTTCTTCACTCCCAGGGCCCCCGCCCCCCAGCGGAAGCCGTGAGCCCCGGCCTTGGGATTCCTGAAGGAGGGTTTCTGGCTGCTGGGCTGTGGTGCGCTTGCCTCTGTCACCTTCTTGGTGACTGGGCCCCTTATGTGCGATGTCCTCGGAGCCGCAGTGGCAAAACCAACACAGACGGGTGGCGGGCGGCTCCCGCCATGAGGTTTGTGGACGATTCTGCCTCAGAGGGACCCAGGACAGGCCAGGGCGTCTGTGTGGCCCTCGTCTGTCCCCTTCGGGGCTTCAGAAGTGACTTGAAGCTGCCACCCATCCCTGAGTCTCCCTGGGTTATGAGGTTCAAAGGTTCCAGACTTTTCTGCAGAGGCGTTAGTTTTGTCACACGGTGCTGGTGGCTCCGGGGATCAGCCGTGTCTGTTGTGGCTTTCTGGCGCAGAATCGGGAGGCCGCGTTCCCTGGGGGAAGTGATGACTTTTGAGGTCCCCTGTCGTCTCTGGCACTGCACTTAGGAGTGGAAGGTCTCCCTGCTCCAGCTACCATGGCGTTTGTCTTTGGTGACGTGCTAGCAAATGCCTCTTTGTGATACCAAGTTAGCAGTGCCCACGTAGGAGATCAGCTGTGGCTTCTGGGGGCAGGTGGGCTCAGCCCCCACCCCACTGCACCAAGGACCGAGGTGGTTGTCAAGGATGTACGTTACAAAATCAAACTGTGACCAGGACAGAGACAAGTCGGGAGGGATGGTGACAATCACACGGGACCGTGCCCAGAGGCTCTCCACGGGTGCTCTGTCCACCCAGGGTTCTGTGAAGCAGGAGACCACGTGAATGGGCCACTGCCCTGGGGGCAGAGCCTGCCTCGCCCTGAGGCCCTGTCAGGGCCTGCACAGCCCCGGGGTGCTGGTCCCTCCGTGGCCCCCCAGTTCCTGGAGCAGCTTGCTTAGCTCTGCCCTCACCATCTTTGAGGCGGGGCTTGTGCCGTGGAAACCGTTTCCAAACCTCTGCCCTGCCGTGACAGCAGGTTTCGGGGTGGCCACGGGACACGGGGACACGGGACACAGAGGGGCGGGAAGGGACTAGCCCTTCATCGTGTCCCCCCTCAGCCTCGGCTTGGTTCGCGGAGCGTGGTTGGTCCCACGTCTGTCACGTGCTTCCTGCCCTCTGCCCTCAGCTCAGCAAGAGGAGCCCACGGAGCCGCGAGGTGCCCTGGGGGACGGGCTGGCTGCGGCGGACCCTGCGGGGTTCCTTGGCTGGTCTCGGGGTGCCAGGGAGAGGGACCCGAGAGATGAGGGGGCCGTGAGGGTCAGCACACACTGGTGGGGCTCCTCGAGGGCGGACTCAGGGCTCACCAGTCTTGCCCAGGAGCTGGGGTGGGACGATGCCCCGGGGCCGTGCCCCCTGTTCAGAGGGGCTCATTTTCCCGGCTTTTCGCTCTGTGGGGACTGGGCTCCCCCTTCTCCCTGCCCACCTCTGGGGCCCCTGGGGCTCTTGACTGAGTGACTGGCCGGGCTAGCCACGTAGCGACCAGCGGGCAGTGGACCCTCTCTTTGACCTCTGCCCTCTCTGCCCTCTGGGAGGGCAGTGAAGGGGGGCTGGCAGGGAGGCGTGGGCCCCCACCCCCAGGTCATGTGTGCCTCTGTGCTCCTCTGAAGTGCCCGAGACTGCCCAGGGGCTGTCATTCTCTGTCGCCTTCAGCCTGGCTCTCTCCAGACTCAGCAGGCTCGGCGTTTATCCACAGGGCTGGCCAGCTGTCCCCAGTGGAGGACGGAACGATTCACGAGGATGGCAGTGGGCTCTGGGCAGTGTCCGCGTCTCCCCAGAGGCCATAAATCAGCGT
>NW_011889070.1:54619-62690 GCF_000151845.1 Pteropus vampyrus | reverse complement strand
GGAAAGCGGGGTCCTTAGCCAGGCAGCTCGTGCCCGTCTGCTAGTCCTCCCCGTGGGGCCTGGGGGGCAGGGACGGCCAGGCGTCTACCCCATGTGGGGACGGTTGACCTCGCGCTTTTTCCACTCTTGGCTTTTTCCCTCTGCTTTTCTCGAAGGGGAGGGACCTGGTGAGGAGCTGGGAGGGCGCGGTGTGTCGCACAAATATTTCTAATTCTTGAGCCCCAACGGCCAGTGAGCCGTGGGTGCCACTCTCATTACAGATGGGGACCGAGGCGGGGACCGCTCCGTTGGTTTCGAGGGGCTGGGTTCAAGGCCAGGTCCTCCTAACACCACGGCAGGAACCGTCGCCCAGGCTCCTGGCTTTGGCTCACACCCCGGAGTCACCCCTAAAACCTCAGCCCGTAGCAGGGCCTTGAGCGCCTGGGACACGCCGGGCTGGCACCTGCCTCGTGTGCCCGCGCCTGCTGCGGCCCTCGCCGGTCGCTCTGCATGCGGATGCCGCTAATTAGCCCTCACTCGTCCCCCCCGGGGTCTGCAGCTCCTTCCACTGCTGACGAGTTTGTGGGGTCGCGTGTGACTCACGGGAGAGACTAGCATCGCAGCCCAGCGCGGACAGCGGAGCGTCAGCACGGGGTCCGGTTTAACAGGACAGAGGAGAGTCTCCTCAGCGAAGTGTCTCGCAGATGGACGTCTGCGCATTAGCGCCCGGGGTGGTTCTAGGCGCCACCCCCAGCCCCTTTGGTGCTCGGCACACCCGCCACGGTGGGGGCTGTAATTTTAACTTCTCGGAGGAGGAACCGAGGCCGGAGATGGGCGGACTTGTCCAGGGCCACGGGCATCGTTCCAGACTTTCCGGCCCCTCGTCTGTGGCCTTGATCCTGTGGGCCTCCACTTCCCAAACCAAGGGCGACAGAGACGGCGACGGCTGAGTCTCCCTTCGGCTCAGGGTCCCTCCCCCCGCTGTCCTGCTTCCGGCCGCCTCATCCCGGGCGTCCTGTTCCTGACCGCCCTCCCCCTCGCCCGGTCCCCGACCCCTGCCTGGTCCCCGTCAGGGACACGTTTAGATGGACACTCCTTTTAAGCGCCAATGATGTGTCTTCTTCCTGAGTGTCTAACCACCTCGACGCTTTTGTCTGTGCAGAGCGGGAAATTAAATTGTGCGTGAGAGCAGTTAACCCCGCTAACGGGGGGTCTGGAAATGAGACGTTCAGTAGCTTGAAGCCAGCGGCTGGGACGATGCCCTTGAAACAAACCAGTCATCCGGGCGCGTGGCGCCGACTGGGGTAGAATCCGGGTGTGTCTGCTTTGACGCTCGGTGGACGTCGGTGTCATCTCGCCGTCGCAAGGCTGGGAACGGAGACGTGAGTGCCGGAGAAGCCCGCCGTGAGCTCCCGGACGGGTGGACGGACGGACAGACACGGTGGTTTCTGTGGACACTGCCTGTGGGCCGCCAGGCCCTGCCGGGAAGGGGCCGGCGCGTGCCCGGCCTTCGCCCGGGGAGCCTCCGTGCCGCAGGCGCTCGTGGCCGTGTGACACGCACGTGGCGCCGAGTCGCCCACCTGCCGTGAGAAGCGCGTGCGTCGTGCGGCCCCCACCGTGTCCATCGAGGAAACGCCGCTGGGCGGCGGTCACAGCGGGAAAACGGGTTTCACTCAGGACCGTTGAACGAGGGGACGAGGCCTCGCGTGGATCAGGGCTCAGCTGTAAATACGCACGGGCGAGTGGGGTGCGTAGCCCAGCAGTGGGGTGGGGGCTGGGGGAGGGGCTTCTGGCCAAATGGACCCAGCAGGAGGCCTGCAGCAGCTGGGCTGGGAGGGGGCTGGGGCTGGGGAACCTAACCAGACATCGGGGGTCCCCCTGGGACCCGGTGGCACACCCGTCCTGCCTCGGGTGAGAGCCTGACGCGCAGGGTGGTGGGTGGCACAGGCTGACCTGAGCCAGGTCTGACCGCCTGCCTCCGGGACTGGGCCCCCAGCACCTAACTTCAGAGCATCTCCCGCACTGGCTGGGTTTCCCCTCAGTGCCCCCAGGGTGGTGCCCGAGGAGAAGCTGCCCTGCTGTGCTCCAGTGTCTCCAGCCCTCGTCCCTCAGGGCTGGTGGCGGGAGGCCGGGGAGGCCTCTGCCTTCCCCTCCAGCCTGCGTCCTGGGGCCTGTCCTGGGTGGGGAGCTGGGGTCCCGAGGTGCTCGAATGCCCTGGAGAAGCAGAGGAAGCAGGGGGCTCTGTCACCCCCACACCAGGGTGACCTCGGGCAGGCGCCTGCCTCCCAGCCCAGCCTCCTCCGTTCATTCACCTCGCAGCTGGGGCTCGGCTCATGGGCACGTCAGGGAGGCTGAGAGTGAGCCGGCCGGCTGCGATGACCCGTCTCGGTGCTCTAGGCACGGTGGCCCACGCCTGCCGTCCGGACGGTCTCTTGGTGGCCTCCAGAAGGGAGAGTGGACTCCGGTGGCCCCGGCATGTGCGTGGGGCATGCGTGTATGTGAGGGGCTGCCAGCGGGGTCCGGTGGGCAGGGGCTGCTGGCTGGCAGTTGCTGTTTTTCAAGTGGTGGGTCCACAGGACCCGGAGAGTCCTAGGCCCAGCTGTCCCCGTCTCTGAAAGCCTGGCTTCCTCCCGGCCCTGCTCCCTGGGAACGGTGGGGGGCTGGGCTCTGAGCAGCTGAGACCCGCTTTGTTCCCCACTCAGGGGGGCTGGTGGAGACCTCACCATCCCCCGCCTGACACCGTCCCTGGGGTGTGGTATTTATGCTTCTGGACAATTGGTTTCTGCAGGGTGTCCCGGAGATCTCCATGGGGGTGACAGGTCACTTCCCACAGAATGGGCCTGGCAGATGGCCCCCGCCCTGCCCCCACGCCAGAGGAGGGCTCTCAGGCACAGGGCCTTGCCATCCTGGGGCCATGCCAGGCACCTGCCCCCAGGGAGCCCACCCCCAGGAAGAACCCCCACCGCTGCAGAGACAAAGACTGGGGCCCCCCAGATCTCCCCAACTCCCCGACCTGCGTTTGGAAAATGACCACACCACCGAGTCGCCCTGCCCCAGCCAGATAGCTTAGTGGTTCCAGAACATTCCCGGGGAGCAGGCGTTCGTGCTGGCTGACGCAGCTGCCCTCTGAAACTGGACGCCTGAGCCTCTGAGGTGCAGCCACCAGGGAGCTCTAGCTGCGTGTTCCGTGGGTCGTGTTCCGGGGTTCGTGGTCCAGGGTCTGTGGTCCAGGGGTGTGATCTGGCAGAGGATTAACCTCAGCGGGGTCGGTAAGCGCCCCGAGCAGAGCAGGCTCCTCCTTGCTTTCCTGGGGTCTGTCTGGTGTCCCCATCTGCAGCAGAAGGGATTTGCGCCCCCCAGACCTGGGCTTAGGCCTGGCCGGGGTGAGGAGCTGTGCTGTGGAGTCTGCCCGTCAGACAGGTGCCGCAGTTGCCCAGGAGGGGGTGGTAGAAGGGGGTGCCCTTCCGTGTGGGCTGCTTTAGCCGTCTGGAGTTGGGTAAAGGGCCAGGGCCGGCCCCTCAGGCTGGTGAGGAGGGATGCCGGTGGAGTGAGCCGTGACTGTCGATCACGCTGCTGATGGCAGCTCTGTTGTTTTTGAAGAACTGGTAATTACGTGGGACGTGTGTGGTGTGGCCTGGAGTGAGACCCCCTGTGTCCGGCAGGAATGACCCTCATCGTGACAGAAGCTTTGCTGTGGTCTCCTTTGGTGCCCCACCCTGGGTGGCGAAGGCCCCGTGTCCCTGGGCAGAGCAGGCGCTGGCTCCCATTCGTGACTCGGGCCCACCCGGGGCTGGCCCTGCACCTCTGGGGGCCTGTGTGCAGCGCCCGATGCTGTCCCCCTTCCCCCCACGTCGGGAGGAGTGATTAAGGGTCAAATGGACGTCCACCTGCCTGGTTCCCGCCGGGCGTACCTGGGGCCTGTGTGGTGGGCTTTGCCGCATCGCTGGGCTGTGGGGTGGGTGCGTGTCGGCAGCTCAGTGTGGCCGCTGGTGGGGTGAGGGCGTGCTCGGGGGAGGCACCCTGCTGGGGGGGCCAGGGCGGCGGCGAGCAGACGGGCCACACGTAACAGGTGACCGGGCGGTGGGGACAGTCTAGCCTTTGGTCCTGTAATTTTCGCGGCTGCTGCAGGCCGTTCTCACGTAGGTCGGAACCTGCTGCCGGCGGTGCCTGATCTGGCCTGAGCCTCGCCCCCTCCCTCCCGCGGGACGTCAGCCGGGGTGCCCCCTGGGCGCGGCTGGGGCATGCCGACATAGGAATGCACACGCGGCCTGAGTTCAGCCCTGTGCCAAGAGCCCGGGCCAGGGGCCGGCCCCGCGGGACCTGCCGGGCCAGGTGGCCGGGAGAGAACCCCGCAGCGGGGCCGGGGGCTCCGAAGGCTCCCCAGGGGCGCCGCGGCCAGGAGCGAGGAGCGGGCGCCCGGTGATCTAGCGGGGAGAGAGTCACGGCCCCAATGTGCTACTCGTGCCTGCTCTGAGTGACCAGGTCCCTGCGTCCTCGCTTCAGAGATCGGGAGCGTGGTGAGAGATTTTTGCCGTGGCGTAAAATACAACTTTTGTTCCCCTTCCCATTAAAAAGGGTGTTGATCAGAGAGGGCAGTGAAGCGGCTCTGAAACCTCCCCCTTAGCAGGCCAGGGCTCTGAGGGGCCAGAGGGCCTGGAGCCTGGAGCGGATGGGCCTGGGACGCTGCGGGAGGGACCGTGGGGGAAGCTCCGATGGGAGGCGGGGCTGTTCTTCTAGATTCTTCCTCTTGAAGGACACTTGGCAGTAATCAGACTGTCCAGGTTCTCAGCCCTCTCTGCGGCTGAGCGCAGTGACCACTCTGACCCTCCGTTTCCTTATCTGACGAGGGGAACAGTGACACGATCTTGGGTGGTCGAGGGTTCGGCGAGGCAGTGCGGTAGCTTCTGAGCCCAGTGCCAGGCTCGCGGTCAGGCCCCGGGCTCGCCGAGGTCAGGGTTCAGGCTCATCGGAGCTTCGGCTCATTCGAGGCGGTTCCGGGCAGTCTGGTGCTCTGGGCGCTCCTCAGGGCCGTGACCCAGGGGGATGACCAGTCCGCGGGAGATGGTCGTGAGCGCCCAGGGCTGTGGGTCCCTGTCCTTGGGCTGTGGCTTGCTGCTCTCTGGAGGACTGCCCCGTCTCAGTACGATTCTAGGTACCCCGAGGACAGGGCGGGGAAAAGCAGAATTCGTTCCTCATTCCTCGTTCCTCGTTTCTGGCAGCCTTTTAAGGTCTGAGGCGGAGACATCTCACTCCTCAGCTAGGGCTGGGGTCAGACAGACCACGTCCAGCCCTGCAGCTGCCTCTTCTAGCTGTGTCCCTGGCAAGTGAGGTCACCTGTCGGGCCTTCGTTTCTTCACCTGGGAAGTGGGGACGATGGTCCTGACCCCATAGGTTTGTGGTGGGGACAGACCGTCCCTCTGAGGCAGGAGTCAGTGTGCCTGGCAGAGGCAGGTGTGGGCTGCGGGGGCGGGCCCTGTAGACACCTGGTTCAGGTCCCGCTACAAGGAAGAGGGAGGGGAAAAGTGGTCAGGGCCTTTCGGGGAGGCGAGGGCCCCAGGTGCCTGGGCTTGGCCCAGACCCGCCCCGTGCCATCTGTAATGCTGAGCTGGCATGCTAGGCCTGGGCGGCCGCCGACGGTCTGCTTTCGCGAATCGTGTACCTTCGGGCTGTGACTCACGCAGCCGGGCTGTGTCTGGTTAGTGGCTTGTCTCAGATCGAAGGGGAGACGTGTGGCAGCTCGTCTGCAGCCTGGGGCTGAGTGTCTCCTGCAGTTTGCCACACCTTGTCCCACCTTTCACCTACCGATGGGGGACTTGTCTCCTCTCCTGCAGCCTCAGCAGGCAGCACAGACGCGTGGCAGCTGTGCGTGATACCGGGCATTCACAGACGGTGAGTGGCCTAGGGCCGGCCCACCCGGCCAGCTCCCCAGAGCCACCGTGGTGGTCGCGTGGCCTCTGTGGAGCCGCAGGGCCCACTTAGCTGCCCTGTTCTTCATGCCTGGAGGGTGAAGTTTGTGGTCCAGCCTGTCACCATCAGCCTCGGGGTTAGGGGTTAGGGTTAGGGTTAGGGTTAGGGTTAGGGTTAGGGTTAGGGGTTAGGGTTAGGGTTAGGGTTAGGGTCAGGGTTAGGGTTAGGGTCAGGGTTAGGGTTAGGGTTAGGGCGGGTGCAGGGGTTCTTGTTCCGTGCCAGCTCTTCTGGTAGGAGAGGCTGCTCGGAGCGCTGGGTGGAGACAGCTTCGGCAGCCACGTCTGGCTTCGCAGGAAGGAGCATTGCGATCGGCTCGTGCCGCCTGCCAGGGGCTCGGCAGTGCCCGGGGCCGTCTGTGCCGTGCATTTGCCGTCTCTGATGTAATGTCGTCCCTTTACTCCTCAGGTAGGGACCCCGAGGCTCAGAGAGGTGTGATGGTCAGCGTCAGGTTTAGGACCTGAAGCCTCCGCATCGCGTCCTGGTTTGTGTCTGTCTGCTGTGTTTCTTGGCATCGCACGTTAATCCCAGTGGCTTCTGTAACCGCCCAGCACAGCAGAGGCACTGGGTACCGGGTCCAGTTGGGGTTCGGCACCCTTCTATCCACCCACCTCGTCTGCCTCCCTGCATGGGCCACGGACCATGTAGTGAGGAGGCCTCGGGGACCCCACGGGTAGAGGGGCTCCCCAGAGAGACCGCTGCAGACGCTCTGTGAGCGCCTGACTCCTCGATTCCATGAGGACGCCGGGGCTCGGCCTCTGCCTTCCAGCCCCTTCTCTCTTGGCTCCCAGGCTATGCCGAGTGGTGTGGCCCCGGGGTTGGCTGGCTCCCTTGCCCTCTGCCTGGAGGTGTCGAGGCCCGGGCCGGCCGGCCGCAGTGCGGAGGGCTGGTGCCGGGGTGGTGGCCTCCGCTTGGTCCTCCGCCTCCAGCTTGCCCACGCCACGCCAGGAGGAGGGCAGTGGAATTTCAGCCCCCACCCGACACAGCCCAGCCTCGGCGCTCGCGGGGAGGAACGGGGCCTGGCCCCTGCCCGCTTCCTGTCACCCCTCATGGGCTCGGTGTAGTAGGCGGCTGGGTTTCGGAGGCCTCGAGCCATCTGCAGCCTGTGTTCCCATGACCCCGGTCCTGGGCTCTGTCTGGTTCGCTGGCGTGATGTCTCTGGGGGCCTCCGGTTGGCCCCCTCCGTGAGGGGCTCACCCGGCCCTTCGAGTCTGCCCCGGGACCCCTGGATGTGATCAGAGCCAGGGGACCTCCAGCCTGAGCCCCAGCCTTTCATTCCCGGTGGGAAAGTGGGGCGTAAGGGGTGGGGCAGACCCGAGAGGATGGCTGGAGTGGGCAGCAGAGCCAGGGCCCAGCGGCTTTTGTTCTGAGCACCCGCCTTGGGTAGGGAGGGGCCAGGGCTGTCTCTCAGCCCTGGAGGTGCCTGGGATGGACGCTCAAGGTCCTTGCTTTTGAGTAGCCCCCTACGTGGTTAGGAGCTGGGCTCGGGGTGGTCCCCTCCGCTGCTGCGAGACCTCCATCCTGTCAGTTACTCTCTGAGCTACGGTTTTCTCAGTTGCAAAAACGCTTCTCCCGAGGTGGACGGACCTGCAGACGGACGGGCCTGTTGGCACAGGGAGTCGGGCGTGTTAGCTGCTCGGGCTCCGCTGCAGGAAGTGCGCTGTGGGCAGAGGCTGCTGTCAGGGGTGCATCGTCCCTCCCTCCTTCATCAGGAGGGACTGGAACACAGAGATCCTTCTGTGTAGGCACCATCCGTCCACCCATCCATCCGTCCATCCACCCATCCACCCATCCATCCGTCCACCCACCACCCACCCATCATCCGTCCACCCACCACCCACCCATCATCCATCCACCATCCGTCCACCTACCATCCACCCACCATCCACCCACCATCCACATAACGACGTCAGCACCGACAGAGCGCCGAGCGTGATGTTCCGGGCTGCTGGTCCCAAGGCTCGGGGCGGTGGTCTCTGCCCCTTGTATCTGAGGGTCTCGACCCAGACCGCTGAGACCGCAGCTGCACAGCTGGGTTTGGGGGTTCAGTGCGGGTGGCATGGAGAGCTCAGGGGCGCAGGAAGGAGGCGTGGGCCGGGCCGGGGCAGCCACGGGCCTCTCTTTTCTC